>NC_055698.1:14495746-14810121 GCF_017639745.1 Melanotaenia boesemani | reverse complement strand
AATGCAGATAAACACATTAGAGTAGAGAGATCATTTTATCGTCATTAGTGGGGTAGTAGTTTTATGATGATTATTTGTATGCATGGAAGTGGCTTAAAGAAAAGCTAAATAATTTATTTTTATGTTATAATTCTGTTGTTTTTCTCTTCCTTCTGTCTCTTAATGTGTTCCCTCTTTTTTCTCTTAAGTGAGCCAGAATAATATCTGCTCCACTGAAGTGGAACAGCCTAGTCACCCATCTGGTGTGACTAGGACTACAATAAAACATACACAAGCTCTTTCACCCAGCCACACACACACACAAACACACTCACACATACAGTTAGCATTCACACACATTGAAGCAGGATGGCTGAAACCCACATGGCTTGGAATGCCAGCGGCGTCTTGCTGCCCTGCCACCGTGGCCCCTCTGCATGTAGGTCAGCCCCGACTGGGGGCACACCTCCCCTTGGCTCTCACCCTTCCTCTCTCTCTCTCTCTTGGCTCCTTCTTTAAAACCTCCTTTTAATTCTCCCACATCCACTCACTCTGCTTACAAATTCATTTTCTTTCTAACTTAATTACAACAGAAAAGTATACACCTCATATTATGCTATGCAACCACTACTTTCTAAATGTTATCGTGGTATTTAAATTTTCAGTCATTAAAAGTCTTTCTCCTCATTTTGTAATTAACTTTAACATTTTAATTATACTGCCAAAAAAAGTCACAAAAAAATAAAAAAGGTCACATACTCTCATATTTAGCTGGACCGTCTTTAGCTTTAAATACATCAGCATTCATTGTGGCATTGTTTCAATGAGCTTCTACAACATCACATGATTTATTTCCATCCAGTGTTGCATTCATTTTTCACCAAGATCTTGTATTGACGATGGGAGAGTCCGAGCACTGCACAAAGCCTTCTCCAGCACATCCAAAGATTCTCGATGGGGTTCAGGTCTGGAGCCTGTGGTGGCCAATCCATGTATGAAAATGATTCACGCTCCCTGAACCACTCTTTCACAATTTGAGCCTGATGAATCCTGGCACTGTCGCGTTGGAATATGTTGGTGCCATCAGGGAAGAAAAAAAAAACAGATGGAATAACCTGCTCATTCAGTATATTCAGGTATCAGTTGACCTCGTTCTTTGGGCGCATGAGGTAGCTGGCCTTAACGCAGCACCAGCTTTTTGTCACAGTAAAAGCTAGCTTATAAAGCCTTCCCACCAGCTTTTAATCCGGCTTGACACTGAAAGCCGGTATTTTCCGTGACCTTGAAAGTAACTAAAACCATGTAAACATACACTTTTGCACCAATGAGGCTGGCATATTTTAGCAGGCTCTATCTTTGTGCTGACGAGAAAACACTGTCTAACAAAACTGAATGAAAAAAGGTAGCTTTGGGCTAATTTAGGCAACACTGTTGACTTACTTGTCAAGGAGAAAGCTGGAAACTTCAGCATCTCTTTTAAATCTTTTTCCTTCTTGACCTCCTTCCACCTGTTGAATGCAGCACGATGTTAATCCTCCTTTTTTGTATCGTCTGGTCGTGCTGCTTTTAAGTCCTCATTTTAGCTTTCTTGGCGATCATGAAAACGGCTCCCATGTTGCTGCTGAATATGCATGGCCCTGCATTTTTGTGAATAAAAATTTAACAGATTCCCAACTTGCCAGGGTAGTTTCTCCTCCCGCGTCTCAATCATGCTTGCAGGGATTCCACGTTGGTGCTATTTGTTCCTTGCTGGTGGCTGTAGTTTCAAGATGGCAGACCATCTTGGCTCTTCATTACCGGCTTACCCATCATGTATATGAATAAATCTAAAATTCTTTCCTCACGAGAATGTGTCAGATCATTAGCAGAGGTCATAATACATCAATGATAACACATACATGCAGACATTTTTTTCATAAAATTGATCATTTTTCAGGCTATATTTGGCCTTAACTTGTGTCTATGCTTTAAAAAATGGAACACATTACTAATGCTAAATCTTTGTTGTTGCCAGTGTGACACCACTGTCAGACTAGACTGTTTTGTGGAAAAGATTTCTATTGAGTTGCAGGTAGAAAATGCAAATGAACAGGGAATTGAGGGGTAAAATGGGAGGGTGCAGATGATAAGTACAAAGCAATTACAGCAACAGGAGTTTCAGGCATCTACATGATTTGAATCTGGAAACTTACAGATTTGGAAAGCATGATCAAAGGTTGCTTTGGATAAGATGAGGATGAGAGAATCTTATTTTAAAGTCAGATCTGAATAAAATTTTACTTCTATGTTAGAAAAAAAGGACATAGAAATAATGACAATGTACATGAGAGTTGTTTTGTCATTCTTCTTCTTTTGGGAGTTTCTCTGAGATCACCTAAAATCTGAGTTAACTTTTGGACTTATTGAGATACTAAGACAAATGTCTCAAACAGACACACCATTTGTTTTTGTTTTGTTTTTGTTTTTTTGCCTATTTTAGAAGAGTGTCTTGACCTGGATACTTAAACAGGAGAGGTGTGAAAATGGCCCACCTCCAATGCACAAGCTGAATATTAAGAATGGTCTTCCATTGATGTAGGCGATATCACAGAAGGAAATATTTGCATGCTTGTTGTGCTCTGGTGGCTTTAAAACATTAATGTTTTGTACATTTTCTAAATTTTTTTAGATGTCAAGAGCACATCACCAGCACAACTTGAAACCAGGCATTAATTGACATCTGGATAATAGATGGACATCTCATCATCTCTGTCCGCCCAGCTGTGCTAATTATCCACCATGCACTTCTTCTGTCTTTCCTGTCTAAATGCCATTACTGCTTTTCAAAATTTCAGTGTTCATGAAAACGGTGCTGACTGCTTTTTATGTGATTTTTCACAAATTGCTGGGCTGCCAGGATGCCTTTTATCCTCACATATTTTTGCCCTCTGTGCTCTTGATATCTTCACTTTGCTTCACTTTACTTTGCACTTCCTGCTTTCCATATCTCTCACCCTGGATTTTCTGCAAATCTGCATTGATTCCCTTCTCACCTGCACCATTTTCAGTCAGTCTTTGTGTGCAACATACTTGCACTTTATTTCCCTAGGCCTCAAGATTATAACCCTTGTCTTAAAGTGTATATTTGTTTAACTGTAATGCAGAACATGATCAGGACATAGGCAGATAAGAAACATGAAATCGTAAAAACTAAAGACAGCACAAGGAGCAGGCAGGATAAAACTGTGCAAAATGTACCAAACCAAAAAAACACAGATTGTGGACTGGTTTTCTTCTCAGTGCATGTTTAAATAAACTGATAGGAGAAATGCTAAGAGCTCAATGCAAAATTGTACATACAGTATGTGCATGATGGCAGATACAGACTATATCTGTTTAAATAACATGCCACCTATAAGAGAAGCTGCATGTGAAGAGTAAAAATAATGCATTCTTGCCTTCACTATAGTTTCTAACCAAGTTTTGACTTAACCAAGTGATGTTACAGCCTAAAGTCAACAAGGAAATGCCAAAATGTTGTTGTGTTGTGTTTGCATGTAGAGCACATATTAAATACCATACATGTCCTAACCAGTTCATGAAGGAAAACAGTTTGTACACATACAGTCTGTGAGATGAATATCAAAGATCTCTGAATAACTTTGTTTTTGTCACACATGAGCCATCACAAATCAGAAAATTTGAATCACTAATAACAAATTTAGCTTATGTTGTGACATTGCTTGCTATCCTGAGAAAGATGTTAACTACCAGGTCAATGATGAATATAAATTGTTAAATCCCTTGAATAAGAACAACAAAATCATTTTTCAGTGTTTTATGATAAAACTTTAAGGACACTTTTAAAGACCAAAATATCTATAGTTGGCTTCTTTGTTTGTTTGTTTGTTTTTACTTACTACTACTTACTACACTGTTCTGTGTAAGTTTCTCTCTGTTGTTTGTCATCACAAGTCATTTTCTTCTCAGTTTCAGAAGAGCATACGTTGCAGCCACCGTCCAAAGCTCCACCCACAGCACAAATCTTCATCCTGTTTTTCACCTCATTCCGTCACCATGGTGTAATATATTCCACTTTTATTACAAATATGATTGATAAAATATTTCCTTTAGTGTTTGCCTGATAGCTCATTTATACACATACATAAACTGTGAAGCCCAAAGTGTCTGTAACACTCACACGCTCAATTCTATAGCAAATCTGTACTCACCGAATGTGCAAACGTTGGAACCCAAAATGACATACGCTCGCACTTCTACATGAAGTAGCTGCACACATTCTCTCCTGCCACATTTGTCCGCCAATCTTTCCCTCTTTTCCACTAAGCCAGAGGCCATCATATAGTCAGACTGAGATCCACATCTAAAAACAAAATCTGATGATGGAGTGTGTGTGTGTGTGTGTGTGTGTGTGTGTGTGTGTGTGTGTGTGTGTGTGTGTGTGGAGGGGGGGGGGGGGGGGGGGGGTTGGGAGGCAGGATTCTTCTGTGAGTGTGTCATTTTAGTCTTTCTAAGCTTTTAATTGACTTGAAAAGAACATGCAAGCATTTAATGATGAATTAGTGAGTTAGCTACTAATCATGCTGCTTTTTATTTTTATTTTTTTCCCACAAACATCCTACATTTTAGATTTTGAAAGTGTTTGCCTTCTTTTCAGGCAGCCTCTGGTTTCTAATTAATTCAGTTCAGTTTGAAAATCAACTTGAAAAGATTCCAGGCTCTTTTCAGATAGATAATTCATCACAAGGAACACATTCATGGCTACTTTCATTTTTGCAAAAGAGGTTCACCATCGTTGCATGGTAACTGGAAACATGACTGTCAGTTGCGGAACAGCGTTCACAAGCCTGGTTACAGAAAACAGATTACAAAATGCATAATAATTGCCAATGGAGTCAAAGGTAAACTTTGATTTAGTTTTCCTGGTGCCAACTCAGATGTCTTATTTTTTTATGTTTTTTCTTGTAGTAGTAAGCTGGAGATTTTTCTATCAATTAAATGCATTACATGGGCTAAAGCAAATTTTAAAAAAGCATCTTTTGCCAGCTTGGCGAACAGTAGGTCATATTTGTCTGATCACCTTTTATGATAACCACATCTGATAATTCCTATTTATGACTGTCAAAAGAAAAAATAAAATAAAATACAATGAGGAAGCTTTTAATGCCACTGTATTTTCAGTTATGAGTTGCTTTTCATTACATGAAAAAATGTCTGTGTTGCATTAAAGTCTGTGAAAAGCATAAATGGTAATTTTCACAGCAGCCATTTTCACATGAAAGGGTCCAGTCAAATAGTTCAAAAAAGTATCTAATTTTGTCTTTTCCTAAGGTCTTTTCTTTAAAAAAAAAACATTGTGGACTTACGAAAAAGGTGATAGAAGAAATTTGTAAAGACTTAAGAAAAGGTGAGTGCATTAAGAATCCAACAACGCTTATGCTGAGCTTTGATGCAGGTCTGCAACATTAAAACTATGTTCAAAAGAGATGTTTGATGAATATTCTACAAAAAGGGCAACTTAATACAGTCTCATCACATTACTACAAATAGGGCTATAATCACATTTGTCATATTATTAGTATGCTAAGATTCTAAATATTCATCATCAAGGTTTGAAATTTTCAAAAGTTACAAAAAGGGGACAAAAATTTACTTTGCTTACACTCACCCCAATGTTGTCATATTTATTTATCTCTGTGAATCGCATATAGTACAAGTGGATGATAACATAGCATCTCTGAAAGTTGCAGCCACAAGGAATTGTGGAATGGAATTTGTTTAGCTCAGTGAAAATGTTAGTAAGATATGCATGTTTGATGACCCAGGCATTGTTACTGAAAAGTGCACTTCGTAATTTATAACACATGCGAAAACACTGTTTCATGTGAAAGCCATCAAACCTCATATAATAGTACAGTAGCACAATTTGTTCTGTCTCGCTTGCGGACGCATCCTTTACAAGCATAATCATTCCACTTCTTAAACCAGCCATGGCTTTTGTACAGTTGTTGCACAACGCAATAATTCAATGTAATTTAATGCCATCTGCCTCCTTGAAGGTAAATCCAAACTTCCAATAATTATCTGTATAGTTTGGGATTTTCCTTTGTTTGCGGTTTGCAGCAGGTGTAGCAGGTGCCTCCCCGTCACTTTCACTGGTGGTTTCTGAGTTGGAGGATATCTCTCTTATGCTTGTGGAGTTTTTTGGTCAAGTTACAAAATAATCCACTTCTGCTCATAGCAATGTCCATACAACTGGTATTACAGTATATCGTCCTCTGTCCTTTTTTTAATATATTTATGTGTATTTATCTATATATTTATTTTACAAAAGTATATATTTTTTCTTATAATATTGGAGGATGCATACTTGTATCTGGGATTTTAGGATACGTTCTCACCTAAAAGTCTTCTAGACTGGGGGCTGCAACCTTCTATCAGACTGACTTTGCTTTCACACTGCACTAGTCAAACGAACTGGATCTTTTAAATTACGGGTTACCGTCTTCACCAGAGGCAGCGCTACATCAAGGATTACTGAAAAAGAAGCCAAGACAAACAATAAAGATGAAAACTCACTCAGCTATTGGTGAATGCAGAACAACGTTTGTCTCGATCACATCAAACAAGGAGTTGCATCAAGTCCTAGTGTTTTAGATTGAGCATATTTCTAGCAAAACGAGCCATTTCTTCTAACCAGAGCTGTTTAAAGTCATACACGGGTGTATGTTTTGGTTTACCCATGACGCCGCACATTGGACCCACAATGCTCTTGGCATTGTAGTACACTTCCTGTATTTGATTCAAGTGCAGGTTTGGATAAATAAAAAAGTTATAGAATCAACCAAAGAATACATGATTCCCGCTGTGGTTCCTCTGTGGACGCCCTGAAGACATCTGTTGTAGGAGGTGATAAAGAAAACAGTTAAACTGCTTCCCTGGGAGAATTTGAACCATTTTTGTAATGGTTGCTACCTTTATATTTTTGGGTTATTTCACTCAGTCAGTCACCTTCCTCTGCAAATAAATAAATAATAACTTCACCTTTAGTAATAGATTTGGTCTACCACAGCCTGCATGATACAGCATGATGCCTTCCCCTCATGCTGTCATTCCTAATAAGCTTATCCCCTGAGAGGTAGTAATATTTACCAGACATAACTGGTTTATTGTATGTTGTCGCCCTCAGCACTCTGAGTAAACAAACTACTACTGACGATTGAAGCCCAGTTAACCACCTTCCTTAGCTCTCCTTGCAGGTTTATTTTATTTCCTTTTAACATAATAGGATCAACTATTTATCAGTCTGCTTTTCCATCCCTTTAATGTTCCATTCATTTCAACATATTTCTGTAAATTTTTCTCACTACTTTCTTCTCTACCACCCACCTTTCGTTTTCTGCTCCCTCCTCTCTCTACAATCCCCTCATCGCGTCATCTGGATCCATCTCTCCATGGACGATCTGCCAGCACTGTGCATGCTACAGCCCTCCCAGAGTGATCCCGTTAGAAGGCTAATGCTGTGAAAAATGACAGTAAACTGGCACTTTTACCGCCATCACCACCACTTTGGGGCCGCCTGCCGCCCACAGCCCTGTTGCCTGGCAACTCCCCAGACAGCATTTCTCCAAAAGGCGAGAGCTTCTGTCTGCTGTACTGCGATAGAGACCCAAGCCTAATAAGCATTATATCTCATTTTGTCTTATCATTCAGTTGTTAGTGATACAAGTTTGCTTGGAGCCGCGAGTATGCAAAGAGCACTGATGCAGAATGTGTCACTCATATTGAATGAATAAAATGATTTGCAAGAAGGGAGATTTCCTGGAGCATTGTTCTTGGAATAAGAGGTTGCTCAGCCATAAACAGAAGTACACAAATGACAAAGCTGTGGATGATGTAGTAAAGCTGTTCAGTGGGGAAAGAGCTCGACCCTACAGCAGAAACACACAGTGAATATTACCGACATGTGAGCCTACATCCACTGCCTCATAATCAAAACAGAAATTAAAATGTGTTTATAACTATTTGAGTTTTTGTTCCTCTGCTTTAAAGTGAATATCTGAGAGCTTGTTGTCCTGTCAGGTTTTTGCACAGATAAAAGTTATATATACTATATATATATATATATATATATATATATATATATATATATATATATATAATCATTAAGTTCCCAGTCAAAGACTTTTAGAATCTGCTCATCCAGTTTTAACTTGTCTCAATTTGTCAAAGTTTCTTATGGCATAGAGTGTGTTTATTTTCCAGCTGTGTCTACTGTAAATACTAAATTGTTTGACTTTTGTTATTTAAATGTCGGTTCCTAATAAGCTTATCCTCATGACTATTAGTTAAAGTTTCATCCAGTCACTACAGAGTGATTATGAAAAGAGCTTGTGCGATATTTGGCATCAGGAGATAAGAAAGTTCTTCACTGATGGATTTTAAAACCTATTTTGACCTTGAGACCTTACAGCTGAGAAGAAGAATGAGCAAGAGAAAATGTGATTGTTTTTTTTTTCTTCCATTTGTAAACTCCCACAATGATGTTAGTTTTAAAATTTAAAAGTATGTTCTTGCATAATCCTAAAATAATTGACCAAACCAATCAGGCATATTTTTTTAGGAATTTTTATTTTCTAAATGCTCAATGCTTAAGTGGCTGTTTGTCCTGTGATGGACTGGCGACCTGTCCAGGATGTAACCTGCCTCTCACCCAATGGCCGGTGGGATGCTCCATCCCAACACATTACTTAAACATATTATAAAATACAGTTGTAAAATTTAATTGGACATTTAGCTGCACTATAATTGGGTGTTAGGATCCCCTTTTCTTTAGTATCACAGCTGAGTGTGTTTCCTTGTGAGGAAAAAATAGCCTGTCTGTGCGTCATCTTCTGCCCCACTTTCCACTGTCTCCTCCCCCTTTAAGGCTTTTAAGCAGCAACCCATTTTTATCAGTCCCTCACCTAAAGCTAACAAAACAAAACAAAAAAAAAAAATTGAGTCCCAATATATTCTCAGATTTGAGTAACAGGAGCCACACAGTCACTGAGGAACTCTCACGGGGGGTTACAAGAGTGCCTTGACAAAGTGTGTGAACTCCTTGCCACCGAAGCAATCCACACTCTCTAATGTTTTACTGTTTCAAGACAAGAAAAGTTGACTCCATCTCTGAGTTTTGTCTGACTGTGGGTTGGCCTGCCCTGTTTTCACAGTGTCTTTTTGCAAATACTGTCTAAGTTATTACTGCATACATAATCTTGTCTTGAATGTTGAAAGCCAGATATGTGGATGTTGTATTTCCAAGTCAGGGACATGGAAATTATTGCTAGAAAACTTATACACACAACAAATATAACTTTTTAAAAAATGATGTGGCACAAACCCATTTTTGTTCATTAATTTTAGGTAGCTCTAATTTTCTCATTTTCTCATTTTAAGTGATCATCCTATACAGAACCACCAATGTAAATCCATCAAGCTCATAAAGGGAGGCATGAATAGCTGTAATCTCCATTAAGATGAGCTGAATGGAGAATATTCAGGTCAGAGTGACAAGTGTGAGAGGTATTTTACAACACCTAGAGAGATGTGTAGGTGAATATATGTATTTATCAACAACAGATAGGATTCACGTGAGCCAGTCAAACAGCACACTGTCAGTGTGTTATACATGAGAACAGAAATATAATATACTCCCTATCTTTCTTTCTGTCTTAAATTATACAAACTGAATCTGAGTAAATTCAAAACTGCACTGTAGTCTTGTACACACACAGACTCACACACCATCTGCCAGGACTTGAGACACTTCTTATTGTAAATAAGCCTGAAGAGGCACACTTAAGAGAGCAGCATGGCATTATGCTTAGCCTCACCCCAGGTGTCTTCAAGTTAAGATATATTACTGTGTTTTCAGATGAATCCATGCAACCCAAACTAATGGTCTTATTATGTCTCCGCCTAGCAGAAAGACAGTGTGAGGAAGAGAAGAGGCAGGTGACGCATTTTGGAATATTAACATCCACCACAGCTCCTAATTTGCTCTGCTAGTCACTTGTACCGTGAGTTATGGTGAGAGACAAGTGGAAATGAAAAGAAAGCCAAAAAAAAAAAAATACCTGAGACAAAGAGACACAGGCAGGATGGTGATGTAGCATGATGGAGACTGAGTGAAAAACAAGAAAGAAAGGAGAAGGTGTGAATCACATGAATGAATAAACCTCATTAGTGATGCCCATTAGTATCCCAGGCGCAGATTAATTTACCTTTAGCTGACTTTGAAGAGGACTGGGATGGGAGATAATTTGGTTGCACAACTGGATGTCTGATCACTGATACTCTTCATTTTGAGTAGCAGCAAACAGTCTGTGTGGCCTTTTTTCCTAAGTAAACAAAGAAAACTGATGAAACCCTTCTGTCTGACTTGTACTCAGCTGTGTTCCTGTATATTTGTTGTGTCAACAGGCAGACCCCCAAGGCCGGGACATTGCCATTCGTCCCTTCTTGGAGCACTGTGAGAACACCCACATGACCATTTGGCTAGGCATCGTCTATGCCTACAAAGGACTGCTAATGGTAAGAGAACAAGAAATCTCATAATGTTATTGCAGTTTGGACACACATATAAATAACATTTATAGTCTATACAACATTTATTTAAAATAAATGACCTACATTATAAATTTACATGGTTTCTAAATTTAGGGGAATCCATTTCTGTGGTAGAAAATATTTTAAGATTCAGGAAATCCGTTTAAATGTCTTCATTCAAAGGACAAAACTGAAAACCAACAGCTGGTGTGACTTTTTGGCTTCAGGTGATCCTAAATCAAATGATTCTTTAATCACTACATGACTTCAGGAACACTTCTGCTAAGTGTTATAACTAAATATGGTTCATCACTGCACCTCCACAAATACATAAAAATGAAACTCCACCATCTTAAGACAAAAGATAAATGAACAGAATCAACCAAGGCTGTTGTCTCATGTGGGCCTGAGCTCATTTAAAATGGACTGAGGCAAAGTAGAAAACAGATCTGTTGTCTGACAAATCAAATATTTCTATTCTTTTTGGAAATCATGGATGTCATGTCCTCTGGGCTTAGAGAATAGGAATCCTCTGGCTTGAGTGCACAGTTTAAATGCTAGCATCCACGATGACACGGAAGTGCATCAGTGCAGACGCTGTGAGTAACTGCAGCATCTGTGAAGGCAACATCAGTGGTGAAAGATACATACAGGTTTTGAACCAACATACTGTATACTACCAATCAAACCATTTTTTAAGAGAAAGCCTTCTTTACCTTAGTAATGCAAACCACATTCTGCACATACTATAGCAACATGGCTCAAGCATCCCACCAGCTGCAAAGACCTGTCACCCACTGAAAACATTTAGAGCATTAGGAAGAATACAACTTCAGATATCGCGGGCTGTTGATCAGCTGAAATCTTACATTAGGGAAGACTTATTTAACACTACTAACTGCTGTCCTCAAATCCCAAATTCTCAGAGAGTTCTTAAAACATGCTGCTGTCTCCCAATGCTTTTTAAGAGTTGAGGCTAAACGAAATCCCAGCTTCGACATCTGTTATCTTTGTCTAAATGATTTTTTTTTTTGGGGGGGGGGAGTGAGGTTGTAAGCTCAACATGAGGAGAAAAAGAAAAAGTAAGGCAGAGAAGTAAGCAATCTTTGGCCCATTGACTAAAATTAAATAACAAAACAAAAAAAAAGATCAAAAACAGAGACACAGAAGTGGTGAGGCGATGGTCAAGGAACAGGCTGATGTAACATAATGAGGCAGAAGAAAGGAATTAATGTGGTAGACCGAGTTAATGAAGTGACTGACTGAAACCCACATCTGTATGAGATACAGAGGTAGAGAACAAAGCTGTAATGCTTGACTCATCCATTAGACGTACACACACACTGACAGACAGGCGCATATTACCTGTTCCTCACCTCACGTCTAAATGCTCATACATCTGTGCACAAGGTGCGCTGTTCTTTTCATTCTTCTGCTTGTCATTTTACTGACTTTCATTTAAACTATGAATAAGCAGGCAGACCACCTCAGCACACTGTCAATTATTCAGCAGGCTGCTGCTGCAGCTCTAATGTTCCTCCAAACAAACAATTCACTCTCACAAGATTAAACAATCATGGAACTGTCTGTCTTAACCATGTCTTTTTTTATTATTCTCCTCTGGAAGACATTATCCTTTAATAAGATGTATTTTTGTTTTCTTCTCAGCTGTCTCTCAAAGCTTAGACAATTATTTCTCTTAACTGTTTTTAGATGTCTGTGTAACCTTCACTTATACTTCTGATAACTGTGCCCTCTTTTCCTCTCTATTTTCTGACAGTTATTTGGATGCTTCCTGGCATGGGAGACCAGGAATGTTAGTATTCCTGCTCTCAATGATAGCAAATACATCGGAATGAGCGTGTACAATGTGGGTATCATGTGCATCATCGGTGCTGCAGTGTCTTTTCTGACCAGAGATCAGCCCAATGTCCAGTTCTGCATTGTAGCTCTAGTGATCATCTTTTGTAGCACCATCACCCTCTGTCTGGTGTTTGTTCCCAAGGTAAGTTTTTTTTTTTTTTTTAATGAATAACAGTGGTTTTTGTGCATGTATGTTTGAAATTATCAGTAGAATACTATTCACAGGCATATTCAAGAATGCTTAATTATCACCATATTCACTCACCTATTACACTAATACTTAGAAACTAAAAATGCAGCATAAACAGTTATTTTGTTGTTTTTTTTTTAAACCATGTAAGTTTATCCCTGAGTGCAGCTGTGATTAATAATCTACACCCCTATTGCAGTTAATCACCATGAGAACAAACCCAGACGCAGCCACCCAGAACCGAAGGTTAAAGTTCACCCAGAATCAGAAGAAAGAGGATTCCAAGACCTCTACATCAGTCACCAGCGTCAACCAGGCCAACACCTCTCGACTGGACGGGCTTCAAACTGACAACCACCGCCTTCGCATGAGGATAACAGAGGTCTGAGCCAGTTTTAAACCTCTTTTAACCACTGAATCTTTTTAAAAAACATGACAGGAAAGAAATTGGTACAAAGGTTTTAATGCAGTAATGGGAAGAAGACAAGTTAAATGTAATTAAATTAAAGGTAGAGTAATTGAGCACAAGTTTAATAAGGAAGAGGATGAAAGAGCAAAGCCTTTATCTCCACTAAACCTAGACATGTAATAGCTCTCTGGTAGTTAGTCAATTTATTACTTTGTTAAAAAAAAAAAAAAAAGCTCTGGTCATTTTAAAGTCTTAATGTGTGTTACTTTGCACTTTTGTTGATGCAAATTTCACAAGCTGCAAGTGTAAATTTTCATTTATCCCGACACAGAGTGACATTTAAAAAAATCCCTGAGCAGTCATGTCAGTTTTCCATCAAATCTTTAAGGGATGATTTTCTGCTGCTTCCTTTTGTTCCTGATAGACTCAAATGACTCTGAAACAAGGACATGAAAATATATTACAGTTTTACCAGATTTTTCACAGTATTAACTTAGTTCTAAAATGTCAAGATACATTATGAATAATGTAAAAATAAAAAGTGCCTAAGTGTCTGTGTGAGCTAGATTGTCTCTGAATAATAAATGCAAACCTTTTGCAATAAAGATGGGTCATAATGTACTTTATATTTTCTTTTATAAAAACAACATAAAGTAATAATAAATCCATGTTCTCTCTTTCTAAAAAGCTTGACAAAGAGCTAGAAGAAGTGACCATGCAGCTGCAGGACACGCCAGAGAAAACTCCTTACATTAAACAGAACCATTACCCAGATGCCAACAACATCCTCAGCATACGCAATTTCACAGATGGCAAAGGTGAGAAATTGGTTTTATGTTTCCAAGATATTTTATTTGTAGGTTGTGACTAAATGTGGACAAACAAACCTGAAAAGGTGGAGCACTGAGAAATTTGCTAAATATTGCTTTAAAGTTGGATTTTAGTTTCATCCACTTGACACCTCGTCTTGAAAGTGGTTCACGGACCTGGAAAATGAGAGAATAAAACCCGTCTCACAGCAGGTCTCCGATGTTTGATATGAATCCAACGTAGTGTTGCTAAAGATGTCAAATTCGAAATGGAGCACAATTTCTTCAGATTTTTTGGGAGCTGTGATTAATAAGTAAAATTTATTATCAATCTAATGGTTATAAAAGTACTTTAATAGAATAGAACTGATGGTTTATTGCAAATCTGATCCAGCATGAAGCAGTTCACAGCACCAATGTGTCAGTTTCTCAACCCTCATCACATCCAAAATTATAAACTGTTAAAAAAAGGAAAGAAAGAAAAAATATCACGTACTACTTTTTTTTAAAGCTGTATGCTATGTTTGAATATTTAGTTGTCTAAGTAAAATATTCAGATTCTACTTTCAGAGCTTCCACACGAAGGAATATCCATTTTCCATTGCGGAAGCGTCTGTTAGCTGCAGGTTAAGGACCACCTGTGACATCTCTAATGAGCTACGTGATCAGCTACACTACTTTAATATTTCACTGCTGCTTATATTTAAACCACACTTTATTAATTATGTCAGTGACTTCTTTATTATGAAGCCCAGACTGGATCTATGTGGGATCTTATAGCTATCTTTTTGGTATTTGGAGTGTAATTTGGTTTTATTTGACATAAACTGCAGAGATCTTTCTATAGAAAGCTTAAAGAGCAGTTAAAGTGAACCATCACTAGGAGAGACAAGCAAACAGAAAATATGAAAATATATGTCACGTCAGTCTTTTTCCCAGAAGAGAAAGCATGTGTTTTTCCACCCCGCCCAACTTTTGCCCAGCTAATACTGTTTAAACTGATGCAGCTGCATCTTAGACATCATAAAGTCTGCTGCCTCAAATTGAATCAGTGAATCGTTGCAGTCCAGCAGCATCGCTTTGCATTAGGCACCATTTTAACAGAAGCAGACTGATGGTGATGTACTCCAGCCAGATCCAGCATGTCTGATGCACACGGCAGCACAAAGCTGCTCTCAGGGGTGTCTAATGGATCTGTCTGAGTTTGGGAAGGTAAAGAGCAACACAGCTGTGTTCTCTCTGCAGACTGGAAGCAAAGCTTGTAATTCTTTGAGAAGTTCTTCATCTGTGAAAGTCCTTAGTTACACAATGAATTAATGGCAGTTAGAGAGTGCATTCATGGAGCAATGTCTTTGGTTTTGATATATTAGTTTTCTTGATTTCAAACAGTCAAGAAAAAGATGTGAATTTGCTCATTGGATCATGAAATATACTTGTGGCATTGTATTATGGTGGGGCAATGTTCTTAGTGTGCAGTCTAAGAAGTCAGAGCCAAGATTTTTTTAATTAGTAGGTTATTAATGCATGAGCTGCCATCTGTGAGAGTTTTGACCTCTTTTATATTTATCGTTTAAGGAATCCCAACTAATATATTGCAGCCAATTTTGTTTGCTGTTTTTTTTTTTTTTTTTTTTAGTGATTTGATCATTTAAAGAAGACATGCTGCTGTGCCTAATCTCAGTTCAATATTTGCTTAATTTTTATTTAGTTAGTTATTTATTTATTATAATATGATGAGTTTCAACTGCAAAAAAATTTAGATTCCACACAATGCAAAATATTTGTAAAACATGCTAGATTGTTGTTGAATTTCACGATGACAGTATGAATTGCATTGAGGGCTCAAGATTATTTTTATGATCACCAGCCGATGTGGTAACCAGCATTTCACTCCTTATTCAGCTCCATTTTGTTCAAGTTGGCAGCAGCGCTAAAAACAACAGCATACACAGTAAGCACACAGCCAGTGGATGTATAAAACATCAACAGTGTTTGTAGGAAATGAAGTGATAGCACTGCAGGGACAAATGATCTAAGTGATTTGCTTTGTTCATCACCTGCCAAACTGGCCAGGAGGTTTTCACTTATACTTGCCAAAATTCATTTTAATCTGCATTTGGCAGGTTGGCAGGTGTTAACTTAGAATACTACACATAAACAAATACTTTAATATTGCTGCTAATCTCTGATTTAAATATTCCACTTCTACATGTCTACTGGTTAGTTTTAGAACAAGAAAGCAAATGTTCCTCTCAGTCATGTGCTGTGAAAACATGCTTGTTCAAGTCTAAATGTTTATGCGATATTGATATTGCTATTGCACAGATTGATATTACAATAAAAAAATTTTCAGTATGTAGCGCTGCCCTAGATTGTGCTGCATCTTCGGTTCCTAAGACACAGAGAAAGGATTTGATCTGAGGTGCTGGACCAAAAAGGTGACAAAAAAGAAGGGTTTAAAAAAGTACCTGATTCATAAACCAAAATATAAAAAAAAAAAAAAAAAAAGAAGATATATTGAAACTCTCTGGCGCAAACTACAAGTAGCAGAGGAGTCTTACCTATTTTAACCTGAATCATGCTCTCTGTGATTCACTGTCAGTGGAGAGCAGAGAACAATATAATGTAAGCTTTCTCTCCATAAATATACATTTAGAGATATTTTTATGGAAAGAGAATCACATGATCAAAAATGGCAGACTTTCAAATAAAGTGTCAACTACAACCATATGTTTTGAACATTTTGTGTGGAAGTAAGAAATCCCTCCAGCTTTTATATCATTTAAATTAGATCTGGACTTGTTTATTTTGATTTAGTGCAAACTACATAATGAGAAATTAATATATCAATAAAATATCACCCACAATAAAAAGCAGAGGAATAAAAACTCTTTTAAAGTATTGGTCAATTTTATACTGTTCATTTTTAATTATACTGATTTAACATTACCTTTTGAAACAAAGAAAAGCATTTCAAATTTGGTAATGACCTATAAAGAGAGGCCGCATGTGGTGCTGCTCACATAAGTCATTCAGATTTAAATTATAGCAATAAAATCCCAGGTCATTAAGCTTCCTTTAAAGCTCACCAGCACGTTTTCCCAGCTTCAATATGCTTATGCTTGACAGCCATTGCCATCATCACTGCCTTCTAGCTGAAGTCATCAGTATTCATAAGAGAGATGGTCTAAATATATTGGGGGGCTGTGAATGAGTGGCTGTTATAAGAGAAGAACGCTGTGTCAACAGTGATTACACTCACTCACAAAGGGTGAGAAGCAGCACTCCACCTCTCTCCCGCTCTCTAACTGTCATCTTAAATATATGCAACTCCATGGCGATGCTGGAGAAAAGCAGCTGAGGACAGTACAGTAATGGTGTGGTTTTCTGACATTTTGACAGCTATGGCCTGATTTTAGCTGTGGCACTTTGCAATATAGTCATTTAAACATTACAATCTAAATATTTTACTTTTTTTTTTTTTATTGTGTTGAAGATATACTTTAAAGCTGCAGGAGGTCATTTGACTTTGTGGTTGCATAAATGCCCAACATAATTTTCAAGCGATTATACTGTGATTTGACTTTTGCAAGGGGATTTTGTAATGAAGGCCAGCATTAAATAATTTTAAGTGTGTAAAGCAAAATACATTCCCTTTCATTTGAATACTTTACATTAACATCATTTGATGAGTTACTCTACAAAACATGATTTGTTTTAGATTTAAACCAAAAGTAAACTAAAGACACAGGTGCCTGGAACATTTAATTTTATTAACTAAGCTGAAAATAAATAAATTATTGTTATTATTATTGGTTATTTCTCCCCTTTAATAATGCCAGTGGGGGTGTATTATACATGGTTGGAGAGCCTGATTAGTCACTTTTACATCGAGGTATAACTTGTAAGAATAATGCTTCTGTGGAATGAGCAACAAGCTAAACATGTGGGTGGTGCCCCACAAAAATCTGTGAAATCCCCTATTCTCCTGTTGTTTTGAGATTAAAGTGCTAGGTGTGTGCCAATCACAGATGCATGACTAATACCTGATTGGCACTTAAATTGATACAGTAGATAGACATTGGAATGGAGAGGATGAAACGGTCTCCTGAATCCAGACCTCAACCCAACTGAACACTTGTGGGATCAGCTTGGACATGCGGTACATGCTAGAGGGACCAACACAACCAAAGTGCCTGACTTTCAACAACTCTTTGTTCAGGAATAGGATTCCATCCCACAGCAAAACTGTGGCCAGGCAGGTGAGCAACAGGAGGAAGTGCCAACCTGTTGTGGAGACGTATGGATCTTCCATACACTACTGAGTTCCCTGATTCTGTAAAATGAATAAGGTGTAAAAATGACCAATATGTGTTGGTTGTTTTTATGTTTGTTTCTTTGTTTGGGGACACTACCCACACATTTAGCTGTGTTGCTCATTCCACAGAGGCACAATACTTGTAAGTTGTACCTCATTGGAAAGGTGACAAATTAGGCTTTGGGGAGAATTAATCAGCCAAATACAAACTTACTTTTTGTGCTAAGTTTATATTTATATAAACAGGAACTGTTGCTTATATGTGCAGTGAGTCTTTACTGCATATTGAAGCAGTGTGCAATGACATATAAAGAAAAAAACCCTCAATATCCAAAACTGTTTCTTTGTAGCACAAACATACGCTGCTTGAATTCATCCAGAATTTGTATCTGTGTCAGTGCTTTTAACACAACTCTGATTCTACAAGGTTAGGCTTTATTCACAATGCAAACAGCACTAAAATAGTTCAGCAGGCACAGATGTCCAATGGGGGCCATGGAGCGCTGGAAACACTGAACCAGGTCAGCAAGTCCTGAGAAATCTGGGACATGAGGGGAGGAAAAGGAAAAATCCATTGCTCTCCAGGTGTAGTTTTGGAAAACTGAGGTTATCCTCAGAATTTTTTAGTTATTAAAACTAAATTGTATAAACAGCATCTTTTTTAGGATAAGGAAAGTACCGAACAAACAGTCAGTTGTACAGACACACATATATGCATATATATATATATACATATATATATATATATATATATATATATATATATATATATATATATATGTATATGTATGTCTGTATATATATATATATATATATAGTTTAAAATATATATGCAATATACATTGTTTTTAATATATTGTCGTAGTGTTGTTAAATCATTGTTATGCTAAAGATTCTTTTCTTTGGGGTTTCTTTTATTATTGTTATTATTATCATTATTATTATTATTATTATTATTATTATTATTATTATTATTATTATTATTATTATTATTATTATTATTATTATTATTATTATTATTATTATATGACCAGTTCAGAACTTTATCCTTGGCATATAATGGCCCTTTTCACTCTGGAAAAACTGCTTTTAATCCAACACAGCTCATGTATGGATATATAAATGTAAAAGTTCCTCAACTGGAGTTTGATCAATATGACATTCTCAATACATTATGCTTCACACATCCACAGCTCAGTAATCAGTGTCTCCTAAAAAATTACTGAATGAGCCAGTTATAAAAAATATATTTATAAACAAGTTAAAATTGGGCAAAGACAGTTAACCTAAAAAACTTTAAGTGCAGTCTGTGTGCAGTTCACATCCTCTGATTTAGGAATTTGATTGCTGTGGGAAAGTAGCTGCTAAGTTGCATCCAAGTAGCATCCAAGTTTTTCTTGTGTTTTTGTATCTAAATCTTATCAAAACAGCACCAAAAAAAACAGACTCTTTTGTGAGTTTACCTGTTTGGATTCTGTGCAGTGACATTCTCAAATAAAAATGCATCTCGTTTAAACATACATATTGATATGCTAAGCACCGTGGAAATGCATATTTTTATTGCTTTATGCAGGATTTTGAAACCAAAGTTGAACAAAGACTGATGTATAAGAGGAAAAAGCACCTGTTAATCAAATCCATACTTGCTATAATGATTGCTTCTAACAGCTGACAAGCAAAATGTGACAATCTATTTGACATTTCATTTATTTTTTGAGATGTCTCCATATGTTTCACTGCAGATGGAGAAAAGTCTATACTGAAGAACCACCTGGAGCAGAAACCGCAAGCACAGTGGGGCTCCATGGATCCTTCCAGAATAAACAGAGGTCCCCTGGAGGATATCAACTCACCTGAACAGTGAGACTCCCATTTTGTTAGCACCTCTACCCCTACACCCGTCCCTCTTCTCTGTTTTGTTAGCTCTCATCAGACGACACGTCACATGTAGCAAAACCACAAGCAGCTCTCAGGCAGTTGCTCTGGCAACAGAGCTCTGTCAAAGCATGAACCGGCCCTATACTTTTCTCTCCCACGCCCATCAACATGTATATTACCACATAGAGTGCATGTTCATTCTCTCACTATGCAGAATATACTGTAACATGCTTACAAGCACTCAAATACAGCCACATTTAGACATTCAGCTCACTGATTTGCTGTCCCAACTCAAAATACTATATCATAAAAATGCCCATCTACATTTACTTAATATTCATAAGACAGCAAAGCCGAGGGATGTCAGCATCATCAGTGGGGTGGGGGACACTCAATACATCATTGAGAACTCTACCTCCGACGTTGCTCTGACCAGAACTAGAAGAGGAATGTCAGCTGAATGGATAGAAGAGAGACAACAGACAAAAAGGGTACAGTACTGAGGGCAGTTACAGAGAGAAGAAGGACTAAAAGAATCTGTTTGAAAATCTGTTTAGATAGAAAAGAGGTAGAGACTCACAGAGGCTTATGTAACCAGTGATTTACAGCTTGCATTGGAAGCAGCTCTGAAAATAGACAGGGAGGCGAACAGAAGTAAAGGAACACTCAGAGCTATTCCCATGCCACATGAATGTTTGATCACATAGAGGGAAGAGAGATGAAGAGGTAGCAAGAGAGAAGGTGAAGAGAAAGAAGATGCAAATAAAGAAGTTGGAAAAGAGTCATAAATAGAAAAAAAAGCAGGGTGGGATGAATACTGACATGAAAGTCACACCATGTGTATGTAATTGTTAGATGTAGCATGTGTATCATAATAAAAAAAACTAAAAAATGAAAAAAAGTATTTTGTGAGCAAGCAAGATTGTATTGCCATTGTAAGTAGAACAGGCCAGGATAATGACGAAGCCTGAGAACCATTAATATTTCAAAGTTCACCCAATGAAGACATTTTTCTGGGTCTGTTGCTGAACAAGCTTGAATTTCATTATCCCCCTCTTAATTTTTTTTACATTACATAATAATGCAGTTTCCTTGCAAATGACTGGCAGTGGTTCTGGCGAGGTAGATTGTGGAGTGTCACACCAGGCAGAAGCATGAAATGTTCTTTTTGTCAGATGATCCCAGAAGCTGGGAGGAACAGTGGATTAAGGGCTTAGTAAGAAGAAATGAATCTGAGAAAACTACAGTCAACAATTACAGAAATGCTGAAGAACTACACTAAATTCATCCAATATGTTTGCTATTTTTAGGCTGCCTCAGTGTCTCACTAAACTTTTGTCCCTTAAATGAACAGAAGATTTTAGCTCATGCAGCCAAACATAAGATCCAGTAGTTTCTTTTTGTTGAACTCTTCCATAATCAATCTCTGGCAGAGACAATATTTTGAGGATTTTACTCCCTTTACTACCAATAAAGTAAAAAATGTAGATCCATAAATAATTTGCTTCATTATTAGTGTATGACTGTGAGTAAAATTGCCATAGTAGAGTGTGATGAGGTGGCAGAGGCAACTGAACTGAGCACAGGAGGTGCATTCCGGTTGATCGCTAAGAATCAGTGATGCGATATCAAACTCATACACTGTAATTATATATATGCACAACATGCATGAAAACAGCTTATGATGCATGATTTTTTAAAAAGGAAGAAAAAAAACATGTTTTGTATCCCCATATGATGTACTGATTAAAGACAGCAAATGACGCCAGTTGCACTGACCAGGTTAGAGCACCATATGCTCATATGTTCTTACAGATAACAACATTTTAACCCATTGAGCCCAATCGTCCCTTTTAAGGGCTGAAATATATTATAAACATAATCGTCTACTTCTAAAAATATATAAAATAGGATAATGGTTTTTATTGACAACTGTTGCCTTAGTAAATCATAGCAAATTCTAGTAGACTGAAAGTTGAATATAGACTCTAAAGCAAGGCTACAGCCTAGTTTTAAAAACTAAACTATGCTTCTTTGGAGAATTTTTTTTCCAGGCATAATAATGTGATGTTTAACCTTCAGCTTATATCAAAAAGCAGTTATCTCCCCTTCTCATCAATCTACTTGAGGAAAATGCAACATTTGGGGTGTACTGTGCACATTCTACTTGATACTCAAATTGTCTATTTAGTAAAATGAAATCAGAATTAGGATTAAAAAAAAAACAGGTAATTTCCATTAACAAATGGAATTCAGAGTCCTTCAAGGGTCTGCCAGTCTAATTAACTGAAGAACAAACCATAATTGCACTACACTAAAAACTAATTAAAACTATTTAACACAGCAAAACTATGTAGAAATTATTATACCTAATCTGCCAACAACTGATGACTAAAATCAATCCAATTAGCATGCAGGAGAGCTCACCAGTGAATGCAACTCCATGTCTGTTCCAGAAAGGCTTGTCACATACTCCAATTGGCTTTCAGGTATGCCAGTTATGCCCTACATTACTGACTTTTTTGGTCTAATTGCTACTGAATTGAGAAATTAGCTTCAAAAGAATGTGCAAACTTTGACTTTTTGATGCTGATTACAGGAGATCAAAGGGAAATTTGTTTTGGCATCAACACATTTGCAAATACACCAATCCAACTCCAAAAGAAAAAGTATTAAATTTGAACCCAATACAGATACATTGTCAGGAGCTGTCAGTTTTGGATTAGGCTGCATTGTTTGCAAATGCACAAATTTGATAGGACACTGTATATAGAAAGACAGAATATGGATATAGGGTTCCTACTGATGACTTGGACAGCAGCACATTTAATTTTTACATTAGTGACTGAAATATTTCTAAATTAAAGTTTCTAAACATAAATTTCTTCAAATTATGTTCTGTTTATTACTAGAATTGTCAACTGTTTTAAAATATTAGATTCTACACAGTTGAGTACATCATTAACCTTAGCAGCTGCACTTCAAAGAGCTAAAAAACTAAACTCAGAATTTTGTACTCAGATATACAGTTTAATGCATTATATGAGCAAGTGTTGAATAACCTCTAACATTATCCCTTTTCTTTTCTATCTGCAGCATACAACGCCGACTATCTTTGCAGCTACCTATCCTGCACCATGCTTACTTACCTTCCATAGGAGGGGTTGATGCCAGCTGCACAAGCCCCAATGGAAGCCCTGGTTCCAGCCCAAGGCACAGACACATCCCCCCCTCGTACCGGGTGATGGTCTCCGGCCTGTGAGCTTCATTCACTCCCCCACCTGGCTCTTTGCAAAGGAGACACAAATGTTTTTGTTCTACAACAAATAGACTGATATCGTCAGCGTATGTGCGTATTTTGTCTTGAATGAGGAGAAGAGGGGGGAGAAGAGGGATGGGGGACAACATCTCACTCTTCACACCTTTTCACCCTGGTCTCTCAAGAACTGATAACAGCAGTCAAGAAGGGGTGGGAGATGACAGAGTGGGTACTGGATGACACACAAAAACTCCTGTGATTAACGTGTGTTGGCCATCTGCCCCCCCTCTCCCCACCAAGGCAAATACACATACGTACAGTCAAACAGATAATACAAACACATGCACAAACACAGTGATACCCCAATAGCAGAGCAGCGGCAGACCAGCCCTAATCTGACGTGTAGCCTTATCTGCTTCAGAGGGGATTGTCTGTTTCTGTTCCTTGTCTGTTGTATGTACTGTAAGTGCTCGCGGCTACATGTGAGCTTGTTATTTAACTTTAGTCTTTCACTGCTTTAGTGATTGGATGTCAGTTTGGGGACACAGAGTTTGCAAAACCCCTCTAAAGAAATCATCCCAATCCCCTTCCCAAACTTGTGCAGACATGTAAATATCATTATTTCTGGCATTGGTGTACTGTAAGCTTTGTATATGCTGTGAATGGACAATTGACTGGGTTCTAAGCATAGAGCTTGCAACAAAGGCAGGATCATTTCAAATGAAAGCTTATAAAACATGGTATCCTAAAATTAGGCATTGAAGAGATTTACATTTGTTTGTGTAATCATCGATATATAAATTTATGGGCATCAAAGTCTACCTGAAACATAAAAATGCTTCAGGGAGCCCATTTCTCTAACATAGGGTGAGATGCACGCAGCTCTTTATTCCACTTTCCTAAAGTTTTGCCACTAGTTTTTGTCAGAGACTTCCTGTCAGACTGCATAGGCTTCATATTTTAACACTTGATTAATTTGTCCTTAAAGCATGTTTTACAGATTATTGATGCTGCCTTTTAACAGGTCTCAAAGGTTGCATATGTTAGAAAATAGAGCTAAAAGATGCCACAAGAGTGTTTCACAGTTGTCTTCAATGTGTGTTCCATGCCAACACATGCACACATACATATGTATGCTTAAAACCCAACAGAGCATCTTATGGATATAGGTGTTCTGTGCATTCATGACGGGCCAGGTCATATTGAAACCCACAGAATGGTCTCCGTAGACTGTTAAGATGTCCGTCTGATCTAGCCCTCACAACTAACCAGCACAGTTAAAGGTGATGGGGGTGTCAAAGGCAAAAAGGCACAGACTTTAAAATCAATATAACTTTGTCAGGACATACAACTAAGGAAGTGATAGTGGAAAGGATGTAGGTCTACCAGTTCCACAGCTTGACTGGATGAAAAGGTTGACCTGAATTTCCATACGGAGCTGTGATGGTAATAAACACATGGGACTCTTGCGTTATAAGCCCAACCGACTGTAGCTTCAGTTCCAAGACAGTGATGCCACCACTGCTGGTCACAGTGATACAGCACAGACACAGGGCTTTCTTTCAAAGATAATACTGAGTGTCATTAAAAATCACTTCTCACTTAGCAACAGTGAACATACCTCAGTTGCTATGGAAATGTAATTTAGTGCTGCTGACCTTGACTCAAGAAGGCTGCATTAGGCACAACAGTCATCAAGAGAGCTGTTTTGTTTGTTTGTATGTTTGTTTGTTTGTTTGTTTGTTTGTTCTGTTTTGTTAAACTTTTTTTCACGCAGGGCAAAAGCAAAGGAGGACAACTGGTTAAAAAATAAAAAGAAAAAAAACTTTTTTTTATAAAGTGTGAGAAGGTTTGTTCTCAGCATATTGTTTCACCATTGGTGTCTTGGTTTTTAGTTTCTACGGCGTGTGTTGAGCGCTGTGCCTGTTGTCTTATATTGTAGCCTGCAGTACCCACACTACATACATAGCGTTATAATTCCGTTTACCCAGCAAACAACATTGGCCACACATCTGTTACTTGTACAATGTGTCATAAATTAAGTTAAATTCCATTCCTCAGTGAAAGAGACAATTTGGGATGTACACAGCAACGGCTCCACTTCAGCTGGATATTTCTTCTGTAAGCTGGTGTCTGAACATGAACACTGTCAATCAGTCTTCAGCTGAAAATGAAAGGGGAGAATTCAGAGAACGGGGAGACAAGCCAGCAAAGATCCACCTGCTGTCGGACATATCAAGGTGACTCCCGGTGAAAGCTCCTCCTCCTTTCAGCCCCTGGAGAGCACAGGAGCAGGGAAACCCCGAGCACAGATCTCCAAGGAGTCACATCTTCTCCTGCACCTTTGCCAACCAGTGAACCACAGTTACAAATGTTGTGAGTGAGACATTGCCAGAGGGTTGGTTCTTCCTTCAGGAGAAACACAAAACCAACTGCACATTTTATATATTACATTATACGTGATTGTGTACAACTTGCTGATACCCTGATGATGGTGTCCATGTATGAAATATTTGGTATTTGGCTTTCTCAAGATGGCATGAAATAAAAATGTATAATTCACAGTTACATCTGTTTTTGCAACTGTTGTGACAAATCCACACTTGTTCCATCCTCTCACCTGCAATTTGGTATTACATGTACTTCCTTGCAAAACCATAGATTTCAGTTATTTTGACCTCTTGATCAGTTCACACATGTCAATGCCAAGATTCTCAGTGGACAAACTAAACATTTTCTTAACTACCATGCAATTGGTTTAGCAGCTGTTCACTGAGGGCAATAAAACAAAAGTAGCAGCTAATAATCAATCTAAACAGACTTTCCCTCTTATTTAAGAAATTACTAAATTACCAATACTAATCCATCCAAAATACCAAATAAAGATCATCAGTTGATGTTTTTTTCCTTTTTTTAATATGCCCTTTTTTTAAATTGTAAAGTGTCATGATTCATTTCAATCTTTTTCATGAATGAAAATTTGTTCAAATGCAATTGTCGTGGGTCAAGGGCTCATAATTTCCTGTAATAAATAGTGTCATGCTGATGGTTCGTATTTGCAACAGGTCTTTTTACCTTTTCTGTTTCAAGTTTAAAGTGACATATATGATTATATTTGTATGTTTCATCATCAAGGTCTCTGGAGAACACAAAACATACATGTGCAGAAATATAACAGTATGACGAATATATAAAGTGGAGAAACACACAGGTTCATACTGTTTTGTCAGTGTGATATGTGGAACCACATGGCATTAAGTTCAATTAAGACTTTAAAAATGGTAAACTAAAACTATATTAAATGCAACATGTTCAAGCGGGGCAATAACTTGTTTTCTTATTACAGAAAGAATAGAGAACTATATATATATATAATATATGTATATGTAAAGATCTTTACATACATTCTCATTTTTACATAGGAAATATTTCACAAATACACCACAGGGGTTATTGGAAGTCTTTTTATTTATTTACAGTATCTGTAACAATGTTATGTACAGATGAGGTCTGGATATCGAAAAGTTGTATAAAATAAGTATCACACATGGAGCACCTGAACATTTTTGAGCCATTAGTTGTTAATGAGGGGATTTGGAAAAAACATTCTTCTGTTATTGTCTGAATGTTATGGACAGCCTTTACTTTTCACATCATCGTTAAATAAAGTGCGACTGAAACTTGTGCAAGTTTGTTTTTATTTTCACCTGTTGTCAACAAATGTTGCTGTTTGTTTACTCATTTGAGTTTATCATTCATCGATATCATTACTGAGGGAGAGTGCAGCCATCATCCTTAAAGCTTATAAACAGAAAAAGCTGAGGAAATAGTTCAGATGTTAAAGTGTCACTAATGAAGCATATTTTTGCACTTTGGCGCCCCCTAACGTAGGCTAATTCAGCATCCACCTTGCATCCTGTCTCTTCTCTCTGGCTCTCCAGCCAGTCTATTATTAACTCTTGTCTTATCTCTTTCTCATCACTTTTTTTCCCCCTTCTTCCTATAATGTCCTCTTGCATTTCTTGGCTTAATCAGCTATGGTTTGCATTCACCAGCCAGTGTGATCCAGGCAGGAAATAAAAGTTGTGAAGGGTTGTTTTCTCATCCTTGGGATGCTGCAGGTTAATGATGGCTCCAGTAATGTGAATTATGAATGTCAGTGTTCCATCAAATAGAGCCAGAAGCACAAAGCTTTCAGGTCAGAATCTTATGCAGTACTGCTTTGACAGCGAGCCACCAATGATAACTTTAATCACAATTAACCTTATGACTGTACAGAGCAGGTTTTTACTAAACTGAAGTTGAGAAGTCTGGACTGAGCAATAAAGCTAAAGGCAGAGTCATTCCTTGATTTTACCACCTTGGTGTAAAATCAATGGTGACCATTGCCATGTTTCACATATGGGATTAGGCTCTTAAAGTGTAACTCCACCCACTGCCAAATTTTGAAGAATGGCAGAAACTGCAAGGGTTAGGGTGTGAGGTCTGGGGGCGATCAAGGGGCTGAGTGGGCGGGCCGTAAACACACAGGCAGAAATTATTTGAGGTCTTTGAGGTGAAAGACTTTCCCTCCAGAATTCCCTCAGCTAAACACCACAGCTGTGAAAGAACAAGGAGGTCATGAACCATATCAGTCTGAGCTGTTTGCAAGCTGTGGCGATTCGCGGCAGGTTGTGGCAGCTGCAGGAAGTGCCGCTGTAAGTTGCCGCTGCTACAATTTGAACTGCTGTCTGTCACCAGATGAGGATCAGCGGGTAAAGAATAAAGACCGGTGTTACTTTTATACCCCTCAAAATCGGTCTGACTGGAATATTTAATCAGAAACTCTGTGAAAGAATAGAAGTTTGGAACAAGCAAATGTACACCATATAAATTCATATGCATTAGTGGGCGTGGTTTTCTATACCTGCAAGGCAATGACCCACCTATTTGCATCTGGAGGAAGGGGGCTGTGAGGTTTTTCAAATTTTCTCATGACATAGAAAAGCATAGAAAAACACATTTTAGGGTGCACTACCTCTTTAAAGAAATTTAAAAATGATTAATTTTAACAACAGTTTATTATATCATCATGGTTATTGAATATATGCATATAAGTATTGTTTCGATTACTGATGAGGACATTATTTTTGTTATTGCTATTATTGAAATAATATTAAAAATGAATGATGAAAAACATTATAAAATATTATAGGCTGTTAATGGCTTCTTCCCACTTCCTTTGGACAAAGACTTTCTTTTCACTTTTCCTTTCTTTTGTATATTCCTTTTGTTTTCCTGTTTTTTAAATTTGTCTTTTGCTTATATAAAATTTTCAATCAAGTAATGCTGTATGTTCAGCATGAAACAAAACTTGTACTCATTACATGCAGAATGAAATAGGTAACACGCAGTGACCACTCACAACAGAGTGGGACAGATTGAAATGAAGCAGGTAAAAATTTGAGAATCATACAAACTGAATATTTGTTATCACACTTTTTACTGCAGAAATTAAACACGTTACAGCAGGAAAAGAACAGGTGCTATTGATGTCATGAAGAGCCATTCTCGAGTTTCTCAGCAAGTTAACATGAAACATGTAGCATGCACATAATCATAATACAACAAAAGATGTGTCAGACTTTGTGCTAGTTTGTTACTATGGTAGGTAACACTTGAAATGCAAAATCTCACACACTGAAAAAAAAACACAAACACCTTTATGACCTACACAAAGATCTGTTTTGCAAGATGTCAAAACTGCTGTCACGAAGTTAAAAATAGATTTTCTCTACGTCGTTTCTCAGATGCTGTTTCTCAGATGAAAGGCAGAAAATTAAAACTGCAGGAAAGTGATGTCATGTGATATGCTGCCTTGTCAACACTTAGCTCTTTTATTGGCACAACAAAAGGCACAAGCTGTGAGTGTGGCGTCACAAAGAATGGCTGTAAGAAGGAAGAATATATTTGGAATGAAAGTATTTCAAGTTGTGTTCAATGAATAATTGAAGTCTGTAAGGGAATCCAGCGGCCACATAGGATGAAGGAGATGAGTGCATTCCTGACAGTGTCACTGTGTGGCTGCAATCCAGTTTATATGTGCCTTTTGTGTCTTGTGCGTGTGCCACATATCCTTTTGTCAGAGATCTTTTTCATACTGGCTTTTAAATATTTAGCATGTGGATGCTTGACATGGATGCAGACTGTTTTCCTCTTGGAGGAGCAATGGAGCAGCAAAAGTAACTATGGCCTACCAGACCCTCAGTATGGTAGACCATTACATTAAAAACTGCTAACATCAGTTTGCCTGAAGAAGTACTTTCTATGTAACCCAGAACAATATGGTGTTAATTGATTTATGGATGCAGAAAACTGAAATGAAAGTAAGAAAAGAGGCTTGAAGTGCTTGGTATCAATTTATTTGAGAAGCAGTGACACATTTCTGCTTCAGATATTTTAAAGGAAATTACAGGATAAAAGAAAACTTTGTGATGACCGTACCATCCGTACACCTCAGCAGGACATAGAGTAATCTTTAGTTTGTAAATTCAGAGTTATGCCTTGGCTGCTCCTTTGCCACTGCTGCTTATTGATTTAAGTATATCCACAGATTTAGCAGGGCAGCTTCCACAAGAAGTGCTGCAGTATGTGCAAACGCTGCATGACCTTCTGTCTTGTCTCAGCGGGATCATGCTGTGCAAATGGAAAGCAGGTTGATTAAGTTGACCTGGGTGTCAGTGAAAGGAAAGAGATGATGTATCTTCCTTCACTTTTGATAGCTCTGTTGGAGCGATGAAGGCTTGAGACTAGAATGGTAAGTACACAAATCAGTGCTGCATCCAGTTTGTAGGACTCCTGCACACATTGTTGGCACATTGATCTAAACAGTGACATCAAGAACACACTTGCACAAATTTTGCATAAAGATTTATGATGTATCATCTTGCTGGCTGGCTGTTAATGTGTAAGTAAACAGTCAATATCTCTGTAGAGATTTGTAAAATGCGAGTGAGGCAGATCATGTCAAAACATGACATGGTCATATCCAAAGTACAAGAGGAAAACAGTAGTTTCCTCACTGGGATGTTTTAGGTTTTAAAGCACTTCCCACCCATCCTAACCCCAGATAAGCTCCTTGTTAAAGCTGATACTAATGCATTACCCAGACGTTGGTCATTCTTGTTCCATTATTTGAAAGAAATACTAACAAAATATAACCTGGAAAAGCTTCTCAAATAAGGACTATCTTTATTTTAAAAATATCAAAGTTCTCAAAGAAGATTTTAAAGATAAATTTCTTTTTATCACTACTTCTTAAAGATGCACTATGTAACTTTTAGACCTTAAAACCCTGCATTTCAGACTACTTTGATGGCACAGTAACTTTTACGATGCACATTTCTGGAGTGGTCACGCCCAACAGTGTCCCAAAGCTTAGAAACTATACTCAGATATCATATCTAGCATGCTAGCATGTGGATATCAACAAACCAGCCTTTTCAAATATGCGTTGTGGCTGATTGAGCAAAGAAACATTAACAAAAAGAGGAAAAGAAAGAGGAAAGGAAAGGAACAAAGTAGGAGATAAGACAAGAGTCAACATAAAACTGACTTTTATTGTCTAGAGACAGCTCAAAGTACAGGTAGAATGCAATATGGATGCAGATTTAGTCGTCATTAGGGAAAGCCTCACTAACAAAATGCTGGTGACACAAAATTTTTTCAACTTTATTTATTTATTATTATATTTTTTTTTTATAAGGACTCATTATATGTAAAGTAAGATATTACAAGTATTATTTGTTATAATTTTGATGATTATTGTTTATAGACTATCGAAACCCAAAAATCAAAATCTCAGAAAATTAGAATATTGTGAAAAGGTTCAATGTTGTAGCCTCTAAGTGTCACACTCCAATAAGCTAATTAATTCAAAACACAAGCAAAGGACTCCTGGACATTTAAATGGTCTCTCAGTCTATTTCAGTAGAATTCATAATCATGGGGAAGGTTGCTGAGCTGGCAGTTGTGCAGAAAACCAATATTGACACCCTCCACAAGGAGGGAAAGCCTAAGGTAATTGCAAAAGAAGTTGGATGCTTTCAAAGTGCTGCATCAAATCGCATCAATAAAAAGTTGAGTGGAAGAGAAAAGTGTGGAAGAAAAAGTTGAAACAACCAGCAGGGATGACTGCAGCCTGGAAAAGATCGTCAGGAAAAGACCATTCAAAAATGTAGGAAATGCAAATGTATGTTCAAATGCACACACAACACATCATGTACATGTGAAACTTAGAGGATCCCATAAGCATGAAAAGAGCCTTAAAACCTCTCATGCACACATAAACTGATCTGTATGTAAATGCAGTTTTGTTCATGCATATCAGATGATTCATGTTAATGCATTTAACGATTTGCTTTCACTAAATCATTGCATTTGTGAGGCTGAAGGTGAACATTTTGGGTTTGATATATTAATTTTGTGCAGTTTGTAAGTTGTGCATGAGTAAATTTGTTGTATTCATAATTACTTGATTTGTGTGTGTGTGCATTTGAGCCCACATTTACACACAGAATGGTTCACAAGTTATGCATTACACATGCACAATGAATTAAATCGATTTTCTGTCCACATATAGGGCAAAGTTTGCACGGCTTGTGAACAACCTGTTGCACACATCCTTCCACCTAACATTCTTCCACCTGGAGCTGAATCTATTTGCATGTCAGCCATTGAATCTTCAGCATTGTTTAAAAAGTAGGTATGGAAACTTTGTGCTGTTTACATGTAAGGAGAGAAAAAAGGGTTGGTAACAGATCCTCTTTAAAGAGGACAACATATGCTATTTATGCTTGTTGAAACAGGAAAGCAAGACAAAACTGCTGTAATAACATAACAAACCTTTTGCGCCATAGACCTTGTGCATTGTTATGCACTGTAACTTCAATACAGAAGTGCTACACTTAACAGACAGCAAGCAACCAACATACAGTAATAATTTTCTTCTTAGAATCCCCCCCATGATGTCATTAACAATGAGATATGACTTATTCAAAAACTAAAGTACAGCAGCAGAGGTTACATATAACATACACACACAAACCTGTACACATAAAACTGCCCATAAACCAGAAACTGCTTCTTCTTTATTGAATCTGTATATTTGCTTGCCTCACAAAACTCTGAAAAAGATCGCTTACCTGTTTTTTTAAGTAAAACTCCCAAGGTCTCAGCAACCTTTGTCAGTGCTTTATTTAGTGTGGCACAAGTCACCATTTTAACCATTAATCTCCAGCACACAAATATGTCTAGATGTGGCTTTCAATCCTTCTTCAGTACCACATTATGGCAAGCCAACCTCATCAAGAGGAGTGGTCAAGGGCACACTGGAGAGGACAGCTGAGAGAGAAGCATATGACTTATATGCATTAGTATGCTAGTCAGAGCAAAGAACTCCTCACATTAATGTATTGATGAAAACCAGGATGATCATTCTAGTTTAAATTGAAATACTACAGATAATAATTCAGTAACTACTTCACATTAAACAAAAGTGGAAAATCCTGTGATAAATAGCAGGTTTGTCCCCAAACCTCATTTCATGGTTTAAAAAAAGAACCATTTCTTGAAGGAACACCTGCAGCAGAGGTTGATTGATGCCACCACACATACCAGGATATGTGATTATAGAGAGTTATAGCCAATAGTAACAATCTCCTGCAGATAAATTTATAGCTGACATATAATGACAGCACACCTGACTGAGCCCTCTGTAAATCTACAGCATGGATTGTCCTTGTGAACTCTGTTCAAATACCTACCAAGTTCCCAAAAAGCAAAGATATCCTGAACTGAACTCTGCAGCATATGACAGCCATGCAGTGGATTACCTGAATCTGCTCCAATGATTAATATCCTTGGTTTATAGCTGCTCTAATTAATATTTCATTTTAAAAGTGGATCAAATAACTGTGCAGTTTACAAGATGTTATTTGCTACAACACACCTGCTGAAAAATAAAATCCATTTACTAGAAATTTATCAGTTCATCGTTTGACATTATAGTCTGTAATTTTTCTGTTTTGAATCTCATTACTGTCATTTTTACTGACAGCAGACATGAAAATGCTATGCAAAAACGACAGATCGACTTCCACAGTGTTAAATGACAAAGTCATCAAATAGCTGGTGAATGTAAAGACAATTTTAAAAGCTGTCGAACAGAAAATATGCTCTGGAAATTGAGAACTAACAAAAGCTAATTGACTGATGTTTAAAAAAAAAAACATCCAGGTCAGATACTGAAAACTTGCTTAGGATACTCTGGATAGTCTGTTTCAATTTCTATTATCATTGCATGATTAAGCAACTACTTACTTTAGCATGATTTCTATCTGTAAAACATAACTTTTGACTGTCTGTAGGTCATTTGATCATTCAGCAAAATTATGCTGTGTGTGTAATATTTATGTCCAATATACTCAAGTCATGAATGGGATCAAACATGCAATGAAAGGTGTGGCTCCTGTTGTGTAACAGGAATCAGTGAGGCATCCAGGTCTTATTTAGAAAAAAACAGTTTTGTCGTTTTTAATTATTTTTCATTTAATTTAAAGACGATTCAACAAACCGTTTCAAAACAAAAGATTTAATTAGTTGGTCACAAGTAACAACATTTGACTCTTATTTGCATTTCATAAAATAAGAGACAAAAGAATGGCTGAGATCTTTCTGATTTGTTATTTGAAGAATTCAGTCCACCATATAAACATGTCCTTAGATAACCTGTGAGTATGCAGTCTGTGTTGACATCCAGCAATGTGTTATTCTCTAAATCTAAAACACTGAGGTGTCCAAGCAAAATACCATCTTGCAGTGATGGTTATTTTCACCATTCTGCTTTGTGCAGACAGACTGCAGGGCTTGTGTGCTGTGGGGTTGTCCTATGACTGACCCATGACTTAACTGGCTGTCGCATGGATTGAATAGTTCGCCATCGAGCAGCTGTGCCCTTGGTGCCCCATACAGGCCTGTGGCCCTCAGTCCAAGCATCTATCTAGACTTGAGAGACATAATAGTGTCAGTGTTGGTGGTGCTAAAGAGACCGTTTGTTGATGTTGAAGATTTTGACAGAATGGTCAACACTGGCACTGGCAAGTTGGACCCAGGAGCTCTCGTCCTCAACTTCACTCTCTCTGTCACTTTGTCCAATCCGCTCGCTGTTCTCTCGACCGGCTCTACCAGCCCTGGGCCTCCAGCGGAGTCGCTTGACTGCCAAAGAATGGCTTTGTCTGCGAAAAGGACGTGCAATGATGAAAGGAAACAACATTCTAAATGTGGACAAAAAGCTACCATACATGCTTTACAGCAGTTATATGTCTCCCTTTCAAATGAAAATATTCAGATAGATTTAAAAATACTTTACTACTACACTGTTAGCCACAACAGAAAAAAGATGAGACCCATCAAATAGTCAAAACTGAAATAAGTATGGTTGTAAATGGCACTGGAGCTTGTCTGAGTCAGTGGCCTTCTAATACACACCTACTGTAAAAGCACATGACTGTATTTGGCCTCCTGAGCTCCACAGATAATGACCGATGTGGCGTACAACACAGAAACACACTCAATACCGGCCCATTACCTCTGTCCTAACTAGGGATAGGAAACGAAAACAGGTTCCACTCTGGAGCTGGTTCCAAATCTTCCGAAGCATCAGAATCATGCACCACTGTGTGTATCTATGCCAGTATCTGCGCTAACAGGTGCTGGCCAGCTCACTGACTACAAATAAACAATGTTGGACATGCGGGTCTGTTTGTTGCCAGAAGAGGCGATCCAGATCATGGCTACATTTTACTGAGAAACATGACAATGGCACATGTTCTAGTTCCTGTATTGGAAAGACCAATAATAGTCCTCTCCTCTGCTCCTTATCTTCCATGTATAAAGATATAACAGTGCTGGCATCATTAACGTATTTCTCTTCTCTCAGCAGGTCTTCCTGGCTAAAAGTTGCGGTGTCTGTTGGTCTCTCTTTGCCATCCTCTCCACCCCAACCAGTCAAGGCAGATGTCTGCCTGTCTGAGCTGGTTCGGCTGAAGGTTTTTCCTTCCTGTTAAAAGGGAGTTTTTCCTTTCCACTGTCACCTCTTGCAAGCTCATGATGGGGGACTGTATTGAAGTCAAGATCGGATGCAATCTGTTGGTTTTCCTTAACTAGGCTATTATTTATTATGATTTAGCTTGAACTGATTTGTCTGTAAAGTGCACTGAGATGACATTGTTGTGAAGTGGCACTATACAAATAAAGTTGAACTAAATAGTAACAGATAATAGGACAGACCTATATTCTTGCATGGAGGAGTACGCAGCCTGATCACTACTCTGCTCTGTGCTCCATATGTGAGTAGAGTACACTTTGGAGGTCCGTATAATGTGAAGATTCTTTTAAATCAGTCCAGTCGTCACATTAATGGAATAACTTCCTGCTTTCTGTGGATGGTAGGAGTTTTCCTCCTACTGGTGAAAATATTCCTGCTGTATCTCTGTCTGGAGGTTATTAGCAGCTAATTAATTCAGCACTTAGCTCTCGTGTAGCCACAGGTGTATCTATGTGCTCTATGTAGGCTCGAGTCGGGCACGTTGTTAATAAAATCCAGTCTGAGTGAAGTGTTAAAACAGTTATGGTGGGTGATGTGCGTATTTTACAAAGTGTTTTTTGTGTGCACATTGAGAAATTACATGCAGTCGTGAAAATAAGACAGATATCATACTGTTTAGCTGTTTAATAAAACGATAGTGTAAAACTGTGCTGGAGTAAAAAAGTTTAAAAGCAATTCATTTAGAAGCCAGATAATAGAATTATGGCTCATTTATTCATGTGGTGAACGTGTTACAGGGTTAAGTGGCAGTATTTCATTAGCAAGTGTCACAATACCCCAGTCAGTGTTTATGTTACTGCATTCTGGGATGACTGAATGCATACACTATATATATATATATATATATATATATATATATATATATATACACTACCGTTCAAAAGTTTGGGGTCACTTTGTCATGGGATTCAATAGGGAAGTGACCCCAAACTTTTGAACGGTAGTGTGTATAGAACTGGATCAATAGCCAGAATTGCAAAATAACTGCATTGATATCAGTAACATCTTATCAAGTCCCATCCCTTGTCCTGAGTGTTGCCTTCGTTAAAGGAAGCAACCATTTACTCCATCAGTCTTTTGTCTTTTTCTGCCACAACATAACAAAAAGCTTTACCTCTCAGCAGATATCAAGCTGAAGCCAAACCACTCTCTATGTGACAAATTGCCCCATTATATGTAATGTCAGGGCCACTGGAGGCCTTCAAAATTGTAGTTGATAAACTTGACATGATAAGGATACGATGTGTCAGTTTCTCCACAGCTGGTCCAGTCACCCCCTCCAGCAGCCTCCTGGCCAGGTCTCCACTTGTACAGCAGGATCTTTCCACACTCCAGGCCAACTGCAAGCAGGTAGCTGTGGAACAAATGAGCGCATATACGTGATTTATTATAGTCCAGGCACTATTTTTACATAACTTTGGTCAAAATGAGTCATGCTGACAAAAATCTACAAAGCAAAGTCACAAATGGGACACAATTAAATGTGAGGACAAATATCTTCAAAGTAAAAAAAAAAGTTTGTTTTTGAATAAGAAGTTTTACATGCTTATTTTGCTAACACTGCCAGCTGACTTTACCATTTGATATTCTTAATGTATCGTAATCTTTTCATTCTTTGTACCTACAGGCTGTAATTCACTATTTACAAACTCAAAAAATGCAACGCAATGGTGCGCCACTCTGAAGATGACCTTAACCACTTAAGACAGAGGCAGACATGTACCAGCCTACTGTACCTCAAGAAACTTCTGGTGTTCTTGCACTCATAGTGAAATTAATCCCAGCTGTGGAGCTGCAGCTAATGAATTTGTGATTTTGATAAAACATAACTGTCATAAAGATGAAGCTTCGTTGCTCCAACACAATTGAAAAAAAGGCCAAGACTGAACATTTAAATCGGTTCATGTGAACGTTATCGTTTTTTAATCACCTGAGCTGACAAGCACGCTGTATGGATTTCCCAAGTATAGTTATTCCCCCTCAGCCACCTCAGCCTGTCAAGGACAAAACCAAGCACTTCTATAGGGCAGAGAACTCTCTTGCAGGATTATAGATGGCCTTTTAATGATTCCGAGCAACAACATTATTGCTTATTTATGATGAATGAAAGCTTTGCTATGCTATTCTCATATCTCCACCCCTTACCTGTAAATATCAGCACATACCCAGAAAGTAGTCCGATGTTTAAATATACAAGAATTAGCTCATGATAACATGGACACCAGTAGTTTCAATTAAAACGTCTGTCAGACGTTTGTCGGGGAACATTCCTCTAGTTTGTATCTTTTACCAGGGTTCTAATGTGTGTATCGTCTTAAATAAGTAATGACTCATTTCTACAGAAAGACTGTACATCTATAGCAATAAATTAAGCGATAAATGCTGACATTACCCTTGACCTTGCTGAATTTTGGTTAAGTTCTGGGAAAAAACTTCAACATCTGTTTCTTTACCTTGTGTGTTGTTGATTTTCTTGCCTATGTTTTCCTTATTAGCAACAAGGGATTTACCATGAAGTTTCACCAGGTGAATGTTCACATTAGTCCTGCTACCAACCGTCTTTTATAAATGCACTACAGATTTTAGTCTAATGTTCCTTCTTCTTATGAAAACCAAAATTATTTCCAGACATTCAATTTGATGGTGCATTGTAAACCATGTCAGCATCACGGTCAGGTGTGTGATTGGTTTTTAACTCAAAAGAAATGACGGCTGACGTACTGTATATGCTGCTCTCAACACTTTATCTGTGTCAGGGTGTAGGTGGGTAATTCGAGTAAAACACTGCTTAAAAGAAGTGCAGCTTTGCTCATTCACTATAGTGGCAGTGCAGACCTACTCTGATTTTTACTCCAATGTTTATGCAGAAATCTTGGTTGATCCTTATTAATCTGTACAGCCCTCATTAAAAGTAACAAGCCTCTATGGAGAAAATGTAGCTAGTGGTGTTAAAATGTATTATGTAAAAGTAAAAATCATCAGAACAATAGGTCACAGATGGACTAATTAGCCTTAAGAGAGAATAAACAAATATATCTGATACAAGAAGGCAGTGAAACATAAAACTGATCCAGGACAATGTTCTTAATGTTTATAAAGTACATCTGACCAATACAGAGAAACATAAATGTGTGTGTGTACCTGTGGCCAGAGCAGAGAACAGGGCAGAAAGCTACAGCCGTAGCAGAATCTCCCACATCCAAGATAGAGGAACATGGTTTAATTTCCACAGGAAGCTCAGGTTCTTCAGAGCAGTCCAGTCTGCAGGGGCCCCACACTATCACCTACACACACCCCCACCACACACACACACCTTTGTATGATTAATTTGTTATGTTTACTATTCGAAAAGCAGCTCTGCTAACTTTATTACCTTCAAACTAAATATTTTCATGTCTCAGAATTAAGCCAGCATGGGAAGATTACCTTCTTGTCCCTGCTGGATGTCACAAAGTACTTGCTGTCGGGGCTCCAGTCACATGACCAGATAATTCGACTGTGCATGGCTGTGTCCTTCCCTGTGTGTGCGTGCAGAGAGAACAGAGGCTCTGCAGGGAAACAAACAGGAACAGAGATGATATAAAATTGAATTCCTACACAATACTAGAGTGTTATCAGCCAAACAACACAACATATATTTTGTCACATTACATTTGTCTCTTTTTCAGCAGAGGACGAGCTGGTAGTAAAAACTCTGTTATGATTATTGCACTATGACATCAGCACGTCTAGATTCCTGCCTCGCTGCTTTGTGGTCACAGAGCCTCTCCAGGGCGACAAATAAACAGCCCAACAAGACAGAGAACCTCATTCCAGCCCTCCGTTTCAGTCAGTTTTGGTTTATGACCTGCTGCTGTTTATTTCCCCGACCTAAGTCATTTCAGGCCCCAGATTGGTTTTCTCCAGAGAGCTTGTTTGTATGCTGCTGGCAGCCACCTGTCTGTGTGTCGGCAGCACTCATGCTCGCTGCACACACAAAACTGAGCTGGCATGTGCATGCAACTGTGAAACCTTGGTGTCACTGCAAAAGACTGAGTGAACCACTGCATGTGTCTGTGTGCTTACAATACACTCCTGCTGTTAAACACTTGTTTGAGGGTGTTTTGTTTGGGACAAGTGTTCATCTTTAACCATTGGCAGGAATCTGAGGGGCAGAGATGAAGTCCAGATGTAAATAAAGTACAACAAAACAGCAGTACATATGAAAGACTACACAGATGAGATTGAACACTGTGCAAAAATGAAAAAACAAAAAGGTAAGGTAATGGTGTCCCTTATAAATGAGGCCAGGTTGTTCGACTTACAAGGGCAAGGTGGAGGTGGAAAAGGAAAAGGAAGGGAGGAGGACATGCTGAGACAAAACAGGTAGGAGGCAGAAAATGTGTGAATAGAGGGAGTCAGTTTGTTTGATCAGCACAGACTTCATTTAACCTTCCATCGTCTAGCCAGCGAGGCTGTGTGCATGCTCTTCACAATCACCTTGAGTGATTCAGCAGCCAACCAGAGCAGACGGGACCCCCGCCAACTCCACCCCTCCATTCTAATAAACACACACATACACACACCTACACACACACACAGTCATGCCCTGGTGCAGTCTGCCATAGAGCACAGAACTGGTTATCCTCTGTCAATGCAGATTAAGACTATAAAGCAGCCAACAGAAACATTAGATGCTTTACCAGGTGGAGGTGGGAAGTAATCCTTTGAGTTTACTTGTCATGCTCTGCTCATTTCGAATGCAGGAGTATGTCATTTGTCTGAGTCAGGGTGCTGAGATTCTCTCATATAGACAAACTCAGCAGGAACACACACTTGTTTACAACAGTGGTCCTTAAACAGCTAGAGGACATCGGCCAGCAGAAATACTGATTCAGTGTCAAGACTGGTTGATTTATTTGTTTCAGATTTGAAGTATTAAATTGGGTTACCTGCAATCTAGTCTCAAATTTAACAAACTTGTTTGTACTGTGCTACCTCTGTGATGGATCTAAAGTTATAACATTGTCATTGACACATATGTTTAGATAGTAAATCAGACAGTTATTTCCCCTACATCTGCCACAAGGTCCAACTTTTTTCAAGCTATTCTGGAAAATTTAACTAATTAAATTAAAAAAGTTAAAAGTTTGGAGTACTATAAATAAAGCAAGGATCTGGTTAGAAACAATTCCATGATTGTATTTTAAGTGAATGCATATGCAGGGCAGTAACACAAAAAGAATAAAATCCATTTACTGTAACCTCTTCTGCCTTTAGCATAGCACATTTTTGCTAGCTAGCTTGCATCTGGTGAAAGTGTGCAGACTTTTTCCAGAAAGCACACTGTAAATCCACAGATAAGGTCTGGAAAACTATCCCTCATGTGTCTGCATGTGATATAAAATTGTATATTGAAGCTTGTTGAAAAAGACGTACAAAGAAAGATTCAAAGCAAGGTCCATGTGAGGTCACGTCACAGAATGTTGTGCCTGTTGCCTACCTCAAGAAAAGGTGATAGTTTTTTTTCCATCATGATCTTGATGTGAAATGAATGAAAATACGGAAAGATTGGAGAAAAAAATGTTTTGTTTTTTTTTATTTTCAACAAAATCTGCAGATTCTGCTCATCTTGGTGTTTTGTCATTTTTACTTTCCTTCAGTGACTAACTCAGATTTTTATTCATATTGACGGTATGCTGTCACCATCTGCAAAGTCTGCTTCAAAGAGTTATTTCCTGTAAGAGAAGACGTAGCTCCTTAGCTGAATAAAACACTTTTATCTGTAGTTCAGGCTCTTGTTTCCAGACTTCAGACTCATCAACACCCCCCAAAAAAGTTCTAATAACTACAACGGAAGACAAAAATGAGTAAAAAGCAGAGTGTTGGCAATAAATGAAAGCAGGCTGATGAAATGTGTACATTTCAAATGATATAAGAAAACAAATATTCTTTCCATTAATAGTTGCTTTTTTGACTGGTTTCAATCAAAGCACTGGTTCAGCTCTTCATAGTATTAATTAATTAGAGGAGTCCTTCCAATAAGCCCAACTCGACTTGGAATTCAATTTAGAACAAATCCGCTCAGTGGGTTTACCTTATTTTAATTATAATTAATTTGAATTGGGATCACTGATATCTGCCAGAAGGCTCCAGTGTTGTCTTTTTGTCTTGAAATTCAATCAAACAGATTTTTAATTAAACTAAATTTGTTGGCAAAGCACCATGACGAACTGTTATCTCATTCAGAGCCTCGTGGTTATAAGCCTCTGTCAACCAGTTTCAGTTACCATGCGTCCGTCCTGGCTCATAAATGTGTGTAATAAGACCTGTTAGGTGCATTTATTTTTTTTTGTTTGCCAATAAAAATGGTTATGACAACACAAAGTTGCAGTCATGACAGATGCTTCAAGATATTGATGTTGCAGTACAGATGTTGATGCTTTGCACTCATCTTCACATCGCAACAAGATTTTATTTGTTTATTTATTTTTGTATAGAACAGTGTGATGTTACAGATAAGTTGGCCTTTGGGATATATAATATCATCACTTCATCATTGTGAAATTTTGTTGTCCGTTCTCACCTGGGCTTTCTGCTGTGGGCAGGCTCCGCCTCCATAAAGACCAGGTGCGATCTCTGGAAACAGCCAATAGGAACTGAGCATCAGGTGAGAAGCCCATCTGGGTAACAGTGAGTGAGTGACACGGCAACATCTGGAACTGACGCCATGTGGTTGTACTCCACAGCAGCACTGCAGCGTGCTCGGCTTTAGATGCCTGGTGAGACAGTGTAAGTTAGTTCTTTAGTGCGAATTTCACAGCCTGAGAACACGTGTTTTCATTGAGGGTTTCATTCCTTGTTTTTTTGTTTGTTTTCCCCCATACAAACAAGGTGACATTGTATTTATAATAATATCTGACTGACAGCACAGCTAAACTTGCCATCTTCTCTAAATTAATGCCCTTTGTATTCTAACCGTTACATGGAGTACGGCCTGGGTCTTATCACACTGACCTTGCATGCAGACGCAACCACTGTTCTTGTGCTGTCAGATGCGAGGCAGAACATTTCAAAGCCATGTCCGTACCTGTGGACAATGAAGGACAATCACACAGAGACTATTCATTAACAGTCAAGATATTTATGGAAGGTCAGACAGGATTTTTGAGAATTGAAAGCAGGCGGTACAAAAAGTCAGCTCAATTAAGCATTCACTTATTCCAAAGCGTCAGTCACCATTGTCACTTGAAGACAGGTAAATAATTAGAGGTTGAAATTAACATACTGATCTGTAATGACTAGTTCTTCTCCTGCTGACAGAGATAAACAATGATGATGAAGGAACCAATCACTCACAGCCTAATTGCTTTTAGTTTGCCATCACCTGGTAATTTCAAAATGTCAACTAAATGAAATCACAGTCTTCAACTCAGTGGGAAAAAAAAATCATTTTTTACTAGGAAGCTTTCAAACACTGCAGCAATTTGGCCATGACTGCAAGAGCATTATTTATGCCACAAAAATAATTTGTCCACTTACTCATTTTAATGTTTCTATTAAGCAATGAATGATTCAGGAGGTGAAGCCAAATGGAGGCAGAAAAACACTCTTCAACACACACAATGTCCACACCTCAAATAAAAGGCCATGCCATACGTCATGTTTATGGCGGATTGACTGGTAAATGGATTTAGCATTGGCAACAAATGGAGGCGATATATTCACCCTGGAGAGGAGGCTCATGGGACAGCAGGAAACTGGATTCTGATTGGCTGATAGATAAAAGGGGCCAACAATGAAGAGCCTTGGGAAATCCATCATTTTTAGATACGAAAAATCCCTCTGGGCAAAACCTAACAATTCCAACTGGAAATGCTACTTAATTAAGAGACACATGAAAGCTCTTTATAAAGGAAAAGTACATGAAATACAAATAATTGTGATTATGTAGCACACTTCATACACAAGGTTTTCTTTACATTACTAGCCACACTGTTCAATTTCAGTTCGAGAGAGATCAGATTAGATGGTTCATAATAATAACTGCAAGTGTTTTACAAATGACAATCATGTGAATGCAATACATGTGCATCAGAAATGATATTTGTTCGGCTATACAGTCAAAGAGTTTGAAGAATAAGAGAAGCCAGAAAGTTTTTTAGGTGGCTGCTGTTAGCAGTGCTGTATGAGTATTACTTTACTTTGCTGGTGACATGCCATCTTGTTTGGTTTGCACTTAGTGGGATGATAACTGTCTAAACAGGTCAATGACCTGAAACACAGCCGTGGGCTACATAAAGATTAATTAACAAAGAGAGTGAAGCCTACACAACTGTATAACCAAAGCATAGCTCTGATGCAGTGGAAGTGATTAGATTGAGTCTGATATGACCAGAAGCATCAGTCAATAGAAGTAAACCAAGATGGCAATATTCCAATACAGGTCTTATTGACAAACATGAACATATGTAGAGGACCACCCGACTTCTTATACAATGTGGGCTGTAACATTAGAAGTAACCAAGATGCTGGAGAGATAAACAAGATGTTAGGAAACTGAATGTAAACATATCATCTATAAAGATGCAGAGTACTTCATTCTTTCAATATTGGACTTTTGTAGAGCAAAAATGTAAATATTACTGCTGTTGTCACCTTTAAATAACCATAAACTTAGCCTTGCGTGCGATTAATACACATTCAACATCAGTAAGTGCACTTTGGAGACTGTTAATGAAGTGTTGGCGAGCTGTGATGGTTCAGCAATATTAAACAATAGTGTATCGTCTATGGAGAAAATTTCATGGCAGGTAGATGATCATGCTTATCTGTTGAGAAAGTAAAGGGTCTGGACTTGATTTTAAAATTTGATGCTGTAAACTAGCAAAATATGGTCAACCAGACTCCAAATGCAAAGAAAACAGGCCATGCTCAGGTTGCAAAAAAAAGATTCATTAGAGAGATAGTGGAAACATTAGCAATGGCTAAATCAGCAAAGACATCGGCGGAGTCAGCAACGTCAAAAGACACAAGCTTCAAACTATTTAGAAGCTCTATAAAAGAAAAGTTGTTATTTTTGAAAACTTTAAAAAGCCAAAGTAGAACATTACTTGAAGACATGAAGCTATCACAAAACTGTAACAAAAAAGAAAAAGAAAAATCAGGAACAAATAACCGTGGATGGCCTGATGCTCCATAAAACATAAACCGTAAATCATGCAATGTGATGGTATGGGAATGCATGACTTATATGCCCATAACATCACATACTGATAAAGATTAGACAGGAGAAGGAGTGTAAAGCGATGCATTACCTGTTCACAGATTTAGTTAAATACTTAATGGTCAGTAACATCTTAAACATACTACACAAGCAATGCAGAAGATTTTTTTAGGATACAGATGTGGAATATTTTACACAAGCTTTAGGTACTCACAGCTTCTGGACCTCTGGCCAAAGTGTGTTCTGGAGAAGATGATCCTCTGGTGGTGGCTCTGCACATACACACACACAGACACCAAGATATGCAAAGAGTCTCTGAAATCCTTACACAGCTGCCACTTTCAAAGTCCTGAACACAGAGCTGTTCTAAAAATCAAATACAATCGGTTCCAATATATTAAACAAGGATTACACCCGAGTGAATATTATAATTTCCTTCCTTTAAATCCCTGCACTGTTAATGAGAGACAGAGAGGACCCTGAATATGTGCACAAATGTTAGAAGCACATCATTTAAAAGGGATAATGAAAGAACATAAGTACCATAAAGAGAGACAGTGAGAGAAATAATAAAGAAAAAGCTACATGCTAGACTGGGAACAAGATGATCGCCTAGAGAAAAAATTCTCTCACATTCTATTCTCTTTGTATATAGCTTGATGAAATCCTTAGCCCTAAAACCTGCCGCTTTTCTTCCAAAAAAGCTATTTGAAACCACTGCAGCTTTATCTTCAATTCTTCACAGCTGCAGGTTTTAAGGGGGATCAAATCTAGCCACAAGTCAATCCTCCCCCCTCCAACAGATCTGTACAAGCAAAAACTTTGCCTGCAAACTGTATGTGATGGAAAGCTACGCTCCTCATCTCATTGGTTACAGTTATTGGTCACCCACTCCCCATTTAGCTTAATTGTTCATTTCTCTCCCTGCCAGCAGAAGCCAAAATAACAAGTGAAAATGTGTTAACAACAGTTTCCACACTTGGTTGATCTCCACACAGCCTAGGGTCATCAACACTTAAATTTTGCAATCACATGAGCCTGCTTTCTAATTAGCATTGTAGATTAAGAAGTAGCTTCAATCATGCTGATGACAGCCCTTGACACCCTCTAGCCCAGGGGTTTTAAAATGCTGCAGGTTTTTTTCTCCATTTAACTCTTGTTCATTTCCAATCTGTCCATTTCTTACAATTAGTTTGTTTCTTCTTTTTGTCTATTTTCTCTTCCTCTGTCCTTACTCAAAGAAACTTTCCTTTAAAAACCCTGTTTGTTATTCTCACATTTGAGATATTTTTGAGTCACATTGCCCTGTTCCTAAGGTTTTTTTTTTATTGCTTTTGCTCCAATCACTGCCCCCTGCCAACTCTTCTCCATCTTTTATTCCCAATCACTCTTTTCCTGCTGAAATACCATCAGCCTCCAGCAGATCTTAGACAATGTGGACTCCAGATGTTGAGCAATAACTAAGTGTCCATCTGGCTGCATATCATTGTCTCTCATATGAATAACTGGCGACAGGCAGACAGGAAGTCTTAAATGTGTGCTGAGGCTACTCACAGGATGGCAATGAGGAACATAAATCATATTTTTAAACTGCATATTAAGATAGGGATTCCCTTTGGCTTCAAAATTACTCAATAGAAAGTTTAAGCACATTTTATGGAAGACTATGATATTTCCATTTATGCAGCTTTACTGTACCCGTCAGGTTGAGTGGGTGGAAGTAAGACTCCTGGTATTGGTCGGATATACTATTGAACTGCTTCTCTTCTTCATTGGTTTTTGGGACAAGGTCACCTGTAAATTAAAATTACTTGGCAATTTTATTACATAAAAAGAATGAAAAAAAAATACAGAATAAACTGAAAAATGGCACAGCAGTGTTAAAAGTTTTGTGGGGGGTGAAATTGAGTTTTGAATGAAAAGTGATTATCAGACAAAACTTGGCCCCAATATGAGCTGTGAAAGATTTGGTGAAGTGCTGAAAAATGACTCTCTTTACCTGGAAATACAGCCTTGTTGGACAGACCTAGGGCAGGTGTGCTGGCTCCTTCTGGAAGGTTGGCAGAGTCCTGGCAAAAATCAGACATATAAAACAGGAGAGACATTCACAAATCAAACAATTCTGCAGAAAATTTTAAGTAGATGTCATAGTTTATTTTACACACAGTGGAGAACATTCAGTCGGGATCTGATTCTAGGAGAGATTGCACTCACGCTGGATATCAGCAGCTCTTCTTTTGAGGTCCCAGAGATGTTTGCAAAGTTTTCCACAAAATTGCGAGGAGCCTGGAACACTCTCAGGACTTTCTCATCAGCCCCAGACACAAACTGAAACCTCCCGACCATGGCCAGACACTGCATGTCGTATCCGTGGATCTGCGGCCGCGAGATTTCATGCCAGGTTGCCTGCAGTGACAAAAGACGGCAAAAAATATGTTTAAAAAAAATGTAGATCTGCTCGTATGTTTGCCAGTGGAAGCCTTAGTTGACAGATCTCAAATTTGGCTTTGCTTTCTTGGCCCTAAACTGCGCTAAAAAGCAGGCAAAACAAACTAATGGCTCTTCTATTCAAGAAGCACATTTCCAGCTTTAAAAGAGAAAAAGGTTCACACTGTTGGGGAGGTCGGACAGCTCCAATACAGTTACCAGATTTTCATCTAACAAAGAAAGTTGAAATGTTTTTCACAATATGATGAAAGGTGGAATAAATCAATTTGAGTAGATCAAGTCCACTGTCCTTCCCTCAGAAAAATATATGACTGCTTCTGTGGAACTCTTTTATTACCTAGACACAGTCTAATAAAATTCAATCAGTGACCAAAGCTAAACATATTTTAGCAAACACAGCTAGCAGAATACATATTAGCCTACGAATACATCCCACAAAGGTTAATATGCCTCCCATTTGTTGGGAGAAGAGCAGCATGCCCAGTAACCATCGTTAACAGGAGACTTGAAGTAGAGCAGCAACTGCAAAAAAATTATGCCAAATATGTGAAGAGCAGCATGCCCTCTGTTTTACATATTTTCTAATGAATTTATAGCTGTGTAGACTCAGAGTTATTTTTCTTTTGATGGGAAATAGCTGTATTCTAATGATATCGCTATAGGAAAGAAGATAAATTGAAAAGCATGTTTAATATTGACAGTGCATTCCTAGTATCCATTACAGAAGCCAGTACCTGGGATTTGTTCATAAACACCTAAGATATTTCTCAACTTCCACTACAAGGGCACCTATCCCTTCAATCTCTCTGGTGGAGAAGGCCACTAATGGGAAAGTTAAAATTTTATGTTAGTGAAAATTAATAACTTTGTTTCCCAAGGTTTTAGGGTGTTTTCACATGTGAAAGTCCACACAATAGTCCCAGCTAGCATTTATGTTATTTATGTTGTCCACAACAGATCCTGTTATGTTTAATGAGACTGCATTTTATGCAAGCAAACCAAATAACTTGACAACCTGTGTTTGGTTCTCATCACCTAAATAATCCCAGGCTCCCTGAACTTTACACTGACTGGTTCAGAACAGGTTAAACTTGTGTCCATTTGAACTGATCAAGACAACTTAACAGGATTATTTCATCGCCACTGTAATATCATCAAGACATTACTACCTAGAGTACCAGTTTAAATTACAGATCTTAAGATTTGTTTGAATTTACCAAATGAGTGCCATTACACATCAGCTGTTGCCAATAAGCAAGGAGGCAGAACTGCAAGTAGTCCTCTGGGGCTTGGCAACTATGCTTCAGAGGAATAAAACCTGCTGACATCTGGTACCATCTGACTCTTGAGTATAAATTGAAGGTATTTAATTGGCATTCTGTCCTGCATCAAATGACTGCTATAAATGCAGGCCCCAGCTCAGCTCCAATGAAAACATGATAGTTTTTACTGAGATTGCTGAAGTCAGGACAACAAAAAGAGCTAAAGTAGCAATCTAGCCTAATTATTTCATAGAGCAGGGGTGTCCAGCTCCAGTCATTGAGGGTCACAATCCTGCAGGTTTTGGATGCGTCCCTGCTACAACACAGCTGACTCAAGTTAATGAGTTACCATGCAGAACTTCATAGGCTGTTAGATCCATTTAATTTGAGACAGGTGTGTTGGAGCTGGAAACATTGAAAACCTGCAGGACAGCAGCCCCCATGGCCCATTGTTGAACACCCGTCATAGGGACGTGATTATCAGAACAGCGACTTGTAGGACAAAGCGTAGCTCCATCCCCCTTCATGTTGTTGTAGTGACACACTTATCCTCAAGCAATAATTTTAACCTTCTATGAAGTTATGATAAACCTGCAAAAACATGCAACAGTCTTTACTTTAATCAGCTTGTTTTAGTGCAGTGGTTCCCAAACTGGGGGGCAGGCCCCCTAGAGGGGTGCATGTTTGCATCACTTTTGATGCAAACTGCAAACACAACTGACGTACCTTTGACTTCATTTTCTTACCTGTTTGCTGTCTTGCTTCTTCCATGGAGTGAACAGTCTGGTGGTCTGGTCTGAGCTCACAGTAAGGATAAACTCACCCTCGGGATCCCAGCTCAGGTCTTGGACTGCATTAAAGTGACCTGATATGACAACTCCTGGTCTCCACCCTCCCTGAATGAACAACATTGTAATAATCAAGTAACAAATTTCTAAACATTCATCCCTGCTGCTTAATGGTGAGCTCCATATTGGATGTTATGACGTAGCGGTTTACTGTATTGAAGAAACAACTGAGAAGTTGATCTTCACTGAAACGTCTGAGTAAGAACCTTCTGAACTTAGTGGGACATTGAACATCCTCTCTTCTTTAGAGAATCCCAATAAGCCAATCAAACTGAGTGGCAGACAGATACTTGGTGTGACCAAATATCTAATCATTGTACCACAGCATGGCATGGTAGGAATGTTAGCTTCATTATGCAAAAACTTAAATTTTTTATATCATCATTTTCATATGATTGATGGAGAAATGAAAGGGCTCATGACATCATAATTTTAAATTATACCACATTGTCTCAATAATCCACCATGTTTAATTTTTTCCCCTTTCTTTTTAAGTTTAAACCCGATTATTTCCACATTTTCCCTCCCTAGACTGGTCCACAGACTCTTCAGACTGGGCCTCACAAAACTTATCGGATCAATTTTCACTTTTCTACAAAGTTCGCCAAAATGGCTTTCTAATGGGTAATTATATCTGAGTAAATTCCAAACACATCAGCATTACTTTGATTTTAAACTTAAGGTAATAGTGACCATCTCACCTCTTTGTCTTGGTCCTTGCACCAGAGATGCAGTGCTCCATGAAAAGCATGAGCGACAATCATGGAGCCATCTGGACTCATCTGGCAGCCATAAAAGCCCAGAGTGTTTCCACCCACCTCCCCTACACGCACCTGGTGTTAAAGAAAAAAAAAAACATGTTGTTAGGACAATCATTGCTTATCATACCCAACAACACATTTGTCTTTTAAACACATTTGTACATGATAGATAAATCAGGTGGATAAGAACAATTTGACTCCAGGTTAGTCCTTGGCTCGCTGCAGACAAAGATGAAACAACAGCTGTTTCTTGGAGATACGAGTCTTGCTCTCATCCTGCATGCAATCAGGCTAATTTGTTCTGGCAAATACCTTGACTTGGTATAGATCTAATAGCTGACATTTATAGACAAAGAGTGACAAGTAAAAAGTAACATGTCAAATTTGTTTTCAGTTTCTCTCCAAGACTCATTAAGTAAGAGAATCCATAATGGCAGACAGAAGAAGAGAGGAAAGAGGAAAAGAAACTGAAGCTTAGGCTGATTATTCAGATGAGAAATACAGCAAAATGGCTCCTATTAGAGTTGAATAGATTCAGTTTTTTTGTTTTTTGTGTTCCCAAACAAAAACACTATTGTCTAATTTGAATGAAAGCAGTTGCAGCACAGCATTCTACATTACACTAATAAATCATGAAAGAAGCAAAAAGCCTTTAAAATGCTGACACAGTTACACAAACTGGATTTGGATGAGTCTTTGACTGCTGTGACATGTTTATAGAAAGTGTGCAAACCCTGCACTGAGTCTAAACTTCTACTAAAAATACAATATTAAAACCACAGTAATTATGGCCTTTCAGGTCAGAACAATGCCAGCATAAAAAATGAATCTTTTAGGATTCTCTACACTAGTCAAATCATGGTTACCTTTCTTTTGAGCATACAGACAGATCTGTATTCAGCATAATGAATTTATATGAAAATCCAGGGTCATTTTGATTTAAATGCAGGTACATATTACTCCAACAACTTACTCCATGTAAGGTCAATCTAACTCACTCTAGGCTTTTTAAAAGTTTTGTAAAGACAGTGAAGAGAAATGAAAGTAAGCATAAGAGTTGGATGTAAAAGGAGATTACAACTAAACCTGAGCATTTTGCATTAATAACACAGAGCGAAAAGCATCTCATTAGTTCTTAAAATATAAAAACTAAATTAGACTGCATTCAGTTGTCCATTTTAAATTAAGATCCATAGAGAACAGAAATTACATACTACAATAAAATGAGCCTGATGATATTCATATTTCATCCAACTGCTTGCATCACTTGTAGGATTTAATCCAGGATTATACAAGTAGACAGAAATAACTAGAAACAATGTGGAAATTAATCTTAATGTTTATATGAGAAAAAAAATTGTTAAGGCCTCAGAGGTTTGGTTTTTGGTAGGAAAAAAATAGCCTCATCGTACAAATATGACACACACCGCAAAACAGCGGGACTGAGTCCCTCAGGTTAACTTCTCACTGTCAAAAGGAATTAAATCTATTAATAGCCTCTTTGGGCCCTGAGGCCTCAGAGGCAAACTGGTCCCACAGGGAAGATCTATTCAAATCAATAGGATCTGAACCAACACTAGAGACTGCTGCACTGTTCCCTCTGCTGCACTCTAAATCCAGATATATATGTATAATATCTCTTCAATCTTTAATTAGCATGTACCTTAAATTATATGTGCATCGGCTGTAAGGAAATAATAGAGGTGCTTAACGCATACTTGAATGATTAAAATCAGGTGAGTTATCCAGCTCAGCTTGTTATCTCTTCTTAAAACAAGGAGTAAGAGTATGTTGAGCTGCTACAATAACATCCAATAATGTCTGTCTAACACATGTGAAACAAAGAACCTGAAAGGCAGTGTTATAAACAAGCTTTTCCTTAGTATGCCACAATCTTCCAGCCATGCAGAGGAGGGAAGAAGATACAGGGGGGAGGAGAATCAGCCAGGAAGAGACATTGATGGTGAGATTGAGAGAGGATGAGATGCAACATTAAGCAGATTGATTTTAAAATTCTGAGCACGAGAGTCAGCAGTAAATCATGCAAAACCTCACAGAGGCAAAAAGCCGTCATCTGTCTTGTTTACGAGAGGAGGAACAATATGGATGCGAGGCATGCCTTAGCGACCGGACGGTGGGGGTATTGGGGAGAAATAAAACAAGGACAGCCGAGACAGGAAGGCATAGATCATTCCTGAAGAGAGAAGAAGGGTGACGGGCATTGAAAGAGCTTAGCCAAGCTGAGAAAAACCCATACAGCGTGGAGCACAGGTTTTCAAATCAACCTCTCAAGCTTTTATGCCGACCGACACAGACAGCGAGGCTTTCATGTACGCCTATCTGCATTTGCAGAGCAGCCAACAGAAAGAGCCTCTCACCAAGAAGACCTGTGATTGGCCAAAGTCTTCTGCCCTGAGCTAGAAAACAGAACTGAAGTGTAGTTTCCTCTAAAACTGCAAGGTTACTTGGGACTGTTTGGCCAAAAAAATTAATCCTTACTCGGGTTTTAGAATGTGTTTCATTAAGGCAACTTAGGATTTTTTTTTAAATACATCACGATTAAAAAAATACTGTTATTACAAGTTTCAGTTCCAGGTTTTTCACATTCAAACTGCAATCAATGTTAATCAAACATACAAAGTTTAATCAAACTCATCTATTTCATGCCATGTTAATTGTTTTTCGCATATTATAACAATTATTTACTCATTATAAAACTGAAGACTTCTCTTGATCTTGAAGACTGATACACCAAGGTCTGAAAATAGGTTATCTTTCAAACACACACACAAACTAATAATCCCTCATGGCACTGTGGTGGCCCGCTGTGGTCAGTCAGAGACGTTAATTACCAGTGTCTTGTTAGTGAGATGTGCTTTCCGCAGCAGTGGGCCCCGACCGCCCCGCTGCTAACCCAGCTCTCCATTAAATCGCACCAATTACTCTAATCAGCGTGAATATGTGGAGCACTTCTTTGTAAAAATCGGCTAATTAAGATGCACGTGGCTGGTCATTTAGCACTGCTGAATCTGCTCCCCCAAAAACTAGTCTGTGAAGACAAGCACTGATCAGGCCAATTCAGGTGGCAGAAAGCACTAAAAAAAAAAAGGTCCAGGCACATTTAATCAGAATTTGTAAAGCAAGGGACAAAATATAAATAAAAACTAATTCACTGAGGTTTTCATTGTTGAACGTGTGTGTTTCCGTGTGCTTGAGACGGAGCTTCAGAGGTTAAGCTTCCTTTGTAGGCAGGGAACCTGTCAGTTCAAAGGCTTTGGCTCTCAAATAGAAAGAGGAATAGAAAGGAGACTCATATGCCATGCACTTTCACATTCAACAAAAAGGTTATTCCAGGTATGGTGGCTATCTATTCATTTATTTTTTTGGCATCAAGGGAAAAGTCTCAGGCTGTGAAGAAAAATTTTCTACACCAGACTTGGCACCTATTGCAGATTCTTTTTTCCCCTCCACAGTCACCGTTTCAGTTTAGTAATATTGAGAAGACATCAGCAGTGGCTTCAGGCTCTAATCATCCCTCCTTTGTCAGAAAGGAGACTCCAAACTTTCACGGTCTCTCCTTTCTCTGGTCTTTGTTGCCCATCACAGTGAATGTGAATGATGAGATCAAAGGTGCAAAAATGTAGCTGATCAAGCGTGGAATCTTTCTCATCACCCCGCAATGTAATCACAGTCTGGGTGAGCCACTTCTGCGGATTGTGTGTGTCTGTATGTGTGTGCATTTCTTCCTCAGATTTATATTTTTTTGCATTTCAGACACGAGTAAGAGTTCCTGTGGAGCCCTGAACCACCTGAGAATGTGGCAGATGTATTAAAGAACCAAGAACAAAAAAAAAAAAGGTGTTGGCCAGATGGGCAGAGAGCTGCCTTTTCTGTTTCATCCACACTCGTGTTAAATTTAGCCCCACTCTGGCACAACAGCAGCTGCTGGGAGCTCAAATAGGTGAGGTGGAAAGGAGAGGATAGAGAAAGGGACAGCGATAATGTAACAGAGTAAGAGAAAAGGCGGTAAGTAGTTGAAGATAGAAAATTATGACAGGTGAGTAGGGGCGTAATAGAAAAAAAATAAATTGGAAAAGGTGGAGCAGAGGCTTGGGCAACGTCTTCCAGCAGCCTCTCTATCTCCTGTCGGATGTGCTGGGGAACAGGCTGTAAAAAAAATGAGTGTGTGTGTGTGTGGGGGGGGGGTTAGTGTGGTTGAGTGAGAGCGAAAGATGGGGGAGGACAACAGTCTAAACTCACAGTGGTGCACCAGGCTCAGCGCCTCTTCATCACTGTCTATCACTTCTATTCCTGACATCTCAATGTCAGGGAGAGTGGAAACTGACGCAGGGGCACTGACAGCAGGAGAGGGGATCATGGGTGGAAGGCTGAGCCTCCAGATCATGTCAAGAGCTACTGAAAGGAATGATGGCAGATATATAGTGTGGAACTGGGTCTGAATGTGTGGATGACTGTGCAAAATCTGTGATAACTTTAGAGTGATTTATTCTGTGTGTGTGTATGTGTCAGTGTTTAAACACCCTCCCTGTATCCATGCAAACACTGACCTGCTCTACCCAGACACCAGATCCCTCCTCAGGAGCCCAGAGGATCATAGTTTTGTCCATAGATGCAGAAAGTAAACTGAGCGGCTGTTGCAGCTTGCCATCTGCAGGGGGAGACACAGAGGTATTAAGTAAACTGGACAAGCAGACAGCCAGTATTGCTCGACAACTATTGGGCCAGTGGTTCTTCACCAGGTTAGAATCTATTAGTGTAGTTATTAATTCAATTAGAGGAAATGTAGTTTAAAACTTAGTATGGTTTTCTTTCGGTTTTGTTTTTCTCATGCAGCATTTTGTATTTTCCAACACCAGCTGTTATGAATAAAACCCAGCATTGCAAAAGAAAAAGAGTAGAAAAAAAAAACATAAGGTAATCTTTGCAGTGGTTAACAGGTTTTTGCCACCTGCGCACAGAGATAACTGCAGGGAACAGCACTTCCCATGCAAAGACTAACTGCATGAGGAATACAATAAAAAGAATTTCTGAAAAATGTCCTTTGGTTGGTTGCATGCTGCTGCATAAAAACATAATATAATCCAGCATAAATTTAATAACAATGCTGGAAAAACTGAAAAATGATAAAAAGGCAAGAACAAGTTATGTTTTTACTCAAGATTGTACAGTAAAACCTAAACATGGAGGAGAAAAAATGAAGGAATTAATAAAGGTATAATGAGCTTTCACAGCCATTAAGTACATAACTTATAAACACTCAAGTCTTTCTAATTTACTTCAAACTGTCACAGTCTTTTCTTGCCTTTTTGTAAGCAAAAGCACAGAAAGACAAAAACTGACTAAGTCTTTCAGCCTTTTGATCAAGAGGAGTCAATCTATTTATCTGTGAAAGTCAAAGTAATAGAAATGTTGAGAAGTTATCGTTTCTGATTGTACAAGAAAAGGTTTGATAGTGTTATTTTTCACAAGCACAGTGCAGAGATTATAAAAAGGACCTGATGGCAATTTTATAAAAACAGTGTGAAATGTTAGACGGTCCTTAAAATAAGCATTATTAGTGACTGATCATCTCACTAGATTTTAGATTAAGGCACCTTTATAGACAGGAGGCTGCCAGTGCACTCCATAAACCCAGTTCTCGTGGCCTGCCAGGACCGTTTCAAGGGACACAGCAAAGACTGAGGACACTTCTGCAGCAAAAACACAAAGACCAAATGACAAGGTTTAATATTACTTGTCCAATTAACATGCAAAAAGTGGATGATGTAGCTGGAATAGAATCTGTTACCCTTATCTATATGCTGTATGTGCTGCATGAATAAAGACCCTTTTTTTTAACAACCATGCCTAGCTGAAGTACTCACCTCTATCCTTCACTTCAAAAATGTCCTCTTTCATTCTGATGATGTTGTGATCGTCCTCTGTGCTGGCATCTGTGCTAGACTTGGCACAAAGCCTCCACACTCTGATGAGAGAGTCCTGGGAGCAGCTGGCTAATAACAGCTCCCCACCTGAAAGAGTCAAAGAGATAACCCGAAAACCCTCACCACAGAGGTTATCTTTCAATTGCCGTTTTTCTATTGATGTCAGATGTTGCGCCTTGTAGATTTTGTATTTATCACATCCACAGGTGGTTGTTCGTGTTGAACATTTTCATACATATCTCCACCTCATTACGCTCATATTTTAAATGCAATTCATTCAGCAAAAGAAACTATACATGAAGCTACATTTAATTTCACTGACAGTCTCCACTAATTTTATTTAATTTTCATTTAGATTGCTTTCCATATTCTTTCTCTGCACAGGCCTGTGCAGGAGAAGAGGTTTTACTTTCTGCATGCTGAAAGCTATTCAGCACATGCTCGCTTGTCAGGTTGAATTTTGAGACTGAGGGTTGGGGCACTGACTCATGTCTCGACCTTTTTTTGGATAATCTCTTGCACCACACTCCTGCTCAACGTGGGCGTATAGGACAGAGCAGTTTTAACATAACTATGCAAATTTTTGGGGGGCTAATCAAACATTTCATCCAACTTAAAATATCATAATTTTAGATTAAACTTCAGTCATGTACCGCGTATGGAAAAACAAAAGTATTTTAACTTTCTGCTTAAAACAGAGCTGTTGATTACACTGGAAAGTTGTATGCCAAGTTGGACCATTCAGAGCTGGGAGCTTAATTTACCTAGTCAATAATGTCCATTACAGCCGGAGCTAGCTTAACTGTAAACGTTCAGTTCCTGTTGTATCTGTGATCTGTTAGAATTATAATCAAGGCTGTGACAGGACGCCACCAAACTGTGCTGTAGCCAGTTAGACAGCAGGAGTACAGGACAAATATACAAAGACAGGTGGTAAACAACACATGCAATTATTCCTGAGTGTCCCTGTCTTTCACATTATGTGTGCCAGTTAAATTCAGTGGCCACCAGTCCAGTTTTCTCTCTGACAAAATAAACAGGCATAAAAACCCCTCTGCCGCTGCCCCCTAGGGCTTTTATTCTTGAGAGAGGGTAGAAGCAGGCTATTATATCAACTATGGTGTGGTGACACTTTATGCAACAACAATTATTTGCTTTGGTTTTTACTTAAAACTGTTTCAAAGCTTCTTGTACTGCTGACTGTCAGAATAATGTTCATGTATCACTAATTTACAACTTGACCCATACACTGACAACAAATTAAGATTTAACTTGGAATAATGTTTTATTACTTATGACATTTTAAACATATCAGTATCTGGACCTTCAAAGAGTGTTTCGAGGAATCTGATAAACCTATGCTTGTGTTGGTTCAATGCTGTTTAGCAAACCCCAATAAACTATTTAACTTGGGATAAACTGTATTTCTGGAGTAGCAGTTTTCCATCCAGCCAGTCATTTTAAAATTATTTGTTTAACCTATTGTTAATTGAAAGTTTAAAAAAAAAAAAAAAAACAGATGAAAAAAACAGATGAAGATGGGAGGTTACAACGAATGGTGCATAGATGCATCTTACAATTCCCTGAGTCTCAATACATACATGTGCCACTGAAATACTGTGAAAAACACATTGGTTGGTAAAACTGGGTTTAAAAAGACATGAAATACTGCATTTTTGTTGTTTCTTGTACTAAACAATGCAAGTCAATGACCAAAGGCCCTCACTGAAAATCTATTTGCACCTCAGTGGCACATTAGAAGGGTTATCCAATGTAGAAAGCTTTCTTTAAATCAACCAAAGATGTGTGAGACAGCGAATAGAAAACTTTTCAGGCTTCAGATGACAAAAACTACTGTAACAGGAAGATCATGAAAAGTTATATTTAAACTAATTTCATGGTCCTTCTTTCTTACCTAAATCTTAAGACTTTTATGTTTGTCTCTAACAATGTCATCACATTTAAATACAGTACTAAGACTCTTCTTGACTGAAAAGTGGGACACTACATGCTGTCGACTCTGAACAAAGTACTTTTTCAAAAATGTTTTGGATCCATGTTATCAATGGAACACTTAACTATTCCAACCGTAAAACAAACAAGTCTTCATTATCCACATTATTTAGCTCATTTTCTTTGTTAGATTATTAAAACTCAGACATTAGGGTTTCATAATAAATTTTTAATACAGCTGTCATCATCCACTTTGAAGAGCATCTGTTCAAATGCCTGCCTTTGCCCCCCAATACAATCTGACTGGTGCCGAGTTGAAGCTTTAACATCTGTTACACTTAGCTTTGCCTAAATCCCTTTTTAAACAAGCCTCTGCTTTGTTAAGCACAATAACATTTTTCTCTTATCTTGCTGCTTTTTTAACTTTCTAATGTTTTTATTCCTCATAAAGACATGTGGTACACATGTAGCAATGTGTTATAAGTTCACAATGCTCTGCATCCACATGTTAAAGTGATGGCAAGTTTCATAAACCTCATGCATAACATCGACTGATGAATGTGCTTCTTATGCATTATACAGAAACGCTTTAAACAAAGAGGCAGAAGGCTTTTTTTTGTTTGTTTGATTAATTGTTTTGTTTTGGGTTTTTATGAGATAATACAAAACCTGTCTGCAGTTTGACAACATGTACAACATAACACCAAAAAAGCATCACTCACCTGTAGATGCCCATTCCACTCCACGAACCCAATCTTCATGTCCTTGCAGTGACATGGCTTTCTGGAACTATTGTGGAGAAATTCAAGAATCAGTAGCTGCCCTCAAAATTAATAAATTTAAATTAAAGAATTGGGAGAGAACACATAGATAAGCTGCTAAAAAAAAGCACTAGTTGGCTATTACCTGCCCTTTGGACTGAACATACAGATGTACCCGAGAGTCATCACCACCACAGGCCAGTATGGGAACTGTGAAAAACACATAGAGTAGAGTTGCATACATTTATGTCAGCAACTAGGTGTTATTAACAGTAGGTAGAGAGAAGGATGATGCATCAAACAGGCAAAATGCATATAAACCAGCAGGCCATAATGACAACACACTTAAAGATGACTGTTTTGAATATGACATTTGATTACAGACGCTACAGCTGCAGTGTAAACTCAGAAGGATGACTTAAGAAGAAACATGTTTTTTTTTTGTGTGTGTGTGTGTGAGAGAGAGAGTGTTAGTGAGAGAGACAGTGCCAGAGAGAGAGACAGACCGAGAGAGAAACTTTAAAGATGTCTGTAAGAGCAGTTTATGCTTACCTCCAGTGCCTGGCAACAGCGTCAGGGAAACATCCATCATAAAACCGCTGCCAAATGATACGACATGGAGGCACTCAGCTGAGGAGCACACATGCACATAGAATGATATCCCTACACCATTTAACAATTTTATGCTAAATGTGGTTCCCTATGTGAGAAATATTTCCCAAAAGATATTCATTTTACACAAAAAAAACAATATTTCAAGCTGTCACACAATCTATACAGTCAACAATTTAGGCAAGGCAATTTTTTTTGTATAGCACATTTTATATACAAGACAATTCAAAGTAGGGCAGGGCGATGTGAACCAAATCTTATATCTCGATATTTTTTTTAACCTGAATCACGATATACGATATATATCTCGATATATATATATTTTTTTGTCAAGTAACCAAAGAGACAGTTCTAATTTACAGCCTTTAGTGCTAAATATACTTTTATTAAGGATCAGCAGCACATGTGCATTAAAACAGCCGACTGAAATTAAAGTACCTTTATGTTAAATTAAATGCTCCTAAAACAAAATAAATTAAAAATACTTTTCAATGACCATAACAAAAATACAGCTATGCAAAAAGAAAAGATGCTTTTAACTCAAAACAAGCTATCTCGATATAAACGATATTCCCTCCTTCTATATTGTGTCTGATAAAGTCTCGATATATTTGAAAATCTCGATATATTACCCAGCCCTAATTCAAAGTGCTTTACATAAAACATTACAGCAGGGTGCAGAAAGCAATACAAGTGCATTAAAAAAAACAAAGATTAAAAGAAATGCAATTAATGAAATAAAAACAGAAGAAAGATGCTAAAATAAAATAGATAAAATGCAAGAAATAAAGTTCCATTGTGGGGAAAGACAATATTAAAACACGATTCCAGCTTAAAAGAACCAGATGTAGATTTTGTCTTCTAAATAAAAACTAGTGAAATGCAGCAGAGAACAGGTGGGTCTTTAACCTGGATTTAAATAAAGTGTTTCAGCTGATCTGAGGCTTTCTGGGAGTTTGTTCCAGACAAGTGGAGCATAGAAGCTGAATGCAGCTTCTCCATGTCTGGTTCTGACAAGAAACTGGAACCTACCTAACATACATTATTTTTTATTTCGAAATCTACTCTAAGGCCATGCCTGAGCCAGACACTGATGGCAGCTTGGATACTCAGGAGTTATGACATATGACATATTTAACATAACTGTGGTTATTCTGTTGACTTGTAGGAATTATTAGACATCAGATATGAAGTGTTCCAGAAAGCAGGTTTTGTTAAGTTTAAATGTAAAATGAGGGGAAAATGTGGATTTTTTGTTTGTTTATTTAAGAAAGGGAGCTTGTTTAAATCAGTAGCAATGGTAAATGATTGTAAGACTATAACATATAAATATCTGGTGCTTTTCAACAAACTAACTGTCTTCCTCTTTCCCATTGAGTCTGAAAGAGTTACTTACACACCTAAGCAGCTTGCAGTACTCAGTTATGAGCTGATCAAACAGCCAGAACATTAATTTGCATAGTGTTTTTTTGAGACAGATATTAGCAGAGACATTTCAAGACTGATGTCCTTTCAAAACTCTTAGATCAGTTCGCAGCGTAAAGACTTTAAAAGGGAGCTTTTATGATTGCTCTCCTTTTTCATTAGTGTAAGCTAGACTAATCTTCAGCTTAAATTAAAATTTATACACAAGGTCTTTATAGCGCTGTTACTCATGGGCATTAAGGCAGCTATCAGAAACATTTAGAGTACATTACTACAGTAACCACTATTCAAATGATACTTTTCTTCATGAAGATTTAAACACTCAACACGATTTGTTTGGTTTCTCTGTTCAGAGTAGACTGAGATTACATTTGTGCTAAACAGTGACTAAGCGATATTTAGTTTAATTGCAATGAGACACCTTTTAACTACAAGTCATAAAAATTATTATTAATGATGAGAATCATGAAGAAAGCACATCTCATCTGCTTGATCCATATTTTCATCTGCAGCTGCTTTTCATCAATATTTAATCTCTTGCTGTTATAACTGAATAAATGTATTTAAGGGTAAATATTACATATGTAGAAACTAGCGTTACATTTCAGCTTTCTGATGGAGGAGGTTTATTTTTAATGAACTTTAAATAATATCCAGAGATCTTCTTGTTTTTTGGTTGAAAGTCCCCATTTATTCTAATAATCGATGCATAATTTAATGGATAAATAATCTTCACGTTCATTAATGTAAGTTGATTCAACTAACGCTGATCAACCAAATTCCCCATGTCAAGGTTTATTTATCAGGTATGTGGTAAATCTGGGCTTAATCTCAAAATAATAAGAAAAAATATCCTGCAGGTTACCGACATTAGTTTCGGACTTTGTGCTTCCAAAAAAACAAGAGCTTACAAAAACACAAGGTCAAACTACAAGATATTTACAAGCAGCTAGATAACAGCCACACAAATTATGTTCTGATTCCAATTATGGACTAATTCATGAATTACTGTCACTTCTTTCTTGTCTCTCACCTTCTTTAGTATAACTGCAATGCCACAATCTAACTGTGGAATCTGATGAAGATGAGGCCACCAGGATCTTTGAGTCCTCTGTGTAGATTGTATCCACGGCACAGACAGGACCAGTGTGGCCTTTACACTCCACTGACTGGATGAACTGGGGACAGCACAGCATATTCATTCTAGTCATATAGCAAATCAAAACATATACCATCTCAAGCTACTTTAATTGATAAAGTATTTCAGAAAGGAATCCAACAATTCTCCAACCTAAGTAATTGCTTTAAAACTCATTTGTTAAAAAATGTGGGAGTTTTAGACAGACAGAGTATGTGATGCAATAAGTGGTTACCTTCCCATTTTGAGCTTCCCAGAGGATGAGCCGATTGTCTGAGCCTCCCGAGACAAGATGACACTCTGGAGCTGGGACAACAATGTGACACGTATAACAGCAGAAGCACAACAATGCACATGGTTTTGGAATAATGCGTTACTAGCACAGAACAGTAATGGTTGTAATTGTGTAATGTAGTGATCCCAGGGACCCAATGGATCAAAATTCCTGAAATCTGATTCTATATTTGAAGTAAATGTTAATATTTCTTGTTAAAAAGCCAAAATTTATCATTAGTTTGTTAAGAAAGACACAGAATTACTAGAAAATAGATGCAAACTTACTACAGTCAAAACCACAGACAAAAAGGATTCTGAATTACCAAAGAGAGACGCAAAAACCCACAAGTAGAAGCAAACAAATACTGAGCGACAAATTTCTGTAAACAGACAAAATTATTACAAAAACGCAGAGTGGGGGGAGCTGTCATAATATGATCATGCTGCAAGAAGAAAGTGAAAACACCAGTGAGATACACAATGATTGTAAAGGCACTTAAAACAAACCAGAAAACAAACATCAACTGACACAAAGCCACAGCAACTGAAGACAAAATGCCACTAAAGACTTCCAATTTAACATAATGGTGGTCAAAATACATATGGTATGGGAAGGATGAAGGGTCTTTCAGTTGTCACAGAAGTGCCACAGCGCATGTTGTGGTCACAGATCATGTTATGATCACCAAACATATATACAGAGCTACAAAAACTGTAGATGTTTAATGCAATGTTTTGTGGTTGCTTTGTGTGTTTATGCAGAGGTTTTGTGATTTTTATATGCTGTCATTCTGCATTTAGTTTACTCGGGTCCACCTTTTGTATAATTCTTTTAGTCTGGTTGTGTAACTCTGTGTTCCTTTTCTCTCTGTGTGGTCATATCGTTATATTTCCAACATAAATATTTAACTGCTAGTTTAAACAGAAGCCCAAAGCCCTCCTAAAGTATTGGACCCATAAGCAATAATATCTTGGTTGTGGTGCTGACTACTATCAAGTTAAAATTAGCTGTGTCACTAACACGAAATTTCTCACCATTGTCCTTTCTGTGAACCCACTGGACTGCATTCACTCTCCCTGTGTGTCCATTCAACACAGCGATAACTCTTCTTTCCTAAAGTAAAAACAAATTATGTGTATGTCACTAAGCTCTTCATTTTCGGTAGTTTAAAACCACAGTCTGCGCCAGAATGTTAGCTTACAAACAGCTAATTAACTTTCGGTTAGATTTTACACATTTCTCTACCTGTGGGTTATACAACGCCACGGAGTTGCATGTCCCGAAGGCAATGATACTTCCACGTCCCCAAGAAACGACATTTGGTGTCCTGTTTGCACAACATGCTACATTGCATGTTTCAATTATGGACGCCGCCATCTTGGTAGAAAAAGTTGTGGAGTTCTTGTAAATATTGCCGTGAAAAACGCCTTCCAGATAATAACAGTTCCGCACCCAGATGATGTTTAAAAAAAAAAGATAGAAAATGTTTCCTTTTTTAAACTTAACAATTATGCCTTTTTATCTTCAAAAAACATTTTATTACGTTATTGAATTATTAGTAGTTATTGTATGATCATTCTGGCTATAATGTTCACTATGATCTGCACTTCTCAGTACATTCCAGTAGATGGCGAAAGATAGTCACAAAATCTGAAGACAAGGTACCAGTTTTTCCATTTTTTAACATTAGAAGCACTTTCTGTGCACAATAGATATTTTAAAAAGGAGAATATGGGTTAGCTCTCTATCTATCTTAAATCTAAAAAAGTAAAGTAGAAAAATGATAGTGTTTAGTTGATTATTGTTTTCCTGTAGGCTGTAGATTCTTTTTCTTTTTTAAAATTCCCATAGGTATTTAAATAATAATAATAATAGAATATAATAGAATAGAAATACTTTATTAATCCCTTTGGAGAGTCCTTAGGAAATTTGGGATAATAATAATAATAATAATAATAATAATAATAATAATAATAATAATAATAATAATAATAATAATAATAACAATAATAATAATTGTTTGGAGAAAGTTCAGCAGGATTAATGCTTGAAGATTTAAAATTTTGTACTCTAGCAGAAAACTGGTCTCTATATTATTTGAGCCATGAATAAGAACTCACAGTGCTCCTGTTATGAAAGGGCTGCTTGGTATATCTCAAAATGTGTTACTCGAGTGTCTGACAATTTAACTATAACACATTTCAGCAAAGTAAAGTAAAAAAGAAAGAAAGAAACTGACAAATACTGGGAAGAATGATGAATGACATTTTGCATTATGCTGAAATGACTTCATCATAAACCACGCTGCAACACACACACTTCCGTGTCAGACTGTGTTATGCCCTTGCTCTTGATTGAGGGTGACTGGTCGCAGCTGAGCAAACTGCCAGCCAGGCAGGCTCACTTGTTAAAAAAGAACCAAATTAATACACGAAGAAGAGGAAACCTAAGGCTTTTAGAACTTCAAAGGTTGAGGTGACACTTTTGTTATAGTGCGTTTCCAGGCACCCACTTGACATGATTGTAGAGAGAAATCTGTTGGGGTCTGTGAAGCCTTGAGTGTTATTATAAATGACAGTGCAGCAAAGACAAACAGCAATAGAGCTAAATAATATCAGGAAGAGAGAAGGGGATTGAGGAGAGGGGGCTCTTTTTTGGCTTCATTCTGACCGCACTGGCTTGTGGTGTATATATGTGTGACAAAGACAAAATAGAAGCCCAAAACAGACAGCCTGTCACCAGCTCTCAAGCAGAAAATAGATTATGTTTGTCTTGCCATTGTCCCTCTTCCCTCGGTCTCAGTAAAACAAGATTTTCACAGACTTGGCAGGGTGAGACAACCTCCCTGTGGTGGACACCAATGCATTTATAGTTCTTATCTCAGGAGTGGCAGCACAGCAATAGCTGGGATACAGCTGAACAGCTGCCTCTGTGAAAAAGTATCTCTATTATCTTTGTACCACTTTTGACTGTGCATTCATCATCTGGTTGTAGTGAAAGCTCTGTAGCTGCTTATGTAATGCAGCATTAAATGTAGCAAGTCATTGCAGGAAAGAGGATGTTTTTTAGGATAAAGCCTGCTTCTTTTATTCCTGATGCCTGAATAAAAGAGCACAAGGATACACCCTTATCTATGATTTTTTTAAATTGTGTTATTAGTCTATGGTTCTTTGTCTCAAGTCACTCTTTTAAGCTGATATGATGGTTTTGTAAAAGTAAACTTACTCTGCAGCAGTTGCGAAAGCTTGATTTCAGGGTAATATTGCTGGAAAAAATATTCCTGCTTAATTGCATTTGACAAAAAAGAGAAGTTAATAATATATACAGCAGAAACAATTTAATTGAACTAATCCAGTAGCACCATCTTTGTGAGCAGGTGTTGTAGCTGTATATAGTGGCCTTTTTAAACCCCTTTTTTTTTACCTAGTTTTTCTCATTAAAACCATGTTCATTTCAATTTGTGACACACTGTTATATCTAAAAGTGCATCGGGGGAAGGGTAAAAATTTTTATAGAATTTTAATGCATTTCCAATTATCTTTCATTTATAGGATGCTGACTAAAGAAATTAAAAAATTGTCTCCAGCAAAAGTGCCTAAAATAAGATCAGCCTTATTGCTGGAGGCGGGCAGTCAGTTAGATGTTAAGCTCTGTGGCCTCACAGCAAGAAGTTCACTGGTTCGAGCCTCGCCTAGGGGAGAAGTTTGAACAGTGGCTTTTCTGCATGGGTTCTCTCCAGGTACTTCGGCTTCCTTCCACTGTCCAAAGACATGCATGTTAGGTTAATTGGTTACTCTAAATTCTCCTGAGGAGTGAGTGTGAGCATGAGTGGCTGTTTGACTCTCTGTCTTGGCCCTTTAAAGAACTGGTGACCGGTCCAGGGCGTACCCTGCTTCTCGCTTGATAATTGCTGTGATAGGCTCCAGCTTCCCCACAGCCCTTTACTGGACTAAGCGGTACAGAAAATAAATGAATGAAACAACATAAAAGAAAACACTTTTTGACTGACAATGGCATATTAGAATGTAAAGCTCAATCTATACTTAGAAGCTGTTTTTTTCATGTTATAGTTGTTGGAGTTCTGTGCTTGTCATGGACTGTCCATAACGAATACCTTGTTCAGACATAAGAGTGTCCACATGGGCACTTGGCACCAGGTCACTCTAGGCCGTAGTTTGATGATCGACTTTGTAGTCGTATCGTTGGACTTGCGGCCACATATCTTGGACACCTCGGTGAAGAGAGGGGCAGAGCTGTCAGCTTATCACCACCTGGTGGTGAGTTGGCTCAGATGGTGGGGGAGGATGCCTGGCAGACCCAAGCGTGTTGTGAGGGTCTGCTAGGAATGTCTGGCGGAGTCCCCAGTCAGAAAGAGTTTCAACTCCCATCTCCGGCAGAGCTTCAACCATGAGTGGGCTGTGTTCAGTGCCTCTATTGTTGAGGCGGCCAGCCGCATCTGTGGCCACAAGGTCGTTGGTACCTGTCGTTGCGGTAAACTGTTAGTGGACACCAGCAGTAAGGAATGCCGTCAAGCTGAAGGAGTCCTGTCGGGCCTTTTTGGCCTGTGGGACTCCAGAGGCAGTTGATGGGTGTCGGCAGGCTAAGCGGAGCGCAGCTTTGGCAGTCGCTAAGGCAAAAACTTGGGCATGGGAGGAGTTTGGAGAGGTCATGGAGAATGACTTCCGGTCAGCTTCGAGGAGATTCTGGTCTACCATCCGGCGGCTCAAGAGGGGAAAGCAGTGCTCCATCAACATTGTGTACAGTGGGGATGGGGGGCTGCTGACCTCGACTCGGGAGGTTGTGTGGGGGGAGCGGTGGAGGGAATACTTGGAAGACCTTCTCAATCCCACCAACACGTCTTCCAATGAGGAAGCAGAGTCTGGGGACCCTGGTGTTGGCTCTCTCATCTCTGGGGCTGAAGTCGCTGATGTGGTTAAAAAGCTCCTCTATGGCAGGGCCCTGGGGGTGGATGAGGTCCACCCAGGGTTCCTTAAGGCTTTGGATGCTGTAGGGCTGTCTTGGCTGACACGCCTCTGCAGCATCGCGTGGACATCGGGGACAGTTCCCCTGGACTGGCAGACTGGGGTGGTGGTCCCCCTCTTCAAAAAGGGTGACGGGAGGGTGTGCTCCAACTACAAGGGGATCACACTCCTCAGCCTCCCTGGTAAGGTCTATTCGGGGGTGCTTGGTAGGAGGGTCCATCGGATAGTCGAACCTCGGATTGAGGAGGAGCAGTATGGTTTTTGTCCAGGTTGTGGAACAGTGAACCAGCTCTACACACTCTTCAGGGTCTTTGAGGGGGCATGGGTGTCTGCTGAACCTGTCTACATGTGTTTTGTGGACTTGGAGAAGGCGTTCAACCAACCGTCTTCTACAAGCTGTCCAGTCCCTGTATGACTGGTGTCAGAGCTTGGTCCACATCGCCAGCAGTAAATCTGAATAATTTTCATTGAGGGTTGGACTCCGCCAAGGCTGCCCTTTGTGACCGATTCTGTTCATAACTTTTATGGACAGAATTTCTAGGTGCAGCCGAGGTGTTGAGGAGATCCAGTTTGGTGGCCTCAGGATTGGGTCTCTGCTCTTTGTGGATGATGTGGTTCTGTTGGCTTCATCGGGCCGTGATCTTCAGCTCTCACTGGAGCGATTTGCAGCCGAGTGTGAAGCAGCTGGGATGAGAATCAGCACCTCCAAATCCGAGACCATGGTCCTCAGCCGGAAAAGGGTGGAGTGCTCTCTCCAGGTCTGCAATAGGGTCCTGCCCCAAGTGGAGGAGTTCACGTATCTCAGGGTCTTGTTCATGAGTGAGGGAAGGATGGAGCAGGAGCTCGACAGGCAGATTGGTGCAGCGTCTGCAGTGATGCGGACTCTGCATTGGTCTGTTGTGGTGAAGAAGGAACTGAGCCAAAACGCAAAGCTCTCGATTTATCGGTCGATCTACGTTCCTACCCTCACCTATGGTCACGAGCTGTGGGTAGTGACCGAAAGAACAAGAACGCAAATACAAGCGGCCGAAATAAGTTTTCTCCCCAGGGTGACCGGGCTCTCCCTTAGAGATAGGGTGAGAAGCTTGGTGATCCAGGAGGGGCTCAGAGTAGAGTCGCTGCTCCTCCACATCGAGAGGAGCCAGATGAGGTGGCTCGGGCATCTGGTCAGGATGCCTCCTGGACACCTCCCCAGTGAAGTGTTCCGGGCACATCCCACCAGAAAGAGGCCCCGGGGAAGACCCAGGACACGCTGGACGGACTACATCTTGCGGCTGGCCTGGGAACACCACGGGACTTCCTTCCCCCCGGATGAGCTGGTGAATGTGGCTGGGTAGAGGGAAGTCTGGGTTTCCCTGGTTAGGCAGCTGCCCCCGCGACCCGACTCTGGATAAGTGGCAGATAATGGATGGATGGATGGATAATAATAATAATAATAAGAAGAAGAAGAAGAAAAGAACAAGAGACTTAAACTAATAGAACATAAAAGACTAAACATGTAGAAAAACCAACAGAATGAATTAGAGTAAGTGTCACCAAGCTACTGGGTATTAAAAGCAATCATAAATAAATAGGCTTAAAGTTTAACACATCGATGTCCATGAATAGACAATAAAAGACATTTAGATTTTGAAAACCAAATATAGCTATGTTGGGTGTCTTGTTTGCTACTGCCTTGTTTTGTTTGAGTGTAATTAAATTAGCTCCTTCCCTGAGGGTGCCTCCTTCACAGGAGAACAGCCATAAACAACAGACCGATCACTCTCTCCTTATTAGCACCACTGCCTTATTTTATTTTTTACTTGGAGATATTGAAATGTCTAATTTCTGTTGGTTGCTTATTCTGCGGTGCTTGTTATTTGCAAGTAAGCCAGTGTGATATTTCTTCCAAAGTCAAAAAGCAGAAAATAAGCCAGCCAGAACTAAACTAATTTAACAACAGTTTGCTTACAGGGAATTGTTGATTTTCTATCTCTATAATGATTGGCCTCTCTTTCCTTTCAACTGGTGGTAAGTGATGGTGTCCGGATTAAGTATAAGGAGAGCATCCACTAAAGACTTTGTGTTTCCAAGTCCAACTTTTTGCCAAACTTGAGCAGAGAGTTGGCAATAAGTTCCACAAACACATATTCCTCAATGCAAGATTGCAAAGATGCACGAGATACCATCATGCTTCTGTGAACAATGGAGTCACAGAGCTTCGTGAGAATCTTGGAAAATAATTTTTTACTCAATGCAATCTACTGCTTCATCCGAATGTAACTTGATGGCGCAACCATAGTTCAGATGGATGGAAAGACACGTATTCTATTGTCAGATGAGTGCCAAAGATAAGAATGAGATTCAAGATTTTATTAGTGAAAGGTACAAATTCATGATGATATGTCAGCAATCCATAGTCCATGACTGAGGTGACTTGTGTTTGAATGTACCATTTATGTAGAGGAATATATTAGAATTCTGGAGCCATTTGCTAGCATCAAGCAAACATTTTTCCCAAGAGGTGATTGTTTACTTCAGCGGGAAAATGCCAGACCTCATTCTGCACAGCTTACAGCATCCTGGCTTCATAATCACAGTATGCTTGACTGGCCTGTCTGCAGTCCAGATCTGAATCCTTCTAAAAATGTATGATGCATGATGAAGAGCAGACTCCAACATCAGATGTTAGAGTTGCTTATAATTTTCAATATAAACAAGTTAATCATTTAAGACACTGGGCTTTGACTTAAATAAAACAGAATAAAATTTTAAGGTCTTGATCAACCACAAAACTCCTGAGACAACTGTGTTGTGATCATAGATAAAACCAAACTAAATTAAGTAGCTCAAAGCTTTTTAGGGTCAGTGAGTAAAAACATTGCAAGGCCCAATAGACATCCACCTCACCTCACCTCAGTTTGAACTCCTCTCCTCCACAGAGGTCTTCCCAGGTCCCTGTCTCATGCTAAGAGGGTGAGTTCAGCAGCAGGTCTCAGACAAGGACACAGTGCTTTCACACGCAAGCAATCTAAGTGCTTTTTTTCATAGAAATAACTGCAGATCCTGCATAGTCTTGTAAGGAAGGTCATTCCATGCACATTAAAAGCATTATTTTAAATGCAAAATAGTTTTTTCCTGCTGGAAATATTGTCCCTTTTTAAAATGTATACCATTACATCCCATATTTCTGTCTGCTTATTCAATAGCAGGTTATGACTGAGTGCACTCATTTAATGTTTTGCAGTATGCAAAATGACTTTGGATCAGCAGCCCCTGTCCCAGGAGCTGTACAAACAGAAGGAATGATCCAAAGGCAAAGAAAAATTAGCACCTCTAAAGCAAAGAGAGAGACTGTGGCAGCTGTTAGTAACATAATCACACCATGCATAGGCATCTCTTATTTAATGAATAACTCTGCTGGACAGAAAAAATGAGAATACACAAATTGAACTTCCTGCTTGTGCTGAGTTTAAGGCAAACTGTAAAATGCAATGTGACTAAAAGAGATTAGAGACAGAGGATCAAATATTGAATATCTCAGAGCAAATTAGACACTGTTTAACAAATTAGACACTGTGAGTCTGTTCTCACTGAGTGAGAGCAGACTCACTACCCTGTGTATTTAAGACAGCGGTTCGGAAGCTATTTGTCAAGTTGTTAACTAAACTATTCTTCCTGAAATGTTACAGGATGATCATAGTTCTCATGTTATTCTTCCTCTTAAACTAATCTACTCTGACCGGAACAATTTAAACAAACACAGGTTAATAAACCACAGTGCAAGTATCCTGAGTGGCGTTTGTTATCATTGTTATCATCTTATCAGTTAGGAGAGAGCCTAACAGCAGATTACCAAAAGACAAAACAAAAAAAAACGACAACAAAAAAACAAAACAAACAAACAAAAAAAGAAAAAACACCCAGATATCATCTAGCTGGTAAGGTCATTCATCAAAGTGGAACATAACCTTGTCCATCCAAATGGCTGCATACCTTTATAATGATGCACTTTAAGTGTGTGAGTTTGTGTAGTGTACATGCCTTTGTGTGTTTGAACGGAGACCTATGCAAACATGGTGGTTTAAAGTAAAGCATAGCTGTGGGGTTTTAAATAAATACTGGCTGGCCCAGAGAGCCTTAACACACCCACACAGAGACACACAGAAACACACAGTGACCAAGTCCACTGCTGACACAGGGTGCAAGCCGGCCACCATAGTTGATGATAAAGCAAGCATTACAGACCATCGCTAACAGTGCCATAGTGCTTACAAGCCATAACTGCTCTCCACCATCTGCTGCGTTTGTAATATGAAGTATTACTCACCACTTGTCATCCAAGGACTGCACTTGTAAAATTAGAAATAGCTTCTGGAGCCACTTGAGGATGCAGAGACTTTGGAAAAAGTTTATTTGGGACTCAGACAGAGGCAGCAACAAAGTCTGTGCAACATATTATTTGGAGAAATATTTTGACAGATGTGTACAGTTTAAACACATCTCAGAGGGTTAAAGCTTAAGTCCTTTTTTTTTATCTTTACATCCATAAGTAGTTTGGTGAACCAGGACAAGATGAGGAAGTGTGAAGACTAATAGATTTGTGGCATTTATGTTACTGTTTGCAGATATGTGAACCATTCAGTACATCTCATGAAGATGGTTGGATTAATCTCTGAACCACGAAAAAGTAAAACATTATTGGAATCATAATAGAAGCTGCACACAAATGACATTAATGTGACATCTTGTGTTTGATCAGTCCTACACTTATTACAAATTTACATTATATAATAATAAAAAATGGGTTTCTGTCATCATATTTTAAAGAGTTGTGTTGTAACTGCTTTAATAAGTTATCTCTTGCATTATACACACACACACACATTAAGCCTTTGTTTCCTAAAAAGAGCTTCACAACAACAATGCAGCTTGCCAGTGACCATTCAGCTTTTGGAATAATGTGCTCTGGACAGACAGATTAAAGACAGAGCTGTCTGGCTGCAGTAACACGAGACGTATTAAGTTATGATCAAAGACATATTTTCCAGAGAACAACCTCATAAAATCCTGGAAGCATAGAGATTAATATGCTCTGATTTGGGGTTGCTTTACTGCCTCAACGACAGAGTAGTTTGCTGCCACTGATTAATCTATTAATTCTACATTTTATCAAAGCCTATGTGAAGAAGAAGAAGAAAAAAAACAACAATAACAAAAAACAGGGCTGGAAGTGAATCTTTCTATACGATAATGAACCTCAGCAAACGAGCCAGTACATCAAGGAGGAAAAAGAAAGGGAACTACAGAAAAGCCTATGCAAAACCCAGATGTGGATCCCTTTTAGAATTTAAATGGACAACACATGAAATAAAAATCACAAAGACATTGCAACTGAAAAAATTCTCCATGAAAGAGTAGTCAAACTTTTCTATAAGCCAGTGCCAGACTTTTTTGTAAAGGTGTGCTAAACAGTAACAAAAAAATCCTGTCCATTAATAGAGAACAGTATAGCTTGTGGGAGCGAGATGTCTTTTTCTAAAGATTATTCCATTTTTTCATGTTTTTATCTAATAAATGACTAAGTACGCCAAATTTCCTTTTAATGTGTGCAGTATTTGTTTCAAAGAGGATAAAATGTTTGTTAGCTCAAATATGTTTTAGAAAAATCAATGGAATGTACTTTTTCACATGAAAGCCTGTATTATGTATGTAGAGACCCCTCTGTTTAACAACAACCAAAATATCCCTAACTATTAACACAGGTCTGTCTAAAACAATTATGGATTTACCCCAAGCTTTTGTAATCAGATTTTCAGTCAGCTATTCAAAATATCTCAGTGGGAGATAATTTTCTATTTGTGTGAGCACAAGGAATTTAAACACATCAGAGTACAAAGAGTTCCAACTTTTTTCAGACAACATTGGTTACCCTATTAGAATTTATGTCAGTGTTTGTTAGCAGTTTGGCCACCTTCATTTTAAAAAGGGGCAGTACAGAGTCATAAATATATCCCTACTTGGAACAAATGCAGTCATAATTTTTCCTTTTGGAACCTAAAGCTTCTGGGTTCATGAAAACAAATGTTTTCTCCTGGTAAACAAAAGGTAAAGTTTACAACTCAGGATGCTAGACACTGCATTCCAGCAGCTCAATTTGTGCCAGTGCAGCCGGGTTTGTATTTGTGTACTGGAGAGGATACTAAGGGATAATGTATGAAGGTGTCTAAATTCTGTATGGATTATACATTTTTAACACCCAAACATTTAATCTTAAATGGGCATTTAAACCTCTTACATCAGATCTTTTTTTTTTTTACAGGTCTAATAAAAAGATGCCCTGACCATTAATGATATTATTTTGGATCAGCTCAATAGCTGCTTTGACTTAAGTTAAGAAACTGTAATTATTAAAGAGAAAAACGTAAACAATCACTTTGCAAAATGAGTTACTTTGCACAATCTCGTGCGTCATTTTAGTAGCGCAAACCTGATTGTATTCCTGTTGTGTCGTTTGTGGCGCGTGCATGCGTATATGTGTGTATAGTGTGAGTGTGGTTGCCCACAGTGGTGTGCTGCAGTCCGCTCCCTGCTGTAGTTGAGTAAACTACATGGACATTAGCGGGCGCAGCGGTGCAACCACCGAGCCGGAGTGGATTAAAACAGCGTGCTTGCTGTGGAGAGCCACTCGATTAACGCCTGTGTAACCGTGTGACAAATTCCGGCGTGTAATCGCGACTCGGTTGCACCAGCTTGCAGCTGCGAAACAGCAGAGAAAAGAGCTTTTGGGAAACTCAAGAGGTGCCGTGCATCGTGATTGTGTGTCAGCCTCGGCGGGAATGGCTTCATCTCCGTGCGGCAACAGTAACTTTGATTCCGGCCTGGAAATCAAAACTCGCTCAGTGGAGCAGACGCTTATTCCTTTAGTTTCGCAGGTGAGTATCTCGTAACCATAAAAAAATGGCGTTATGTTGTTATTTGAAAAACCCTGTGAACTTTTTGGCTTCACAGCTGTGTGTCGGGACACGAGGCGAACTCTGTTTACCTGTTTGCGTGACTGCATGTTTCCTTCTCGTGCTGCGTTTAAAGCACCCCCGCGCGAGCTAAGGATTGGCAGAGTTGTGTTATAGCATTGTAAATACACTCACAGTGTTTCTGCCCACAATGGCAAGGCGTTAATTCTCAAAAACTAAGTCCGTTGGTTACGAGTTACACGCAGACTAGATTATCGAAAGTTTAAGCTTGTAAAACATTCACAGAGATGTGATACTTTGGACATAGATTGTTTTTGTAGAATTTAGTAGATTAGCAAACACGACTACTATGAAAAACAACAATAACAACAAAAACATATTTCTTTTCTGAGATGATAAGCCTTCACGGGAGTCCCCACGCTGTGTGCTTCAGGCCATAAAAGTTTTCCCAATAGTCGCCTGTCTAAAACTATGCTGTGACTCCCATTTCTCTAATGGGACACTTTGGTTTGTTTTACAATAAACACAAGAAAATGAAAGCACTACTTAAGGGCACTGCACAGTTTTAAAGTATAGATCTTAGATCAGTTAGCTTGTTTGTCATGTTATTAGAAAATAGGCTACAATCTTAAAAGTTGGTTTGTGATACATATTGATTTTCGTTTTTACAAAGCTTCTGCTTTTGGTTATAGAAATTGGGAAGTGAGTTGTGTCCTTCACTGGGAAATAACCACCCGTCTAATGCTAATATCCTCTTGTTGAGCAGTAGGGGAAAAGGGGCAGAAAGCCGTAAATGTTTAGCTGTTTTCATTGAGAGACAGTGGAAGAGACAGGCACCTCACTGTCGGGTTAACAGAGTGGGACAGGGATGGGTATGTGGGGCATGCGGTGTCCATGACAGTCCCTCCACCCCCCTGTGTGCTCTGACAACTAGCTTCCTCTCTCTCATTGCACTGGCTCATTTCAAAGATAAGGTCATCCTGTACTGAATGAATGTGTTACTTATCAGAAAAGTACATCTGTTAGAGGCTAAGCTTTGTATAGAGGGTGTTCTTTTAGTGTTTCAGTCATTTGTGACAACATCAGAATGAAAGCACAAAAGTTTGCTACTGAGAAATCCAGAGTAAACCCTGCTGAAGGTATTTATTCAAAAACTGAAGTAATATTGTGTAAAAGTGTAATCTTTTGCAAACTTGTGGAGAGCTCCTTCCTTCTGAGAAAGACTGGCTCAGCTCCAGTGTATAACACAGAAGAATGTGTTTTAATGTTGCAAGGCATTCAAAACATCACAGTCCATTGATGAATAGTGGGCCTCAAGGACAAAGTTTCCTAATTTTTTTTTTTTTTTGCACTGTGAGACATGTTCCCATAGCAACAGAGCTGTGCAACGCTGAAAGAAACCACATGTCTAAAGACAGTCATCTGTAAACTGTAAGCTGTTGTTACTGTTGTGATGTCATCAGGGCAGGACATTAGTTCCACTTGTTCACAGGTAAGCAAAGTTAATTATAAAACAAAAAGAAAAAACTGATTAATTTATTTATGACATTAGGCTGAATATTGTTTGATGGATTCCTTCAGGTCCTGTTAGATGAAGGGGTGATATAAAGCAAAAAATACAGAGAAACTATAGTGACAGCTTAAAGTGCAAGATTTGTGAGAAACCTAGTTTAGAGCCAGTGTTTCTTTTTTTGTTTGTTTGTTTTTGTCCCTCATGGTCTGCCATAGAACATGGAAGTGAAACATATTAGACTACAAGGACACCATCTGTAGATGTAAACAGATCATTGTTAGTAATCCAACACTAAGAAACTAATATTTACAAATAACATTTTGCTTTTTGTAATAATAAATCAGATATTCTGGCACCTAAATTGGGAAGTTCCTACTATTTTAGTTAAAATTAAATTAAGAATGTTAGAATATAATGATATATATAAATAGATAGACCTGTTAATGCCCAGAATATGGAATGGTTGCTTGCTTTCTCATTAAGTAGAAAACAGTACAATGAAGAAACATAGCTGCTGATTTCATTGCATTAGCAGAACAACCCGAGCCTCGTCATAAATCTGTAGCCTTTTTGTAATAATAGTCAATGCAGAGACTGATGCTTAAACAAGCTGAAGTAATACAATTACAGCCTTAAAGTGTTTATGGTAACTTAATCAGGATGCTTATGTGACATTTCAGAGAATTGGTATTGCCTGACATCGCTTTTAATTGAATTATTATGCTTAGTTGAAACACAGTGACTGCATGGGTTGTGTAGCTTTCCTTTTTTGTTTTACTTGTGCGTACATGCTCACATGTTGTGCGGGCCATTAGATAACTATCAAGGAGGAAATTAAAAAGCAGTGTCAGTGAGAAAATCCAATGTTTGATAAGGTGTAATATTGTGCACCTTTCCTTTTTCCCCCTCTCCTTTCCCCTCTTCTCCACTGCTTGTCTTGTCATGGCGTTGATATCTTCAGGTCTCTGTTATCAGCTTCACTCCCACCAGGCTGTAATTATAGGCCTGGGAGTCTCCCAGCCTTACACTACTAACATACACACATACCAGAGGGATACATGCACGCTGTCCCACCCATGTCTCTCTTTTTTCATGTTTATATGTTCACCTGTCATATTAATGGTTTGTGTGTGCTTTTAGGTTCAGATGGGATCTGCATGTCAACAGTGTTGCAGCTTCTCTTAGATTTACCAGTCCATGTTTAAATGTGTATATGTCCTGTTCTCATAATGGACCACCTGGTCATGTAGCAAACTGATCTCCTCCTAAAACTCTTTTCAAATACTAATGTGCTTTATTTTACTGTCACCTGCAGACTTGAATTGAGGGTCCTGATTATCCAGATGAATTGCTCTGAAGGTGGTCAGAAATGTAGTGAACATGTCTGCAGTTGTGTAGGTCCCACCTTTGCCCACCTCTCCTTTTTCCTTGAGATCTGACCCGTGTTAGTTTAATAACTACTCTTTTCACTGCCTTTTATAATTGAGGCTTCTTTTTCTGTTAAAACACCGCAGCCCTGTCCAGATGCAGACATGGTGGTCCCCACTGGAGAGGTGTAAAGGTGTTGTTCTTGGGCAAGGATGTGTGAGAACGAATAGAACCTGGGGAAAAATATCTCAGGCTTTGATCAGTTCGGTGCACATTAAACATTTGTGACACCCTGGCCTTGTGATTACATAGCTCTGCTGTCTCAATCATTTTTCTTTAGGACTAAGCTAAGAGATTTTCTGCTATAATTGGGCCCGGAAAATCCGTTCTCTGTCCAAGTTTGTTAGCATCGACTTTGTCATGCTTCCAGGGTTTCTGTGGTGCTTGCAGTTTTTGCTTTCTGATGTGCTAAGAGAGGACTGTGAGTAAAAAAGCCTTTCTGTGTTCATTTTTTCACAAACAGGATTGAATTGTCATGTTTATCACCCAAACAAAAGCTCAGTGGAGGGTTTGAGGATGTGATTTTTTTAGAATTTTGTCAGAAGATTTCCACGTTAAACAGAATGCTGACAAAAACCACACCATAAACATACATCTAAAATTTATATAAGCATGGCTATAAGTTAAATTTTCATCTTTCCCTGTGGTAATTTTGGACTAGTAGTTTTATTGAGATATTATTGCCCGTCTTAATGTTCTTGGCCATATGCAAAGTGGCATGATAAACACCACGGTAGTATAGCTGTTTTTTAAATCCAGACAGGAAGGCAGAACCATTGCCATGAGCCATAAGTGATCTTCTTCCTCCAGCTGTATGATGATAATGAAGACAAATGAGTCCCGGGCATGAAACCACACGAGGATTACAGCGTGCATACACACTCGCACACCAAAATGTGTTAACCTCAAGGGAGTGGGGCACAATAAGCCTTTATTGTGTGTATTAGATGTATGAGAAACACGTGGGTTTTTTTCTATACTTTGTATCTAGTTGCACAAATAGTTTGAGTGATTGTTTGCTGATGGACGACTGAACTAAACTGCCTATTAATGCTAGTGTTGTTTTTCTGCTCTAGCTTGTCACCTTGTAAGCCTTCATGATTTTGAGGCTTTGACCAAAACAACAGTTTCTATAAAACACATTTTCACTGCAGGTTGTTTTTCCTATTATGCCATTATTAGTGGAAGACTGTGAAGAATAGTTGGCATGTATACATGATGTGTGACACTATCACATGTGTACAGGCCTGCATGTAATGTTAAAGACCTGCAGGAGTCTGAATTTGCAAATCAGAACTTGCATACAATAATGTGCAAAAGTCCTAAGCCGCCCATCATTTTTCATATATTTTGTTTGGATAAGAAGGACTGGGTGCAGAATGGAAATACAGGATATAAGTAAAATAAGTAAAAATAAAGTTTGTACTATTCTAACAAGTGTGAAAGTCAATTTTCGGTATGACTGCCTTTATTCTTCCACACAGTCTGAATCTTTTTAGTTTTGTAATTTCTTTAAGCAGTCTTCAGGAATAGTTCTCCAGGCTTCTTAAGGGATATTTCAAAGCTCGTCTGTGGATGCTGGCTGCCTTTTGTTCAGTTCTCTGTCAAGGTGATCCCACACCTCTTTTATAATGTTGAGATCTGAGCTCTATGAAGGATTCATTCCTCCATAAGACCTGTTGCAAATTATTTTTTAGTCCAGTTCGTGTGTCATTTGGCATACCTCAGCTTTTTATCCCAGATTCCTTTCCCAATTAAAGGGGTTCTTGACAGCCATTTTTCCATAGAAACCATTTCTGATGAGGCCTCATTGAACAATGGATGAATCAACTGAAAGACAAAATGCATCTATCAGGTCCTGTGTCTGGTTTTTACTGGATTTTTATTTATTTTTTTCTTTTTTCTTAAAAATATAACTTTCAGATAATATTCAGCTGCTGTAGATATTTTTTTTAGTCTGCCACTTCGTCTTCTGTCCTCCACTTATCCCATTTCCTCAATTTATTTCAGGACACACAGCACACCAAGATGAGATATGCTATATTTTCAACTAAAAGCTCTTTGGGAAACTTAGTGCAAAAAAAAAAAAACAATTTAATTCCCATCAAATTATATTATCTTTGTATTTGCAACAGAAAATGGTACCTCATGACATGTTTGTGGCAGTCTGCTAGTAACAAATTGTGTAAGGATAGAGTTTAAAATAGGTTTAAAATATGTTCATTCCGCTTTAATTTAATTCTGGTCGTTCTGCACATGCTTGTTCCCCTGTCCTGTCGTGATGACGGTATGGTCCTCTGTCCCCTTTCTCCCCATCAGCTGACCAAAGTGAAGTAGTATGCTAGTGTCGAGTTGCTGTTTCTAAACTATGATCAAAATCAAAGCGAAAACGGTTCTTATCATGTGGTCTTCCATGTTGTAGCCGAAAATGAAAGAAGCAGGAATTTTCAGGAGATGTAAATATGTCACGTCCACCCCCTGTCCAATCAGAAACCTTCCCAATCCCCAGATCTTAAGCAGAAATGAATAAAGGCGATTAAACATGTTTTCCATGTAAACCTCAATTTGGAATTACTATTTCCATAGTAATTTCCATGTAATGCAAAGGAGAATACTTTAATTATGAATGATGTATAATTAATTCCAAATTTAAAAACATCATGTTACCGTGGCCACTGTGCCTCAATTTCCTTTTTTTAAAAAACGATCATTAAAAATGTCCTATTGTGATTAGATCGTCTAACTTAATGTAATGTTTTTAAATGACCTACAAATGGAATATTTTCCACACCATTTATTAAACTTTTAAAGCTTTATTTAGCTTCTAAATAGCACTTTACAGTGTGTTTCTCATTCCCCTATTTAAGCTAACCAACTAATGCAGTTTTATTTTCTCTACAGCCACACACTGCGTATATTGTAGCTATTCTAGATTTAATGTTTTTCCTAAGACCACTTTGGCTTATGAAGGGGCTGGAATCAAACCACTGGACTCATGATTGGAGGACGCCCAGTCTATAGCCTGAGCTGCAGTCGCTTCTAGGTGTGAACAGGATCTTAGGATTGTCTATATCCTAAGCCTGGAGAGGTTGAGTGTGTGGTTTAGTGTTTTGTTGCAGCAGCATCCCTCCAGCACATCGTCTCCTCCTTATTTCAACTCAGTTATGAATTACAATGGGCCTGACTCATATCATCATTGAATAAATAAGGGTTTGAGGCAAGTCCTTGTTCAGTGATTGGTAGTAAACACAGTCAAAAATACTGCTTCATCAAACGGAAATGAGATGTTATTCCATGCAGCTCTCTCCATAGTTAAATAAATGGTCACATTAGACCTCCAACTTGGTCAGTTCAGAGAATTCATCTTCTCTCCTGAATATTAGCTCTAAACTACCCTCTTTCGGTCTCTCATACATGCTGGTTTTTCATCTCTTAGACACAAACACACTTGAATGAAAGCTTGAATGACCAACATTTAACCCCTTTCAACCTCTCTTGTACCCCTCTCACTATTGCTGTCATGGGAGTCTTTACAGAGCACTGTTCTCTTTAAGTGCCTATAAAAGGGTCGGTCTCATATGTCCACCCCTTGACCTTTCCTCTGCTGATTTGGTGTGTATATTTTCATGTGTGAGTGGTATTTTTTCATTATTTATGTTTTTGTTTTTGTGTGTGTGTGCATGATACGTCCAGAAACCCAGCCTCTAGGGAACCAGTCACCTGCAGAGAACAGCATAGTTAACTTAAAGGCGAAAAAAGCTGTGTCTCTCAGGAATTTAGGTTATCGGAAAGCAAAAGTTGCTTTAAGATATCTCAAAGATGTCATCTGTCTCTGACTAAAACATGTAGCTTGAACACTATTTAAGGATTGCTTAAACAGGTGGCATTACCGTAGCTCACATTGCTCAGAGTCTTTTGTTCCATGTCAAATGAAATTGGAGATCAAGTTTAAGGATCAGTTCTGGTGTTGGGATATTTAGTCACACATGTTGGTTGACTTGAATTTCTTCAAGCTCTTCTGGATACAGATCTCAGCCATAAAAAATGCTGTTAGTTGGTTATCTTTAGCTGGTTAACTAACTGTCTTCTTCTAATTTTTGTTTACCTGATTATTCTTGTTTAGTATCAGTTGAGTGTCTGGCTATTGCCAGCATGTATTTACATATGCTGTTGGTTTATGATGATGAGACAACTCATAAGTGTGAGTACACAGAGGGAGATCTCTATCAGCGGTGATGCAGTGCCTAATGCAGCGTGATGTTTTATGTTATACAGCCTCACTGTAAGCAACAGGATTTGATTGAATCAGAAAAATAAACACACACTAGAAGCACAAACAAGGTTATACTTATTCATATTATTTAAGAATGATAAAGGAACCATTTATGATCTTAAAAGAAACACAACCAGTCCTTTCGGTGCTTTATTGTACAGATGTATCATTCAGTAAGGTTTCACAAGCAGATATGTACTGTATGTACTCTTACATGGACTTCCCTCATAACAATGAAAACAGCTACAGACATTTTAATGTGTAAGAAAACATGAGGTGTTATTATCAGGACAAATACGATGGATAAGTGACAGCACAGGTCACTTTTTATAGTATTGCATGCATTCTCTCTTTTGCATTTGCCTTTTGTCATGCATTTGCAGAGATAAAACATGACATAACTATAACATCTGCTGCCTGGAAGACAGCAGGTTTAGCCGTAAAATGTTTGTCTCCCACTGCTTTCCTGTTGGTGTTCGTGTGGCTCAGCACAGTGATAATTCTGGTATTGGCAGTGTAGTGATGGTCGGTGGAGTCGGTCACCGGGGTGTATGCAAAGTGTGTGCAACATCTGATGACCACTTACTAGAAATCTGAACCTGATCTCTCAGGCTGTATTATGACCGACATATTTCACAGCTGTGGCTTCTGCAAATCTCAGCTAATAATTAAAATAATATAAAATAAATGCAAACAATAGGCCATCTAACTAAAACCGTACACCCTTTTAGTTTTCTTCTCAGCACGAGCTGAATGATAAACAAGAGAGATGACAAAAACAAGAACCCATTACATTTTGTTCCATATCCAGATTAGAAATAAGGTATCTCTTAGCAACTTTGCACTATATATTAACATCTCTTTCTTACAGTTCTTATTCTTACTAACTTAAACTTAGAAAAGGTCATATTAAATGTTTTTGTCTTTTTCATACTTTTCCCTCATTTGGATGTTTAAAAGGTTTTCTTTAATAAACATTTATGGATTTAAACCAAACCATACAAAACCAAATTATGTGTGTTTTGTCTAACCCCCCCCCCCCCCCCCCCCCCCCCCCCCCTCCCAGCAGCAACAACATCACTGACTGTACCACTGAGGAATACTTCAGTCTGGCTTGTGTGTGTTAATTGCTTTCTTCGAGCGTCTTTGAACCTCTCCCCTCTTGATAATGAGTTCATTTTAAGAAGATGAAGTTTGACAAGACAGAACAAAGTCGGCGGAAGGACATAGAGAGTATAGAATACCAAACATTTTCTCATCTTTTCCAACTTTGGATATCTGGAAATGCCATTTAGCCAAAGTTAACTAGTCCAACCCTTTTCTCATTATACAGTTATGATCATCTCATCCATCTGAACAACCTGTTGTCTGATCTTCAGTCTTGGCAGGAGTAATAATACAGGAAACGCCCAACCCTAACCCATATATTAAAATGAATTCTTGTGCTAATATCATAATGTACTGATGCTGTTTTGTTATTTGGTGGTAGTCTGATAAATTGGGCTGCACATTGGATTGGTAAGGATGCCACCTTTGACCTTGTACAGTATCACTGCCAGTGAGTCCTACTTTAAGTAGTCATACAGGATTCTTTCACTGCGAGGTGACTTTAGGGTGTTGGTGTGAGGAAGTATCAGTATGTATGCTGTAGCATCTCTTTGGTATGCCGTCCGCCCCTCCCCTTCTCTGCCCAATTTCCTGGTTTAGTTTTCCTGTCACACACATCTTTCTCTCTTGTCTCTCATTCTGTTTCAGCCTCAGCTGAGGGGTAAGTGGAGAGGGATAGGGGTTCTCCCCCACCTCTCTCTCCACTTTACCCCACTGCTTTCTTAATTTTAATCTCAACCTCTCCAGAGAGTCCTGTCTCTGTATCGCATGATTAATTATGCAGCCAACTGGAAAAACTAGCTAGAGGCTACAGGTAATGCACATAGCTGAGAAACTAAGACTTAGCATTTCTCGTTGGATCTTTTCATATTTCTTTACTCCTGTAAACAGACATAATCCTCATTCCCTGCACTTTTTCCTAAAGAACAGTAGTGGGTATGACATGTAACCAGCTGAGCCAGGTTCGGATGTCACTTTATTTGACAGAAAATACCCTGAAGTGAATACAATGGTGGTATTCTCGACATCTTTTGTGTGGCTGTCACATAGCTTCAAAGGAAATGTGTTTTGAAGCTGGTTGTGTTCAGATCAGAGTTGTAAGGAGATATGATCTTAAACAGAGTGAAAAGGATTCCACATCAGAAATAGGACAATATGATCTCAGTACTGATAAGGTTGCCAAGATGAAATGAAAAACTCTGAATCAACATGTTCTTGTACTCAAATAATTTTTAGAATGAAGATGCTTTTTAAGTGCCCAGACTTATCCAGAAAATTATCAAACAAACAAACAAAACGTCTATTAACAACAGATTCATTGTGTCGCAGATACATACATCTCTAGTGATTCATTTCCCACATCAAAACATACCTGATACTTTTCCCATTATCTGTATGAGGGGGGGGGGGGGCATTCTCATCATGTCACTGTTTCTGGATGACTGGAGCCAGTGGGTGACCACTGGGGTCCAGCCAACCGAGCAACACAGCCCAGTGTGTGACTAATGACACATACTCAGTGCCAACGCCTATAAATAAGTTAAAGTCACTCAACTCCTATAAATAAAGTTCTATTTGTTCTTTAGTAATTCAGCTGGTTTGTTGTCTGAACTGTTGAAAGGAGATTTTAAGCTACAGAAGACATAAAAGCTTCACCTGTGCTGAATGTAAAAGTTAGTGATTTAATAAAAACCGAGTAGGACCTTGTACATTTACTGGTTACAGGTACTGGTTAACTTTTTTTTTAACCTCTGGTCTGAATAACGACCACACGGGACTCCGACTACTTAAAGACATTGGTATGTGTGATGTAGTGAAAGCACATTCCCTCAGCCTTCTATGGATGTGTTAGAGTCTGTGTGTGTGTGTGTGTGTGTGTGTGTGTGTGTGTGTGTGTGTGTGTGTGTGTGTGTGTGTGTGTGTGTGTGTGTGTGCCATAACACAGGCCATTATGCAGTCGAAGTCACGGGGGCTGCATTCTTTAATGGGCTCATGTTTCAAGTCCCTACGTTGTGCATGAGTGTGTAGAGTCCAAAATTGGGTTTGTGTATTTTTTTTATTGGCACATTAAGACTGGGGTTAAAAGCCAAAGTCCCAAAGGGTGGGAACTTTAAGAACTCTGTACTGTCTACTATTCACAAGTTAGCGCTCCCCCCCAAGGACTTGCACATCCTAGCCTGCTTATCACTTTCATTAACAAACCCTCCTGCTGAGCCTCTATCCTTCTCATAGAGGGGTTTGATGTTTTACACATCATAATTCATCATAAAGCAGTCAAATCCACTTTCTTCTCAAATGTCACACCCTCTTTTTTTGAAGTGTGTTTTTTGTCTCAGTCTGGGGATAGTTTTTGGTTATGTTGATCATTTTCAACACCTGACCTTATTCCATCGCCTCAGAGAGGTTTAGGAGTCTGCCTGCAGAGTTCACTGAGTGAACTTCTTTAGATGTGTTTCTAAGTGGGTGCATCACAAAGAAAACACCTCTTTTTTTTGGTCTTTTCATGCAACATAACATTTTCCCTTCAGAGCATGCACTTGTTGAGGGAGTCTGTCACTGAGCCTGCTTAAGCCACTTTCACACGCCGCTCACTGCACACTATTATTTGTCCATTACTTGTAATTACCCATCATGATGACTGATGGAATGTTTTCTAGGCTGAGTTGGCAAGCAGTTAGGATTATCCTGTTTAAGACTTTATACAATTACCCAGTCATTAAACATGGCTCTGGAAGAAGAGAACCTAAGGGAGTTAGCAGGGGGCATTGCTAGTGATTGAATTGTTTGCGCCTCCATATTGTGTTATGTTTCATTATTGCTTAGGATTGTACTAGTAGTTTAGTCAAAATTATGTTGGGTGACGCGGATGGGTTTCTTTGAAGGTTACACAAGTACTTATCAGTCTCACTAAAACCATTGAAGAGCAAAGTGAAGAATACAATAGAGCATCAGGAGCTACACTATAACCCTTTCATGTGCTTTCATATTAAGTTTCTGCAACACAAAGAAATCGTCAAGAGGGACAATCAAGGTTTGGGGTGGATAGTGAGAACAAAGCAGAAACAGAGCTCTAGGCCACATTGTGTTTTTCTAGGTCAAAAGGTTTCAGAGAATAAGATTTGTTACAGCTTATGCAAATCTTTTTTTGAACAGTTTCCCCGCCTTCCTAAAGTATTTTATCTCACAAGGTAAAACTGATTAAGATTATTCAACTTTTCAAAGAAAATTGTTGCCACGGCCGACTTTGTCCAATTTGTCTGTTCGTTATTTTCATCACACATTTCCATTCACCTTGAGACTGGTGGGTTTTGCTATTCATTAACTGCAATTTTTCAACTGTTAATGCACAAAAACAACAACATGTGTCTGCAAATGAAACCCTAAACTAAAATTGTTTATTTTCTTTGCTTTTTCTTTAATTGTCTCATACAGAGCCGCTTGCCATGCCTTATCAGTGAAATGAAATATGATTACATGAAGAATGTAGATCAAGGCCTCTGAGGCATGATGTTTAGAAGTATGAAGATATGTTAGAAGCAGCCAGATGACAGCAGACTGGAGACCTCAGAAACAGATGTCATAACAATGCTTTTCTAGCTTCATTGCTTTTGAAAATGCAATGAAAAGCATAAAAGACAACCTGGTCTTCCTCGGAACAAAGCAGCCTGCGTATCCAAGGGAAATCTGTTACTGCACAGGATGTATATTTCCAAATGGGTGGGATCTCATCAGCATTAACCCGCTGCCTGAGCTGGAGATTTCTTTGATATTGTGTCTTGGATGTTTTGCAAAAACTTGCTTAGATCAAAGATGTCTAAGTTGTCAGGGTGCCTGTGGTGGTTTCACTATGAAAACTTATATCCACAAAAAAATACTGTTAAACCCAACTTAGAAATTCTGTGTTGACAGTATTCAGAGTTTTCTTTTGTGTCAGTTTTGAGCTTGTTACAAGCTGACATCACTTGCTTCAGACTGGTATTTGCCTCCTGGCCATTTTCAGTGAATGTGGTTTTGAGGTAATATGCAGTATTTTAAACCATTTTGATATAAGCACGACTATAGTTGTTCAATCCTTCTGAAGTATTTATGTCTTTAGCTCTTGGTCGATATCAGCTGAAGGCAGTTTCCTACTTTTACAGGTAAATCTCCATGATTATCACTCACATGCATGGAGAAAATGTTTAGCTCATCCCCAGTAATTGGCTCAATCTACACTAACGAAACACTAAAGCCAGCACGTTTGATGAATTCATTTATTATTCAATAACACCAGAACCTGCATTGTGTTTAGCTTATAACTACAAATTTGAAGGTTATTGTAGACAAATGCAGCTTAATTTGACTCTTTTTTTTACCCTAAAGGGGAAAATGTCTGTTCTGCATCCCATGATTTTTTTAAGATGAAGTAGGAAATCTTCCCGGCAGACACGCTATAGAGGTGTCTCTAACTTAATTTTTGTGTTTGACCAACAGTTCACAGTGAGCGTTAATTTTCTAAAGCAGATACATGAAACAATTTCACTAATTTTTATACAAGAAATTTACATGCAGCATCAAGTTAGCATAGTGTAGCACACAGACTAGGACTAAGGGCAAACTGCCAGTCTGAGGTTTACTAAGGATAAAAAAATCCACCTGTTAATGCCGTCAGTACCTAGTAATTAAGTGAGATTTATTGATTCTTTCATCTTAAGGATATTACTGCCCTTGGCCAAGAGATACTGAAACGTTATGGTTTTTCAGTTTTTCTCACTAAATGAGATAAAATATTCAGATAAAATGTTTATTCATGTGCTGTAGAGGAGCAGAGTCTTCTGTTTATTTCCCAGTGCATTAGATATTATTACTAACTGGCTGGTGGCTGTAACTTCATTTTTATCGAGTAATTAAATGACAGGATCATGGTGCTTGGGAGAAGACCTTAATGCAAACACTTGAAATACAGGTTAATACTGTTACAGTCGATGGGACTCAAGCTGGCTGATAGACCAACATGACAAACTAGCAATAAACAATGAAGTGGCAGAGAACAAAGGAAATCGAGCAGAAGATATACATCATCAACTAAACTCATCAGAATCTTAAACCACTCACCCACTGCAACATTTTGAAAAATGCAAGAGGCTGAGAGGGTTGGTGGACGCTGCAGTGGGTTGTGGGCAGGTTGCGGATACATGAGGCAGGATTGATGCATTGATGTGGTCAGCTCTACAGGCATTTGACAGATGGAGAGCAATACAAATTCATAAGGCACCTTACACTAACCCCTTCTCAAACAATTCACGTTTTCTTGAGAAGCATGCTGCTGTTTTGAGCCATTTTTTAAACCCATGACCAATTATTTTTATTAAACAATGTAAATTTTAACAGCAGCAGCATAGGTGGTTAAAGTCATATAATGTTGTTTACATAAAGAAAAAACTTTAAAGAGTCATGCAGGAAAATATCAGCAAGTCCATTAAAGGAAGCAAAGTTCAGAGATCACAGACAGACTGAAACGTGTGTGTTTTCCAACACATGACTGCTACATGTTACCGTTCATCCCTTGACATTTACATCCTCATAAATGTCAAGGGATGCAATGTTTTCAAATACATACAGTTAACTCTACTATAAGTTATTTTTTGATGTGCAGATTCAGGCTCACTCAGATGAAGCTTCAGTAGTTAAAGTGGTAAATAATTACCAAATTACAACAAAATAAACAGTCCAGGAAAAAACAAATTACAGTCCCTCATAATATCTGAATTAGAACTAGCCATTTACACTGCTCACTGTTGTTACTTCTGCTACTGTAAGGGTTTTAAAGGAAAACAAGGCTGTGAAGCACAGCAGTGGTTTGTGTCAGGGTCTGGTACTCTGCAAGCAGAAAAGATTGATTCCCTCTGATTCCATTTTCATCTTAGTTAACCTTGGACTGTGGTTAACAGGGCAAAAATTGATCCACATCCATGTTGTTTGTTTACCCTCCGGTAAAGGCTACAGACTCAGAGGTTAGTTTCACTCTTGCTGTTTGGTCTCATCTTTCCACGGTGTTACTTTTAACTGAAAGAGAGCAAGTCTGTAAATAAAAAGTTTGTAGACTGTTAGGAGACACTTTTTGCCTCGTTTACTCATCATCATCTCTCAGCCGTGCTTTTACTCATGCTAAGTCTCAGTTGTCTGTCCTCTTTCCTTATTTACTGTATGTCCTGTGCCATTCTCCTGTCTATCTCTCCATCACAGCTGTCCATCTGTTTTTCTCCCAGGTTTATCATTCGCTCTTATCAGCTTTTGGTTCCTCTAGGCTTCCTGTACCTCATATCAGTCTGACTGATTACACAGTTGCAGTGCTTTGCTTTCAAGATAGATTATCTGTTACTGTCACTGTGTGCACAAACAAGTCAGGTCAGTGTAGTCTCAGTTCTTCCATGCATTTTCTTTTCAAGTAATGCATCTACTTAAATACTGAGGAAATTTCCATTTGCACAGGTTTACTATATAATTAGTATTAACTGACCCTTAATTAATAAAAATAAACAGCTTTAATAATGATTGATAACATTTGGTTAGTCATGATTTGTCATACATACAAACTGCCATAACCTTGGGTCAGAGTGACTCTGGAGAGCTTTCTGCTCAGCTCAGCTCACAAAGAGGGCCCACTTAAGACTTGATAGATTTCCCATTATTTTTAGACAGCAGTGATGGAGTACCAGGTGGCACGCAGCCCCCTCTGCTTTCCTTTGAGTTTCTCCTTCCTGAATGGAAACAACCCAACTAAGGCACACAAATAGTAAGCCAGTCTGCTGCAAAGCTCTAGATATGAATAGTTCTTTATGTGAAACAATCACAAAAATGTAATCTGAAAACTCTTGGCCATGTTTCCTTCCCTTTATTTGGAAATCTGTCTCAGAGAGGTTTCAGGGACGCTAGGAGCTCTCAAACTAGAACCGAGGATCATTGCCAAGCTGTAATACTGGGGAAATAAGTGGGATTATATTTGTCATTTATTTGACAGTGATTGGTCCCTTGGAAAATATGAGACAAGTTTATTGGTTTGTCTACTGTGTGCCAGCCTTGCAATGTGTTCTGTTGTTTTGCCTTGCCTTCTCTTCTTACACATGTGCAGCCAGAGCTGACTGGTTTTCAGACTGCTGTACATTCATAGCAGCAGATGAAGTAACTGAGAACCACTGACCAAACTCAAAATGTTTTTTTTTTTAGTTTGAACCTCTAAATGATTTATTTACCATTCAAATACATCAACTTTTGATATTGTTTTTGTTGTCGGAGCCAAAAAGTAAGCACAGTCTGCATTGTTAGCATTAGAAAGATTTTGAAACCTGTTGTTTAATTGTTTTAAGTGCTCCAGTACAACATATCTGCATTTTTTAATATATTCAAGAAGCTTTTTGGTGAGTCAGCTAATCTGACCAAGCTGGAGTTCATTAACACACACACACAAAAAAGATGATGCATGCTGCAGCAGTTCTTGATGCCACGGCATGGTGCTACGAACAGGGGGAAAAAAGTGTGCAGTCTCACACTGCGGTGCTGATTCATGCAAGGAAAAAATTCAGTTAAGTGCTCAAGGGGTAGATGCCACCTTAGCTTTGATGGAAAACTCCAGATGTCATGGGACACATTTAACTGAGATGAGATCAGATCTGACAGTCGAGCCTCGGCTGCGTGATCTTGTACCAGACTCATGATTGAAATGTTGGTTCATTTTGTTCCTGGCTAATATAGTTTAGGCTGAGACCAGAACCTTTTGAATCACTCCAGTGTGTCCTATAGTTGGCATTGAGGTTCTATTAGATTTGTTTTTTGTAATCCAAATATGGAACAATCCATTTTACACTTTGACACTATTGTTTAGAAAGCAATCTCATCCTTGCTTATGTCAAAGGAACACTTTGAGCCTGTAGGAAATATTTCCAAGGCAAATAATATCAGAATTAGTGTCAGGTCTGTATTAGAGCTGTTACCTTTAGCAAATTCAATTTTGAATTAATTTCTCTGCTCCTTACCTTGGTAGTGAGTTTATTGAATTATTGTGGTTCTAGGGTACATTAGCAATTCTACATAAATTCACCAAAAAGCCCCAATGATGTTGATTTCTTTTCCACTTACAGGGAAGAACCCGATGTTGCTCTGATGGACTGACAAAGGGCTGATTTATATTCACTTTATATCTGAAAATAGATAAGCCTGTTTCAAATATTTGTTTGTTTGTTTCAAAGTCAATGCCAACATACCGCTATACGTTACAGTACATCCACCAGAGAGCAGTGTAGAGTTCAGAGTCCTCTTCCAACTTTGGATGTCAGTTTGTAGCAAACATGGCAACGGTGGAATAGATCATGATAATTAACATTCTGAAATAAGGATGTATAAAAAGAGGCAGCACAGTAGACAACGGTGGTCTGCGTGGCCACTGAATACATTGTAGTTTCTTCTCTTTTTTTTGTGTGTGTGTGTGTGTCATTGGTCGCATGTGAGCTGTACTGCCCAAAACTTCCACCATGATTCAACTGTTCTGTTTGCTCCGTTAGGGTACCCATCCTCAAGTTCTCTAAAAATGTACCAAAGTAAGCATGGATGGACAGAAGGCTCCATCTGTATATGTGTTTTTAACGCTGAGCATAAATGAGCCCTAAGCCATCTCTGTCAGCTGATGCCCAAGTGCCTTTAAAATGCAATACTTGTGTCACAAAATGCTGAATCCAAAACACCTCTGGCTCTATTAGATTCTTATTAAAAAGAAACATAATCCTTTTAAATTAAATGCAGATTCAGGATTTTTTTACCATGTTCATTATGGTCACATTAGGTAGATACATTCCTCCTACTCAGTATTCTGGTAGTCTTTTATTAAATAACTCCATAGATAGAGATTTTTGTACAGTCAGGATTTAGGTATCACTTTTACCCTCTTTTTAATATGACCAAGATGTGACAGCCAAAGAGTGAACCTGAGGCTTCAAAAAGGAAGTTTACAAGCCAGTGAGGAATGCCACCATGTTTGCCTACTTATCATACAGCCTAGGGTCCAAAGAGGTCATTTGGCCTGCACTTTCTATAAGTCAAAAATTAAATATTTGACTCTCAAAATGATAAAAAAAAAAAAAAAAAAAAAAAAAAAAAAACAGACAATATCAAACTGTTTCATCAAGCTATTCAAATTGGATCTATAGAGAAAAAATATTTTTTTAAAGGGTAAAAAAAATAGTATGATTAAAATAATTTTATTCATGAAAAACTTCTGACATACAGATACATACATCTTGCATACATGCATATATACATGTAAACCTGGAAACATTCAAGCATCAAGTGAACATCTAGGAAGTATATCTTTAAAAAATTGTTTAAGAAACTGTAGCACAAAAGTAGCATAAAAGTGAAAGTCACTGAAACACAAAGTATCTGCAAAGCAAATGTTTAGTGCAGCAGAGGTGAGACACCACCTCAGGGTGTGGTGCATCTGATGGTAACCCCACAGCACAGTATATTCCTCAGTGACTCGCCCAGGAACACTGAAGAAAAGGTGGGTGAACAGTTGAAAACTGCCAAGTGGATTTAACCCTGTAATCAGTGTTCAAAGTTCATCTCTCCTTTTCTCGGCTGACCTCTTTCTTGACTTTTTGTTTCTCTGTCTCACTGTCTTCCTCCCTCCCACCTTCTAACCGGAAAATTACGTGAGCAAAGAGGACTGAAAAGGCATATTGTATTCTAGTGAATGCAGGCTGTGTGTGTATTTCAATGAAAGCCCTTTCTCTACTACCATGCAGCAATGTGGACATAACAACCTTGGTGTGGGTAAAGGAGCTGCATCATATTTACTAATCTCCAACCCTCCATGACATGCTCACAGATGTTACCTGTACAACATTAGTAATATAAGTTTTTTATTATTATTATTTAGTTTTAAGATAAAGGCTCCATTTAAAGCTACATACACAAACTGTTTTACTCACTGACTTTAAATAGACAGTGAATCTTAGTCTAGTAAAATTGCACTGCAAATACTACACGGCCTCATAGTAGTGGCTTTGCATGGCCAGGCTTGAGATATGTGTCCCCAAACATAACTTTGACAGTGGGGCCTAAATGTGGGTCCTTTCTGTACAGCACACAAGTGGAGGCTTGTGATGGTTTACAATGAACATTTAGAAAATTTTCCCCACATCTTGATATGAAAGTTAGATAATTTCAGTTCAATATGCTGACCAAAAGAATCATGACTTTTCAATATTACCTTTGGTGTTGTTAAAATGTACAAAAATACCATGAATCACACACCAGACCACAAAAAATAGCACATTGCATTTTTTGTTGCATAAAAATATAGCTGAATCTTGTTTTGGGTGTTTAGATTGAAATTTGCTTATTGTGCACTGTTGGCTGTCTAGTTTATTTTACCATACTTCCCTCACTAACTTCCCTACTGTACTAGAGTATATCTGAGAGCATGATAAGATTGAATATTACAGTACTGACAGACTGTTATCCATTTTCTACACTTTACCCTATCTAGGGTCTTTGAGGGATGTAGCTTATCCCAGCTGTCATAGGCTGAGAGGCGGGGTACATCCTACGCAGGTCATCACTCCATCACAGGGCTGCTAGTTATTATTCTCGGTGAAAACCTTTCTTTCTGATGTTTGCTGTGGATTCTCTTTGTGTGTCCACATATTCAGGTGTCATCTCTGATTGCTGAGCTCAAGTTTTAAGGTCAAACATTGCCCTTTTCTTATACATCTCCAGTGGGGTACAGTCTAAGAATCCAAATCCATTTATCTTCTACTCCTGTGTTCTCTGTTCAAATTCTTTTTTCTGTCAGAGTCCTCCTTTTTGTTTGCCTGCCTCTGTATCTAAAGGCCTCGTTACACCCCGTCATCTCTGTCTTCCTTCATCAGCATCCACACATGCTTGTCTGTCTCATTGGCTGCGTATCTCTTGGCATACGTGGGCAAGTGGGCTCAAGTTCATGTAATGTGCTTCTCCTCTGATTTGTAGCTGTCATCACATGCCACTCGCTTCCTCACCCATCATGTTTACTGTCTTTGTCCACTCCCCAGATTTGAACCAATCAAAAGAAACTGGCTTGGTGTGCTACCATCACACCAGCTCCAAGCAATTGGACACATTAGACAACATGACAAGTCATTTTTGTATTTAAGTAGCTTTCTACGTTTAGGGAGACCAAGTATTCATAAGAAAAGGTAGAAGTTAAACACAGAGGTTGAATTTTTACCAGACAATGTGTGAGTAGAGCTAATTATTTTTCAATTGTGCCATCTGACTCACTGGAAGAAACATAGTCCAACTTTCTTGAAACATTTACTGTTTCCAAGTGGTCATACTGTAATGGTTTATGGAGCAGTAAATTAAGGTCCAGTCTCTCGCCTGCAAATGGTTTGTCCTTTCTGGGATACAGTAGCAGTATGGCAATGCAGCATGGTGGACTTCACAAAGGAAAACCCCAAACATTTGGGGATAAAATCAGCTCATTTGATGGATGGATGGATGGATGGATCAGCTCATTTGCTGATGAAGAAAACAGAACAATTAATATTTTCTTGTGATTCTACTTTACCAACAGCCATGATGTGAATATTAAGTCAGATTTCTGACACTAGAGTCTAGTGCGACATAACCACTAAGAGTTCAGGTCACTTAAAAAAGAAACACACATATGTGATTTAGTGCCACAAATGAAAATGGCTTGAGTTTGATTTGAAAAAAAATCTGATTAGTGCTGTTCAGACTGTCTTTAAAAGAAATCAGAAATGAATAATAAAAAAAAGGCAGTTTTGGGCCACTTTTGCCTCTAGTGTGAAGATAGCCTAATTCTGGCTGTTATGAAACCATTGTGCTTCAGATCAAGAGGAGAGAGTAATGTTTGAAATGTTTTTCATGACCTCATTAGGTTCATTAGAATAGGCAAACCTGTCACTGCTGATTAGACGTAGTGTTTCCATCTTTGTGGCTCCATATTTGGTCTCTTTGACCCATCGAAATATTCTATAGAAATATGAATCCGAATTACCTTTCAACATGTTAAAACCTTTATATGTATGGTTGCATATTGTAGATTTTTGGGACCATCTCTATAACTACTCTTGATAATAATATTTTTATTCATATGTTTTTGAAACGTGCATCTTCTTTCACTCTTTTGAATCACAGCAAACTACAACTGCCTATTGAGAAGAGCTTGAAGCTGGACCAATAATGGTTTATTGACGAGTACCATAAACACAATTTGATGAAACAAGAGTTACAGTAAAATCCAATTGTGTACAACGCGCAAAGCTGGAACAATAAATTACACTTGAAGAAAAAGAAATCAATGTTTTGATTTTTCTTTCAGTTTGTTGTTCTGCACAGATAAATGGGACAGTTTGTCAAAAATGCTTGTTATTCCTCTGCTGCTTTAGAAATGAAAGTAGTTTAAGCTTCAACCCTCACCAACACCATCACCACATACATGCTGGGTGTGCTTAAAGAACTGCTGATATGTTGGAAAATCCCTAAAATAACCCGATGGAGTCCTATCTTCTTCTCCTCTTGTACAAATAAATTTAATTTAGCTTGTCTGCTTTTATAGGGACCACTGATAAAAACTAAAATATTGGCAGATCACAGTTTGTTGCCAATGGATTGTTTTTTTGTTTTTTTTTTTTTGTCCAGAATGTTATAGTTGAATGGTGAATAATGAATAGTTTCAGTGATGGTACAGAGGTGAAAAGGTACTAACTGCCCATGGTGATGGTGCACAGAAACCTATGGAATGAATGTTTCTGCAGCTGTGTGTGTGTGCGTGTGTGAGAGAGAGTACAAAATGAAAATAGCTCTGACATTCAGTTTAAGTCCTAAAGAATGCATGACCAGTCAAGACTACATATGGATGTGCTTCAGCTCGGCTTTAGTGCTAAAGTAAACCACAACCTTGTGTTTCTAATTTAACAAGGAATGGCTAAACTTTTCTGCTGTACATTCTGCTCCTAATAGCTGACTCTGTAACTCTTTCCATTGTGTCTGTAGGCAGCTGAAAAAGCATAAAATGAGAACTTCTTGTAATTTTGGGCATGATTTATTGCTGCAGCATGTTCTTGTTAATTGGCCTCTGGCCTGGTATGTTTTACAAATTATTAATTTTTTTGACAAAAACCCAGCTAACCCATTCCATTTGGACCAATTTGTTAATTTATTGTCAGGGTGTGCGATGCATTTTGTGGCTGAAATTAGAAAACAGAAACTGACTCCTTCCTTTGGGGAATAAAAGAGCTTAATGTTCTCTAACTTGCAGGTTTTTGCAGTGTAAGCGTTTGATGGTATAGTGGTGTTACTCTTCCATATTTTGGCTTTTCTGCACATGCGGCTTCACGGTGTTCCCTAAAGGATGCGGCTTAAACACTGCAAGCTGCTACTGTACCGTATCACAGTATACTGTACTGCCGCAGCGTAGCTCTGGGGACAGGCTTAAATCATGTACGGTGCAGAGAAGGATGAAGGTTGATGAGAAGAAGTCAGATTGCTGAAGTCACACAGGAGAAAGGTTCAGAAAGAGAGATGTATGACATCAGATATTCAGTGACAAATGGATAAAAAAAGACAAAGTAAAGAGATATGTAGATGTAACATGTCCTCTTCTTTTTTCTCTTCTTCACTTCACATCTTCCAACCTGCTCTCCCCAAACTCCCTTGTCTTTCTTTTCATCTCCTCATAATCAGAGTTTGGCTGTGGACCAGTGTAGCATCGAATTCTTGCTCACTTGCAGCCAATTTGCAAAGAATTCGCTCACCCATAAACGTGCATGCTCAGTGCAACTTTCATTTCTTTCCTTTTATCTTGTTTTTTTTACTAAGGTCTCTAGTGAACAGCCAGCCACTCATCTACTTGGATCAATAAAGGCTGACCAGAAAACTTGGCCTTTTTGGGAGCACTGCAGTCCAGATTAAGAGGCAAAAGTAATGCCTGGAAACCTCGTGGAAAAATTCACATAGTTAAGACAAACATTATCTGTGTCCTTTTGGGTGCAACAATGATCCCTTTGTGCTGTAAGTGGCTGAAATGAGACCTGGAAGTATTCTCCTTCCTGTTAAACTAAACGATTCGAACACTTGTTATGAAAATAAAGGTGTGCAATGACAAAAAATCACCACAGATTCAGAATTTTTTTTAAGAATAAATAAAAGATGTTTAAAAAAATAATGCTGACAGTTTTGTCTGTTCAGTAAGCAAACTGGAATTAGACATTACATTTCTTGTGTTATTTCTCTTTGCCTGATCACACCTTTCCACAAACTGGTGCCCAATTATTTCCTTCCCAAACACAGCAGTGCTGCAGAGTAAATAGTTGAATATTCAAACACTTATTTTACCACAGGCAAATAGAAAGAAATATTGTGCTCCTATATTCACACACATGTAAATTATTTAATTTGATTTGTAATGGCTAAATGTTATATGAGTTTTAATAGACTTTTAATACTTATTTAAACTCTAGATTCAGAAAAATAACACTTTAATTTCCTGGCTGACTCTTGGCCAAATAAAGCTTAAAAGCAATCAGTGAGATAAAGCAGACAAATAAGATGGCAGACATAACACTTGCCAAACAAGCAATTATGGTGATGAACATCTACAATATGTGTTAAATAAAAATCTCAGTGGTGCTTCTTCACACTCACTTTTATCTAGCTGGTTTAGTTTAAACAGAACTTTATGTAAATAGTGACTGACAAGATTGATGATTTACATGTTTATAAATCTGAACAAATTATAAATGCTGAGAAGCAAACTGACTCTGAGAGCATCAAACTTTCTCCAAACATTTGCCAGTCAGTGAAACTGAATCTGCAGCCCTGGGAGGCAGCCACAAATGTTTCCAGCTTTTGTTATGCTCTGATTTATAGTCATTCACTGCAACCTTGAGTTGCTAATCTAGATTTCCTGCTCACCATTGGTTGCTGTTGGTTAGCGCATTGTGCTATTGACATCGAGGCATTCGGGTTGCTTTTTACTCATGACCTTGTAATTGCCATCCTAATTTTGCACAACAAAGAGAGGGGCGGCGATCTGTTGAAAGTCAACTGGTTGCATACCAAAGAAGTAAGAATGGAGAAGGGGATTGCTTGCATGCATAAGAGCAGGGGCCCTATTATTCAGAAATATGACATTTCCCACCTTTTTGTCCAAACAAGGGAAGTCAGATAGGATGATAGATACTTCATGGTGATGTAAGTATGCTCTCTTGTTTGCCTTCGTGTGTTGTTGTAGAGTATGCAGTGTGTGCATCTGAGCCCCAGTAGGGACACAGTTCGGTTACTGGACAGAATCCAGTGTAACATCCTAACGGGGAATGTTTTTCCAGATCTTTTTCACTTTTGGGATTCTGAAGTGCTTTGCTGGAATGTGTGATTTTTCTCTCACTGCACAAAGTTCCACTGATATATATACAAATACAAAGAACTCTCCTATGTGATGGCACTGTATCAATATTATGTTTTCACCACCCTGCTTGGTTCCTGTTTGCACAGCCCAGTAAATGTACCCACCTAGTAATCCCTAGTGGAGGAAATCCCAGCCAGGGCTTGTTCTCTGCTCCCTCTTTGTAATTCTAGGGGACTTTTCTTTCTTTCTGTTTGTTTTTCACATACCCACCATGTTAAACTTGTTAAACTAACTTTGCTTCTCTAAGCTGCTGCTGTGTAGCTGAAACCTTATAACACAGGAAAATCTGTAGCAAGGTGTCTATTTTGACCCTGCTTTGTCTTCCTCTGTTTTTTTTTGGGGGGGGGGGGGGGGGGTTTAGGGTAGAGGGCCTCCCCCTCCTCACTCTGTAATCTTCCTTGCTGTTCTCATTCCTCAAGTTAGCTTCCTTTCTCATGCCTTCACCTCCCTTAGATTCCTGTTGTTGGGTTAGTGAGAGTCTCAGTGTTCATCTGTGTCACTTGTTTTTTCTTTAGTAAAACATGCAGGCCTTTTTCTGCATACATCTGCATACATATAGAGTATATCGGAAAAAAAAACAATACACATTAATTAGGTCCATTGCATAACAAGATATCCATTTATGACGTAAGTCTGAATCATGTGTAACAGTGCCCCAATTCCCTCTGGTAGCCTACATGATGTCCAGGCAGCCGGTGTTGGTGTTTTCTAAGGAGTATCCCACTATGTGTGTGGATGAGTCAGTGAACAGCACTGGGCCTGCAGGAAGGGAAACTACAAGCCTGAGATAAGGGCAGAGTGATACATAAAAGGACGAGTGACAGACTTAAAGAAAGGCTTAATGAGCGCTACAGGCTGTGTCAGGATCTCACAGCAGAACAATACTCAGAAATTAAAGCAAAAAAAAAAAACAAAACAAAAAAAACAAGCTGTCAAGTTACAACTTCTGTCAACATAACGGAGATTTGAAGCATTCAGATGAATACCGACAGGAGTTTTTTGTAGACAAAAAGAGCTTGAGAGTAGCTGGGTACAGCAGGTTCCCCACTGTCACTCTCTCCCCTCTGAGTCATGCACATTTACACAACAGAGGCTGCAGGTTTCTATCCAGGCAGCCATCAGTAATCTGGATAAAGCAGGTATAGCTAATGGATGCATGGATGATAGATTTATAAAAATGGAAAAATAGAGCCTTTATTAGGGGTGGATTTGAAACCAAAGCCCTCTTCAGACATGAGATGCGTAACATTAATAGCGTCATCCTCTGTAAAAGCAATTTCATTCGGTTATTCAGACACAGGCCACATTTGCATTGGTTTTTCTTACAGCTTCACATCACACAGTCATGCCTACCACAGTGACCAGGGGATGCGCATGCACAAAACTTGCCTTTCATCTGAGATTTAACGGTGGATCAAGTAAGGAATTACATTAGAGTCCTTATAGGGTCTGAACTTCCTTCCAGCATATTTCCATAAAAATACATATTAGCAAGCACACTGCAACTGAAAAAAACACACTCCCAGGAGATGTCATCATATGTAAATATCACCTTCCTGAATGATTAAAGGTAAGCTTAAAAAACAGCTTTAGGCTCATACAGAAGGAATCTCAATCAGTTATGTTTTATGGCTCACTAAAATGGCTGTAATTGGTTTCTCTGCAGAGAAGTGTTTTGGTTTCTCACTGATGCTTGAGGAAACTGTCAGTGAGGGTGATGTATTATGTCCAGCTTTAAATGTGGGTCAGAGAATTGTAGCTATAGAAGTTTGCTGACTTACACTAATTTAGATTTTGGTCCTGTGGCACAGAGTAAGAAGGATTATATTTATGGCCCTGCTTTGAAAAGAAAAACCGACTGCCTTTTATTGGTCTTTGATAACTCTGAACTGGGCTGAAGGCTTTTCAGGCACAGATAACAAATGTATGTCAGTGACTTTCATTCATACTGATTGAAGACAATCATTTTTTAGTGTGATGTGCTGACCATTATTAAGGTTGTCAACTTTATCTGACAACAGAGGTTTAAATGAGTTAATGTCTCTCAAAAATCGTTGTGCTTTTCAGATTTCTTTGTATAAAAAATAAAAATGCAACAGCCTGGTGTGTCAGGATGCTGCTCGTTCAGAACAGCCATCTGAGCTCAGCAGATCCAGCATGTTTGTTCTGAAGCCCACAGCAACAGATTCCTCCTCTTGGACCACCTACAGCCGGGGACCAATTAAAATCACCACCCACTATTTCCTGACTCGAATTGTTTAGCACATGCACACAAACTCGTACTCAAATCCACAATGATAACAGCTGGAGAGTAGACACAATCAATGCATAATTAATGATGATAAGTTCTACCTTTTCATTATTAATACCTTCAATTACCACTTCTACCTGAGTTTTGTAGAAGTGTGTTTTTTTCCTGTGTGCCCAGCAGTGGATTATATTGTATATGTCGGAGAAGATGTAAGTGAAATATTATGAGTGATATTAAAAGTTGGTGTTCTCTTCTGGTACTTACAGTGGTTAAACCTCTTCTCTTTTATTAAAGATACTGTTTACAAGTTATCACAGCATATTTCTTATACTGAGCATGAGATTATGGTTCCATACAGGCAATTTGTAATTAAGAAAATTGGAAATCGTTTTAATTTTTATTTGCTTTTCACCAGGTTTAATGTGTAAATCCTAGAAGGCCCAAATCTTTCTTAAGTTTAGTGAAAAAAGAATACATCATGTTTCCTTCCCAGTACTCTGTCACTTCTGTTGTTCCTAATCGTGGCAGTCTCTCAGATAATATCACCCAAATTCCTCAAAAGCAAGGAGTAATATTTTTCTAATCATAGTTTTAATGCTCAAGTTAAACATGGAGTTTAGTTTGTTTTTCCAAGTCATTTGCTAAAATCAGGTTATTTATTTCAGCTGCTGACTTAAAAAAGATCATGCATGTTTTTGTCTGTTCTCAACTTGATCACTTCATCTATTGTGTTTAGGTATGAGTCAGGAATTCTTCCATTATCTGCAGTTAATTCAAAATGCTGCAACAAGACTCATTAGTAATGCAAAAGAGTATGAGATCTTCCCTTTATTAACTTCCTGTTAGATTTCGTATTGATTTGAAAATCTTACGCTCACCTTTAAAGCCTTAAATGGCCTTGCCTTTTAAGGCCTTTCATACATCTCAGATTTACCGATCTGTTATGTGGCCTCCTGATCACTGAGATCCACAGATGGTGGGTGCTCTTTTAACTGTTCCCTCTTTTCTAACTGGTAAATTCAGCCCCTAATTCTGGGCTATGTACAGAAATTGGTGCTATAGAAATAGTTTATTATTATTATTAATATTAGTAATATTATTATAATTAATATTATTATTATTATTATTAATATTATTATTATTATGTAGTTTGCATAGGTTTTTTGTTTCTTTAGAAAATGTAATACTGTTACCATAAAACCTGGCAAAACATTTGAAATGAATCCCACTGTTATAATTTAATCAAGTAGCCTTTGAGTTGTCTCTAGATTTTTGGTCTGATACAAACGTCCTGCTTTCCTTTTGTCTTTCTCTTCAAATTCCTGCAGATCACCACTCTGATCAACCACAAAGACAAGCCAAAGAAGTCTGAGCGCACCCTGGCAGCCATACACAGGGTGGGCCAGGCAGTGAGCGTGGCAGTGGGACGTTTTGTTGCTGTCGGGGAGGCCATTGCCTCAGAGAACCAAGAGCTAAAGGATGAAATGGGTCAAGCCTGCTTCGACGCACGCAGAGCAGGTGGGTCTCTTGAGCTTGAACTTACTAATGTTGACATTTTTCCAAATTGTTGCGCCTAAACTTAAGATGATCCCAAGTGTTGCTCTTTTGTGGGAGTTAGCGGTGACTCATATTTTGCTGTGCTGAAAACTATAACAGTGTTCTTCATCTTAAATGCTTCTTCTAAGTGGATACTGTATCTTTCTGTATTAAGCGCAGTCATCACTTAAGTATTTTACAAATTTTCCTCAGAGTATGTCACAAACTGATCAGCCAGGAAGCAGGGGGCTCTTCATCTGTGTTTTGTTAAGACAAAGTGTGACAGTTTTATAAAGCGCCAGCCATCACCTTTAGGCTTAAAAGTGTTATTAAATTTGAGCAAATTTCGATTAGTCTCGACAGCCTGGCTGTCAAAGAGTATTACGTTAGAAGACCTCCAGAGTGCTCTAAAGACGTTGTTGTTATTAGGCTGGGAATAAAGACTGAAAAAAGTGTTGGAAATAAATCCCAAGGGTGGTGTGTCGAGGAGGGAATGAATGTATCTTTACAGGCATGGAAAGCTCTGCATAATGAGCTTTCTTAGAAGGTTATTGGACAGTTTATGCTTCTAGCTTTTAATGAGAATGAAGGAACTGCTGTTTCCTGATATTCATCAACTTATAGGCAGCTTTGTTTTTGGCATATAGAGAAATATTTATATTGTCTAGGCCTTCTATGTAGGGTTTGAAGCCTCTTTATTAGAGGCTAGGATGTTTTGTGTTGAGGCTATATAATGCAGCTGTAAATTTTGATTCTGAGATCTTAAAAAATAAAACTAGCATCAGTCTGTCAAATTAGAGTAATTAAAAAAAAACAAGTATTTAAAATCGGGTTCTCATAACTGTAAGACAATGAGTAGTTTTTTATTGCTCTGAAATGATTGGGATATGTTTATTGAAGGTGCTGATTACCAGCTGTCATATCATCCAAAAAAAAATACTATAATTTGGCAGAAATAGTTTGTTTAAACTTAAACAAAAATATTAGTAACTGCCTTGAGAAATGAAGTATTTTTAGTTTTACAGCTGTGGAGAAAGTTACAATAATGAGCAACAGGTGAAAAACGACTGAAGTTGTTTTGCAGAAGGTGTTTTTGATGGTCCCCAAAACTCTATCACTGCAACTCTTTACAAAATCAACATGCTGGGTACAACTCCAGTTCTTTGTGTACATGTTTATCACGCTAAATATTACATGCATGAAGACTGGATCACATTTTATAAGTAATTAAACAGTAATCATGTTGAATCAAAGGAGTTCACAAACTTTCTCTTGCAACTTTACATTCAACTTTTCTTTAAATCTGCTTACTTAGTTCTTATCAGTCAAAACAAAGACCTGCTTTAACCCCCTACAAAGCAAGCTGGAGACAATCGCACTGGATAAGAATTTAGAAACAACACCGTGATAATAGGTTTATGTGGGGGGAACCGGCTTGTGAGGCAAAGCATTTAATCCTAGCACAACGCTGACTTGTAAGGACACCAAAAACTCTGACAACAAGGGTGCTGGTGGAAGCAGGAGAATAGACTGATGAGAAAATGTGCATGAGAGTCTGTGTGTGCATAGGTGAGGCATAGGTTAAGTGTTTGTGCATACATGTGTAAATGTAGGGGATGTGGGTTAGCTTGTGTGACTAATAGTTCTTTCTTTCCTCTCAGGGGCTTGTTTTCAGTTTTCAGTTTTTTCTTTTGAGCAGTTGTTCAATGATGAATTTTTATGATTTGTTTGAAGATTAAATCATGTAAACAACTTGGATTTTTTTTTTATTATAATGTCGATAGTGTAACCCTCCAGGGAACAGAAAGGCTAGTTAGTAAGGGATTGACATTTCTCTAATTCCAAGCTACTGAGAGGGATTAATGAGACTAGGCTTCAGTCTTCTGTGCTATAATGAATGAAATAAAAGTTGTCCGAAAGCACTTGTTTAATTACATGCTACCCATCATCTGAGCGGTCGAGAGATCCAATGAGGCAGGTCAGTGATGCTAATCTGTGTTGGATCTCTGTCTGTAGCTGTTAAACTTGTTCTCACACTCACTCTTTTGGCCTCAGAAAGCTAAAATAAGTAAAGGATGGTAACTGGGATCATGGTATTCATAGGAAACACAACACAAGTCTTTAATATCAGTATTCAATCTGGACTATATGTTCAAGGCAAATGGGTGTTTTAAAAGAAAGGGCAAGTTAGACCTAAATTAACGAGTGAGTGGAGAGAGAAAATCACAATTGCTGTTATGCATAAAGTCACTACATATCACTCTAAGCAAATGTCAGCTGCCTTAATGTCTATTAATGTCATGCTTTATTGAGGCAGATTGGAAATTAGGGATCAAGACCATATGCTCTTGTGGAAACTGAGGTAATAAATCTAATGAGCAGAGGAAAAGACTAGATTTCAGTAGAGATTGTGAAGGTACACCATGCCATGTTGCATACTGGCATGGGAGCACAGTTTGTAAGGATTGTTCTCCCATTACCTTTGCCTGGTTAGTTTTTGTTTTGTTTGGTTAAAAACAGGCAAATCTGTTAGAGAAAGAAAAAGGTAAAGAAAGGAAATGAGAAAAAAAATGAAGTGACTGAATCACACTTCTGAATGCAAGATCTGCTTATTATTAAGCCAATAAATCTGATTCCCCAAAAATCTGATTAACCCATGTTACGGACACCGCTCATTGCTGCCACCTGAGGGCAATCTTAGGGTGTTTGGTTGTGAATTTATGTTACTTAGATTATTGGAACTGCTGCACGTTTGTTATCTAGATAAGTACGCTGGTTTATGTTAACTCTTTTGTTTGTGTAATCTTGGTTTTGAGTTAGGCTTTAGTGATAACATTTTGTGTTTCTTTCAACAGTTTCACAAACCCCAACACTGGTTTGTGTTTGCCACCGGTTTGATTAATCTTCATTTTCGCTTACAACAATAAAAACTGGTTTATTTAACTTTAACATCTGTCCACCGCTTACATTTTTTGTTACACCCTGTCATACCCCTAAAGTGGGTTGTAACAACCCATTTATCAGATTAAGATAAGTCCAAATCACAATTGTGTTCATCATGTTTTCTTAACTTATAGTAGACAGATAAGTCTGTATTTGGTTATTAAGAGTACAGATGGACTAAAGAGGCTGATTCTACAGTTTTAACATAAAAACAATCTCCTGAAGGTATATTTCAGGCTCTGCTAATGTCAAAGCTACACTCAGATCAAGCAAGAAATTAGTAGACAAAACAAGCAAACCAATGTGTAACATAATTTTTTTAATTGGACCTTGCTGGTTTATCTGCAGATGACAGCAGATAGAGAACTCTCAGTATGCTAGCAGCTATAAATAGGGTCAGGAAAAGAGCTATTTTTGCCATCTAAAACTTTTTAAAACATATAGTATAAATCAAATAAGCTATTTAATACATTTTTACAATGGTTAATTTCTTAAGACGGTGGTACAAGGCAGTGACTACTCAGGAATTTATCACGACCCCAGTTAGCTCAACTGGGTCTATGGTTCCTTGCTTTATGTCTTCTCCTTCTCTTTATGTCCTTCCTGTCAAACAACTTTCAAATAAAGGCAAATAGTACCCAAAAGTCCTTAAAAAAACAAAGACCAGGTGGCTACATTCATCTTTTGTATATATGGTACTGAGAAACAGCGATTTGTGCTAAATGCTAGCTTGTTTGTGCAACAGGGTTAAATGTTTATGTCCAGTATTTTAATTTAAGATTGTTGACAGGCTAATTGGCCCTAAACGCCTGTCATCAGCTGTGCATGAGGTTGTAAACAGCAATGTTTTGTATCTAAAAAAAATAACTAGCCACTGCCTTGCCTCACACAAAATACAGAAACATCCCAGATCTACAACAGTGGTTTATTTATTTTCTATTTTTATTTTTTGTATTTAGGACAAAGCCGCATGTTTCACCAAAACATACAATATAATATGATAATAAAAATTCATATATTTTGCTAATAGAGACCCCGACTTAGGCCTCTCCTTTCCATCACAGTAGAGTCACAGGGTTTGTGCAGCACTATGTGAGACAAGCCTCAAAGTTTTGACCAGTTAGTGGAGCTGGCACTGTCGGATACAATCAATTCGTCAGTGCTGCTTTCTTTAAAAGACCAGCCGAACTAAACAGACAGCTGAGCTGACTGACCTAATAGCGACCTATCCCCTCCTCCTTCTTTCAAAGCTCTTTCCCTTTCTGAAATGTCTCCTCTGTCTCATTTCTGGAGTGTGTTTGGTTTTGGTTTTCAGTGAGTTTTTGTCTTTTATGAGAAGAATTAAGAAGCTGGAATGAGAATTTGTGTAAGTATAGGGTTAGGGCTGGGCGATATGAACCAAATCTTATATCTTGATATTTTTTACCTGAATCACGATATACGATATATATCTCGATATATTTTTTGGGGGTCAAGTAACCAAAGAGACAGTTCTAATTTACAGCCTTCAGTGCGAAATACACTTTTTTTAACAGTTGACTGAAGTAGCTTTATATTAAATTAAATGCTCCTAGAACAAAATGAATGAAAAATACTTTCCAATGACCACAACAAAAATACAGATGTGCAAAATGCAAAAGAAAAGATGCTTTTAACTCCAAATAAACTATCTCGATATAAACAATATTCCTTCCTTCTATATTGCGTCTGATAAAGTTTCGATATATTTGAAAACCTTGATATATTGCCTAGCCCTATATAAGGTTTATGTGTCATTAATTTGAACATTTATGTATGAAGAAATAAATAAAGTAGCTTTGGCATTTTCACAAACTGTGTGTGTGTTTGTTTGTGTGTGTGTGTGTGTGTGTGTGTGTGTGTGTGTGTGTGTGTGTGTGTGTGTGTGTGTGTGTGTGTGTGTGTGTGTGTGTGTGTGTGTGTGTGTATGTATGATTGTGTCTATGTTTTCCACCCTAAAAATGGTCCCTGGAAAAAGCACACCAGCTGTGTTTGGGTCAGGTAGGCATGGCTATCTTATCACTATGCTCAATATAGTTCTGCAGTTTTCATCTTGTCCATAATGGTTTGTACTCTCAGAGTGAAGTGTGGTAAACTATTATGTAATAGTTTTGTCTGAACTAACTACTGTCCTCTTGATCCTGTCCCTACCGACATCCTGCAGAGCATCCTACCTACAATAAAATCTGCAGTTACCCATATTATCAACTCCTCTTTTAAATCTGGCGTCTTTCCCTCAGCCTTCAAGCAAGCTCGGGTTACCCCGCTGCTGAAGAACCCAGGTTGAAAACTACCGGCCGGTCTCACTACTTTCGTTCATGCCTGAACTACTAGAGCGTGCCGTCTTCAGTCAGGTCTCACAGGTCCTCCAAGACAACAACCTTTTGGATCCATATCAGTCTGGCTATAGGCAAGGCCACTCTACTGAACCTGCTCTCCTGTCAGTTAATGATTCCCTATGGCTTGCCAGATCCGCTGGTCAATCCTCAATCCTTATACTCCTTATACCCTTTACTACCTGTCTGCTGCCTGTCCTCTCATGGTTTATGTCATACCTCACAGGAAGATCCTTCAAAGAATTTTGGTGAGGGGGAGTGTCCAGATCACATAGGCTGACAACAGGGATACTTCAGTGCTCAGTGTTTGGCCCTCTTCTCTTTTCCCTATACACCTCCTTACTCTGTGCAGTCATTCGCTCTCATGGCTTCTTCTACCACTGTTATGCAGATGACACTCAGCTTTACCTTTCCTTCCCACCTGATGACACAACCATCTAAATGTGAATATCAGCATTCCTTGCTGATATCTCCATTTGGATGAAGGATCGCCACCTTTAGCTAAATCTGTCCAAGACCGAGCTCATTGTCTGTCCAGCCAGTCTTTCCTTACCACCACAGATAAGCGTGCAGCTTGACTCTATCACGCTTGTGCCGACGTCTTCTACCAGGAATCATTGTGTCATGGTAGACAACCAGCTGACCTTTAAGGACCATGTTGCCTCGGTTGCTCGATCTTGCCGATATGATCTCTACAACATCAGGAGGATCAGACCCTACCTGACAGAACACACGGCACAGCTCCTGGTCCAGGCTCTGGTAATTTCATGCATTGACTACTGCTACTACTGCAACTCCTTATTGGCTGACCTGCCTGCAAGCTCATGCCACTCCTCTGCTAATCACTCTTCACTGGCTTCCAGTTGCAGAGCGCATCAAATTCAAAGCTCTGCTTCTGGTTTACAAAACAATAACCCAAACGGCTCCTGTCTACCTTCACTCCTTAATCCAGAGCTACACTCCCTCTTGACAGTTATGCCCTGCCAGTGAAAGATGCCTAGTGCTCCCACCACAACATGGTGCAAAATCAGTAGCTAGACTCTTCTCCTCTGTTGTCCCCCATGGTGGAACGATCTACCAAACTCTGTCTGATCCGCAGAGTCCTTATTCACTTTTAAGAGCAAACTAAAGACTCACCTGTTTAAGGAGCATTTTCGCACTTAGCTTATCTCTTCTATTTGTCGAAATGCGTTAGAAAGATTTGTCCAGCTCTTTGGCACAACACTGAATAAGCTGCATGCACTTACGCCCAAGATGATATTGTGTGATGAAATCATGATCTTGTATTTAAACAAAGGACTAAAAAACCAAAAGTACTGCCTCTAGCACTACATGACAGCACCTGGGTCCAGCTGGACTCACAGCAGTCTGACAACTACTTAATTATAATGTCCCATCATGTTTGAATTCTTGTTTGTGTTGTTCTTCCTCTCAGATGTAAGTCGCTTTGGAGAAAAGCGTCTGCTAAATGACTGTAGAATAGAATAGTAGAATAGAATTAAACCAGTCTGGCCAACCCACAGTTTTTACACCAAAAAGACTCACGATAGCCCAAAACATGCCAGCTGAGTTTGAATAATGCTGGCATAGCTGTCAGACCACTGTGCAGAGTTTCATCCTGTCCAGGACTACATGTACGCCCAGAAGTGATAAGTGGTGCATTAAAAGAACATGTTGCATTGTAGTCTGAACTAACTAAGAGGGCATTTATGAAATGCTGAATTAAGTATCCATCCTTCCATATTCTGCCTCCTGTCAGTGTCCAGATCTCAAAGGGCCTAGAGGTATTCCTGCCCATTCACATCATGCAGATCTCTCTGTGCAGATCCTAAGGCACTGCCAGACCAGATGGGATCTGTGAATCTTCCAGCATATTATTATTTCTGCTTCTGCTGCAAGGAAAGGACTGTTTTAATAGCTTTTTTAAATTGAATTTAAGCCTCCACCAAAGCTGCATTCCCTCACCCTTCTGAAGTCATTTATGCTGACTGATGTTACCCCCCCTAATCTGATTCTCACTCTTTATAACAGAGTTAGCTGTCGAAAAAATGTCATGACTGGATATAGCTGAAGCGGCACTGGATTCCTTAAATCAAGTAAAATGAGAAGTATGAACAGGATTTGTTCTGAGCAGCAGATTTTGCAGTCCTGGTCACTTATAAAGTTGGAAATCATTTCAAAGGTAACCCATCATCATTTTTGTTTGCAGCTCCCAGTCTGGGCCACACAATATTCTCTATATAGCATAAATTTTTAACAAACAAAATATAATGATATATAATGGTTCATAAACTGTCCCAAAGCACAGCCATAGTAAACAGTTGCAAAGTTTGATTTTAGTTTCTATCTTCAAAGTTTGATCCCAGTGAGCCCAATTGAGTAGGTGCAGCAGTGAGGGCTGTCAAGTTCCTCTGTACCACAAATTACATTTGTGCTCCACTGCATTGCAGCCCACATACTAACGCTCTTACAAAGGCTGTTACCTTATCCAAAGAATATGTAGTTTTCTTTTCAATAAGCCCACTTCTTTGGCTAAATCCAGATCCAGATCCAGAATATGATTTCAGTTAATTAAAAAAAAAAGTCTTAAATTTTTGTTTGAAATTACTTTAAAATGTCACAAACAACAAAAATAAGATTTATACATTTCAGTACTTTTTCTAATGAGCAGAACTAAGGACATATCTGATTTTGGTGGACTGTGGCAATTGTTTCACCCTTTCGTTTCTACTGTGAAGCTGGTCTTAAATTTACCTTTTGTAGTGTTAAAAAAAGTCTGAAAAATTCTTAAATCTTGTTTGCTATAGCCTGCAGAAATCAGATTGGAAAAGAAAAACAAATATAAACTACTCAATCTATATCAATTAATATAAAAGTAATGAGCTTCTTATTAAACATGATGTAAACCTAATCAGATTATTATTGATTATCCAGTTCTAAACCGTAACTGTACCTTTACATCATGTCTTGCAGGCGATGCCATAGCCCAGCTGACAGATGCGGGATTGCCCGTGCCGTCCCAGTCTGACGGGCGTGTCACTGTGTTCAGTGATAGGACAGGGATGGTGAAGGCTGCCCGCTTGCTCCTCTCCTCTGTCACTAAAGTCCTGGTCCTTGCTGACCGAATCGTCATCAAACAGATTATTACATCACGCAACAAGGTGAGGCACAATGAAACGAGCATGCTCTCCTTTGTACCATGTGCATAAGCTCCCTTCCACACATTCTAGTCTACACACACAAGCAAACTAGCTTGGATCCTTTATTTCCTAACAGATATGCACTGGCCATCTGACAGTTACTGGTTGTAATTGAAGGGAAGCAGTACTTTCAGCGAGCACATGAAGACACAAAGCCAGAGGCTCTCTCTCTGTTTCATACCTGGCTAAGCTCTTAGCCAGATAGTGTGATACGGATGAAGCTTTAACATGAGCCAAGAATGGAAACGGGGGCCCTAATCATGAATAGCGAGCCTTGTTTGGATAGACAGTCGACAGCCCCCTGTTCTCCATTACTGGCAAACACAATTAGAGCTCTTCCTCTTCTTTGTTTAGCACAAATAAAAGCTGTCGTGTTAGTTCTGCCAGCTAGCTTATCTCCAGCAGCTAAATTTGCAGCTACATAGACTATTATTAACTGAAATGCAGCTTAAGGGCTGCTTAATCTGAGAGCTTTATTTAGGACTTCATTGATATAATTATAACACATGGAACGATCGATAATGTAAAATGAACTGACATATTGAAAGGCAAAAATCCAAATGAAACGTGTGCAGATCACTGGTCTGCAAACTTTTATTTATTCTTGGTTTTTGCTCTGAGATTAAGATTCATTCTTTGGATGTAAGCTTTTCAAAGGATGTCTATTTTTCTGCAGGTTCTGGTAACCCTTGACCACCTGGAAAGAGTCAGCACCTTCCAGGAATTTGTTCAGATTTTCAGCCAGTTTGGAAACGAGATGGTGGAATTTGCTCACCTCACAGGAGACAGACAGAACGTGAGTAGCATCTAGAGAAACACCCTGCCGTTGTCTGCATCAAACCTGTCCAATCGCTTTAAAAACCTCCTCTTAGAAGAACACACTGTAAATGCAAGCTGTGATTTTACTCTTTGTTTGGAAAAACATTTAGCTGATTTATATAGATGTTGTCTAAGAGTAATTTTCATAAACAGGGTGGTGAAGCAGGTGATCTGATTTCTTTAGTTTCAGCCAAGTGGCCTTAATTCTCTCTCCCACAAGTAATCTATTTGTTTCACTAACACATAGAAGAAATGTACAGGTCATCTCTGACTCATACTCCTCAAAGACTGTTTAAATCACAATTCTGTGTTGATAACTATGCTCTCAGCAATCCATTCTCCCTACAATGTAGCAGCCATATTGCAGTAAAATTGGCAAGATAAAAACTCACGTTTGAAGCTTCAGAAAAACACTCCAACTTTTTGGGGGGGTTTCTAACTTTGTTCTGCCAAAGACTGCTAATCCCACTTTGATGCATACATTCAGTCTTTGCAGCTAAAGTACTTTGCCTGCAGGAGTTGGTGTGAGGTCCAGGCGTTGCAATATCTAGTCGGGGGTTTGGTGGTGGGGAGGGGGTGTCATCATTTCGACATACACATCAAGTCTTTCTCCATCGCTTCTCATTGCTGCTAATTCGCCATCTCCTTATTTGCCAGTCTGCTCTCTTTATCTTTATTTATATATTTATTTGTTGTTGTTTTATGCACTCCCATGCACACACATGCATTAGTGCATATCTTTTCTTTCTTTCTTCTTTTTTTTTTGAAAAGCTACCATCTTTATCTGTTGAAACCGGGTGAGCACAGAGGCAAAAATAATGACAGATAATCACATCGTCTTTGTAATCTATGGCAAAGTGCCTGGAGAGGAGTTGATTCAGCTGCCTTTTTTTTTGCAAATCCCATATCTACATAATTCAAGCTGTATATTTCTGTGGGGAATTCACACAGTCGCATAAAAAGGGTATCCTATTTTGTATTCTGGTAGTTTCTTTTTTATTTATTCATTTTGTTAGATGACCTATGAAGTCTGTGTGTGTATGTGTGTCCAAACTTGCATTTTTATGCTTCATATCCCTCTGACACCATGGCACTTGCAAGATGTAACTTAAGTAATCTGTCAGCTACATTTGCTATGTGTGTGTTTGTGCTTTAGGATTTGAAGGATGAGAAGAAAAAAGCCAGGATGGCAGCAGCCAGAGCAGTGCTGGAGAAATGCACCATGATGCTCCTCACAGCCTCCAAGGTAAACTGCTGGTGCAGCAGTGCTCCACCTCCAGGGTTAGGGATCATGCCCAGCTTAAATATTTAATGCCGTCAAAGGTTGTTTGTTCTGTTTTTTTTTTTTTTTTTACTTTGAGGTTCCCAACATGCCTGGCTCAATCCTAGTGCTGTAGTTGAATGCATGTTATCATAAACTAGAATAGGGGGAAAAAACATGAACAACCTGAAATCAGTAGAAGAGGCTACTAGCTCTGACATTTCACATTGAATTCCCTCCACAGACTTGCCTGAGGCACCCGGATTGTGAGTCAGCAAGGATCAACAAAGACGCCGTGTTCCACCGAATGCGCTGTGCCCTGGAGCAGGTCATCGAGATAGTGACTGAGGCACGGAGCTGCGGAGAGAACAAGATCCTTCCAGCTAGCATCTACAACGGCATCAAAGACTTTAAAGTAGGTTCAGAAATTAGTTGCAGCAATACATTTAGTGTTAAATGGGTAAGATTTATGATGCTCTTCGGACGTGTTGCCCCAGAACATTTAGTCATGATCATAATAAGTTGGACTCTTGTTTTAAGCAGAATTCCTTAAATTATGTTTTAATATGATGTGACTGTTAACTGTGGTTGTAGAAATAACAGTTTTGCAGGTTTAGATGTGACTCAATCGGCATACAGAAGCTCCTCATCCGGTTATGCTGTTAAGAAAGCTGTTTGAATCACCATCAAACCTGCATCACTCTTTCCTAACATACTCTCTCAGCCTTTGTATACTGGCAGATGAAAGAAATGAAGCCTTGTAAAAACACTTTAAGGGCATCTCCTCCTCGGGGAGAAAAAGAAGAAAGTATTTTAATGCAAGGCCTGGAGAAGATTGTTGCTTTTAATAAATGGCTCTCGAGAGTTTTGTGGCTGTTTAGTAAAAGCTTATGTAAACTGGCTGCACAGCGCATACGCAGAGAGACCTTTAATTCTCTTTAAAGCAGGTCTGTTGATAACAGCGGAGGAAAAAAAGAGAACAATGCATTAGCTTTTATGATGGCTTACTTGAGATGCTGCTTGCTAAATTTACTTTGCATCTATGACAACACAAAGTGAGTCTTAACACAGGTCTGATATCTTTTTTTTTTTTGTAAAAATCAAGACATGTGATAATTGATTTTTTTTTCCATAAAGACATTTATTTACAAAACTCTTACAATACAACTTATTTTTTCTTATTTGTCCATGTGCTGCTGCCTGAATCTTTTCCTCAGTCCATCTAACCCTGAAATTCCTCCCTCTCCTCCTGCAGTCTAATGTGGAGTGCCTGCGGGAGAACCTGTACTCCCATACACCACAGAGCATTTCCAGCCAGCTGGAATCCCTGGTCGAGCGGACGGAAGACTTCACTGATTCAGCCTACACCAGTCACGAGCAACGTCAGGCCATCCTAGGCCTGTGCCAGCTGGCTCGCCAGGACACCCAGCAGCTGGTGCACGCCTGGGTTCAGGCAGTATGTTTGTGCAAGCAGGCAGGCTTACATGCATTTATACTAGCATGAAATCATATGAAGCTGTATGTGGAATTTCCAGAGATTTTTTTTTATTTTATATTTTGTAAAAGATGCAACACACTTGCCAACAATAGTCAGATTTAAGCTTCTTTAATCGTCACACTTTGCTCTTTTTCTGAATCTAATCCCAGCTCAGTCCATATTTCCTAACACAAATGCAATGCTCAGAGAAGTCCTGTCTTCTGGTGAGCGTGTTGCTACTGTGACTTATTTCCCTGTTGTTGACAACATTGCACAATGACAATTACAGCAGAGTGTGTTGCTACTGCAGAGGTCACACTACTAATTAATTTCTATCAGCTCTTGCACTGCTGATACGAAGTGTGCCTAGTAAACAATATGAGAATAGACAAACAGGTTGCCCCCTATCTATTACATCAGATATGAAAAAATTTGAGCTGTATTCTCCATTAATTGTGTGACATACTGAGCTGTGCTCGAAACATCACATATTTGTGGGAATAAATAAGGGCAGATTGCAGCCCTGTGGTGTGCGAGTAGTTTGTTTCTCTCTGTGTCTTACTGGGGTGGATATGTGTCTGTACGTTCCCAGTTTGTTTACAAAATTCCTACAACTGGAGTAAATAGATTTACATTTTCAAGGATGTGAACTAATATAACACATCAAGTTTTTTTTTATAGTCTACCAGACTATAAATGCTAAATCATGATGCAGTATACCACTTGATCAATAAAGACAACCATCATCTGCTGTAGTCCTGATATATTTCAATGTGGGCTTCCCTTTGTGTGTGTGCCTCTGTATAGCCTACAAATTGAATACAGCAGAGACACAGCATCTTGCACACATTCTTCATTTACCCCCCCCCCCCCTTTCTTTTCTCACACACCCCCCAAAAAACATAGCACAATAATAATAATAACCCACCTGAATAAGGGTTTTTACTAAGGCCCATCCGGCCGACAGGTAAATGGCACGTAGTGTTCCCTTCTATTCAGCAGTCTTCTTGGCCTTTAAAAGTGACACTCATGAAACACAAACCTTCATGCTGCAGCTTCTTTTCATTGTAAACTTCTACCAAAGAGTGCAAAATAGAGGCTGCAGCTGCATAATTGTACAGTTACGCTTCATCTAGTCCTTGCAACTGAAGGTCGTGATAATACTTGAAAAGAATGGAGCACTGCGGCATTTGGAAACTGGAGAAAAATAATTTGCAAATATACTTTCTGCCCAGGCCAATCTGTACTTTTTCCTTGGGAAGTTTAGCAGATATATTAGATTTAGCTGCAGTTGGATTCCAACTATTCTCACATTTGGAAATTATATAATTAAGTCAAATAATTTTGGTGTGATTGCACAAATATACACTCTGATTTGACTTTGTCTCTTTATATACCAGAACACTGTAGTTCAGAAATGTCACAGATCATGCTATTTAGGCCCTGTGTTGACATTTCATTTTATTTTTTTTTTAGAACTGGGTAGGATTGAGTGTTTATATTTCAGCTAACTGTGTGATGCATTTTTTGCTTCTGTCTCATTGGAGCAGCAGTCTGTCCATAACAAAGAGGCCACGGAGGACATGGAGGTGGCCATCCTGAAGGCATGTCAGAGCATCAGTGACCTGAAACGTGAGGTGAGCGAGAGCCCGTCTCTTTGTCTGAGTTAAAGTAACTGAGACGTGACTCGAGGGTCTCTCATGAGCTGTGTCACCTCTGTAGCTCTCCTCTGACTTGTATTATTTACATCACTTCAGGTTGCATGCTTCTGTCTTTCTGTCAGCTCACTGTCATCTTTGTTTTTCTTTTTTTTTTTTTTTTGTTTCACCCAAGCTAACTGTCTGTCACTCATATTTGTTTCTCCTGTGGTTTTTTCCTCCTTGCCACCTCATCATGCTGTTTTCCTCCCTCAGCTCCATAAGGTGGCGGTGGGCCGAGCCTCAGACTTGCTGAAGGTTCACGGGGAACAGCTGCCTCTGAGAGCTCTCAAAGCTGGAGGTGCCGAGGGGAACCTGGAGGCAGTGGCCGAGTATTCGCACAAGCTCACGGAGCAGAAGGAGCAGCTGGTGGAGGTAGAGGTTGTCAGGGGCACAAGACGCAAGAAGGCTAGCAGAAGCCTAACACACAGCTTAGCTGAACTTGTTACTTGCATAGAAAGTTGTAAAGTTTATATTTGTTTGTTTCATTAATTCATCAGAAAAATGGAGAAAACTGCCATCAGGTCAGTTAGTCATTATCGTGAGTGTATGGTACATGATGTTGATGAAAGGAAAGGGGAAAATAGAAAAGGAAGAGTGCAAACAGTTTTTTTCCTCTGTGTTTTCAGACATGCCGGCTGTTGTGCCATGTGTCAGGGACGGAGCCTTTGGAAATCACCTGTATACATGCTGAGGAGACTTTCCATGTCATTGGTCCACAGGTAATATAAACATACTGAATATGTCTTTATAGCTCAAACACACATGACAGTTCAGTATATAGTATATTTGATATGAACACCTATGTTCTGTAACATGAGCCCTCCAAGACAGCTTCCTTAAAATGTCTTTCAGGAGTCTTTAGAAATAGCTCTCCATGCTTCTTTTCCTTTTGTTCCAATTATTTTAGTCAAGATGATTCCACTCTGCTTCTATTATGCTGAAGTTCAGAATCCGGGGAGGAATGATCCCTTTATAATGCTGATTTTCAGTCCAGTTCATGTGTCATCTTTCATACCTCAACTACACTACTCCATGTTTCTTTTCCTTAAAATGCAAAGTAATTAAGGGTAACTCACAATTGTGGCACATTAGTGAATTAAGTTACTCTTTGTTTATGAATCATTCATTCATTTTTCATGCCTACCTTATCCTGTTCAGGGTTGAGGGGGGCATGGATCATGCTCCAGCTGTCTTAGGGGAAAAGACAGGGTACACCATACAGGTTATCAGTCCATCACAGGGGTAACAGAGACAAATTAAACTAGCAGCTGTTAACGCTCACATCTACCATTAGTTAACCTTGGATAACTACAAGGCTAACTACATAAAGTCCACGCAAGAACAGACTTTGGTTTAAACCAAACCATTGACACCATTTTTGTTCCATTACCATATTTATAAGTACAGTTATAGTGGTCTCATAGTGGTTCAGAGGTAAAATCTAACATGAATAATATTCTAAGATTCAGTTTAATGGAAAAGAGCCAACTTATTTCCTGTGTGTAACTCCTACACCCACCATCCATTTAGAATGTCGGAGAACATGCTGTCTACCTAGTCCCCCATCTCAGATCTAATTATATTTGCTCTTGGAAACCATCCATGCCAGTAATTATCTAGCAGTTTAGAATGTTCCCGTCCTGCGGCACTAATGTCAGGCCCCGCATGACTCTGCAGTAATGATTCCGCTCCCAAGTTCAAAGGTCAACCAATCGATAATAGTGCAGCACCGAATGGTGGTGGTCATATCTCTGTGCCTGTCCACATTATGCCCAAGTGGCCCAGAGGGTAATTGGCAATTAGATACTACACTGTAGGAGATGGGCATAAGAGAAGTGTACATGTACACATATTTGTGTAATGTTTTTCACACCTTTGTCCAATTTAATCTCCTCTCTCATATTTTGGCCGTCTAGGTAGCAGATTTCATTGCAAATGTTTTGAATTGTGACGTAGGCGGGGCATCTGATTAAACTGAAAACCACCACAGAGTAGAAATGATACAATATTTTCTCTTTTATTTCTATATTTTTTCACTATGCTAAGAGACTAATCAAATTTTTCTTCTTTTTTATTGTAACCATTCTTCACGCCATTGCTCAGATCATCTCAGCTGCCCAGACACTTGCCCTCCACCCATCCAGTAAGATTGCCAAGGAGAACCTGGAAGTGTTCTGTGAGGCCTGGGAGTCGCAGCTTTGTGACATGGCTCTGCTGCTGAGGGAGATTAATGATGTCTTTGAAGGCAGGCGAGGTTTGTGCAAGTTCACTTTGTTACATATATGAACACAGGCAGATATGAGGTCTATGATGGTGTTATAATAAATAAATATTTGTGTAGATTTTGGAACTTGAAGCTTTTTTGTTTTAAGTCCAAATCATTTGAAGCAGTCATGTTTTATCTCTCTTGGCGTGCATTCAGTTCAACAATCTGAACAGAAGAGATGTGATGATACATTGACCGGAAGATGACCCCTAACCCCTCATCTCTCGACTGATAACAATTTAGCTTTTAATTAACGTTCGTCTTGTATATCTGCTGGCTGCACAAGTGACTCCAACCCACTGGCTGTCGCCAACTGAGGCTAAGTTATCAGACTGTAGCTGATGAGTTCCCAGAATGATTGTGTTTTAGCCTGGAAGAATGAAAGTCTTTAATAAAGCCTTGATGAAATACACTGTCCTTGAACAATTCAGCGGCATAAATGAGAGTCAGAGTTGAAGCAAGGCAAGCAGCGTGAACATGTCTTTTAAAAATTAATTATCACTGACCATCAGAAGTTTCTTTGCAGAGACTAACATCAGTGCCATTGAACACGCATGCATTCATTCCTCCTCTGCACTACTTTTCTCTATTCATTCATTGTCGCAGTAACCTCAAGAGTCCAAGTCAGGGACAGCCGCGCTTTAAAATTCAGTCATTTGTATCCTCACTAAAAGATGTGAGAAAGAACATGCATAGAAACTTAAATCTGTACGTTGACGCTTAGTTTCCTTTTTCCCATGGACACGTACTGTCGGTGTTGAATAATGGAGAGTAAATGTGTTCAGCCCTGCACTTTAACACCTTTTAAAAATGTGATTAATTTGATCTGTTTTTAAGATGAGATTGAGAGTGACTTTGACATTAAACTTAGTAAATATTTTGCAGTGTTCCCTGATTAATACAATTAATCCTTTAAACTGCTGCATTCCTCACAAAGCCCAAAAACTCAGTTTAAAAGGTTTTATGAACTCTGGAGAGGGATCATTCAGTAGTTCCTTCTTTATTACTTTTAATCTTTCCTCATCAACATGACAACAGAGTTTATTATCCCTGTAGTTGAGTGAAGTGAAGCGTGCCACATGAAGATGAGATAAAAGTGTGCAGTGATAAAAGCAAAACAATTTCCTCTCAGTGATTAAAGAATAAGCATAACTGCCTCTAAAGTTCTTTGTAAAATATCAATGACACAGTCATTTACATGTTAAGTTGCCATTTAAACATAGTGCATTGTGATTTAATCTTTTTCTTATGTGATTCAATATTCATATAATCACTAAAACTCTCTCCTCCTAGGTGACAAAAAACCCTATTTGTCACTTCCAAGACCTGGGGTGCGTAACACACAATCCATCCTCATAAATGTTCCACTGATAAAATGGTTTGCACTGTGGTATTCTCATTAATAATACTCTCTTTCCCCCGCAGAAACACTCAGCTAACCTTAAAACTGCCAAAGCTGTCAAGCTGGATGCAGAGGTATTGTGCACCATGAGCTGTTCTGGCTTTCAGCACAATTAATCACATCACATCTTGTTGCGAATTCTGGCAGCAGCGTATTCATCTACAGGAAACTTTGTGTCACTCTTTTGGAGGATTGATGATGTTTGAGTGGTAATATGCTATGATTTTTGCTTGGCTGCACTTTTTTTCCCGTGCTTTACCACCACAGGAAGCAGGACTATGCCGAGCAAAGGCCTTTGAAGGGTGTAGACAAATGAAAAGAACCCAGTTTTCTTATTTGCATTTCTGCAATAATATCCATTGTGCTTCAGCCTTCATCACTGAGAATTGTTTTGTGCGTGATTGTGGACGCAGGAGCAGACAAGCATGGCCAAGCTGGGTCTGGAGCTCCGCCTGCTGTCATCAGATGTGGACACGGAGGTGGAAAAATGGGAGGAGCAGGAAAACGAGATTGTCCGGCAGAGCCAGAGCCTCGCCAGCATGGCCTACAACATGTACCTGTTCACCAGGTAGCATGCTGGCACCACACGCTGCAATTTGATATCTTTAGCTTGCTGAACTGTTGCATTCATTTCAAAGCACAGCACTGTAAGCCTCTTAAGCATCCACATGAATCTTTTTAGAAGCTTAGTGTTAATGAGATTCTCAGGCCCCCCCACCCACCCAAACCTATCAATGTTAGCAAGGCATATTTTTGAGGACCGGACAAAACTGACATGACCATGAGCTGTTCTGACAGGGAGATCTTTTTTGTTGATTGCCGTGGATGGTAGTTTGTCCCTGTCCATCTTTCTAAGCCATGTTTTCCTCTTTATCATTTTTCTTATTGATTCCCCAGAGGGGAGGGGCTGTTGAAGACAACACTGGATCTTTTTCATCAGGCTGAGGTATGAACATCCCCTAATCTCTCCTGCTCTCCTCCAAATGTTTTCTTTTTCCCTCCATTTTATTGAAGTTGTAGATGAATGCAGTAAAAATGCACCAGGCTGGCATATCAGTAAGTTAGTACACAAATATATGTATATAAAATTTTGCTCTTGTTTTTGGCTTTTAGGTTCTATCTGAGGAGGGGCTCCAACTGTGCTCATCTCTCCACACTTTTTCCTCTCAGGTAAATATAACTGCAATGAATCAGTGTCTCTTGAGCAAACAAAAAAAAAAAACATTTTTGTTGATTAAGAGCTCAAAATATATCTAACTACTCACTGTTACTCTCACTACTTTTCATAGGACTGAGGGCAGAAGTAAATATCAAAACTGAAGGCTGGTTTTGTAGATAGGGATCTCTGCAATCTCTCAAACTTAGGGGCCGTGGACATTGACATCTGGAAAGAAATGGGCTTTTCTGGTCGTTAAATATCTCATTTCTTCTGCTTCAATTCTGGAAGCCAACCCTGAAAATATGTCAGTCTGAATGTCTGGTCATCCTTTAAAGCAGAATTTGACAAAGACCCCAATCAACATTGTGGTTTTACACAGACAGGCTTGTACCGAGTTTTTATACACAACTATTAGGGTTCCTGAGTTAGTTTTTTTTTTTTGGGGGGGGGGGCACCAGCACACTGATCAGAAGTGAATCAAGTTAATGACACCATAATGACTTAATGGGAAAGTGTATTAACTCATAAATGCTGTATAGATGATACTTGATACAGTAATTTCTCAGTCTGATTGACTGTAGAAATGCCGTATACATATATATGGAAAACATTAAATAGAAAGTAATTCTCTTTGCTCACACAAATACACTCTGGCACCTGTTCCCAAACTCATGCTACGCCTCTCACTCTCTCCTTCACACACCCTTATCTCCCATTCTGGCATGCCATGCCATTAGGTCCGCCTTATAAATCAAACAGCAAGAGCAGGAAATTAAGGCTGTCACACACCTCTTGTCTTCTCAAGAGCTGAGATTCAACAAACAAAACATAGCCTCGGTGCCTTCCTTCCTTCCTTCCTCTTCCTCTCCAACTTTTTCCACAGGTCCAGGTCCTCCAAGTTTAATTAAATGGCTCTTTTTGACAGCCTTAACGACTGTCATTTGTCACTGCTGTGTCCGTGGGTGTGTATGTTTGTGTACATGCACATGTGTAGGGGTAAAATTGTGTGTGTGTGTGTGTGCGTATGACTTCTGCTGCCCAGATCTAATTTATAATCAGGAGGCCCAGCTCTTCAACATGCCTTGTGCTTTCTGATTAATTACATCAAACAAACTGGTGCTAATGGAGTCCCTCTGTTTCATCACAGTTTTTTGGCTGCAGACATGTATACAGCACATCTGTTGTTACCTCACTGAAAATTCAAAAGTAGTGTGTACGTTTGACAGAGATCACTAGTGATCCTCTAAATAAAATGGCATGTGATTATAGGTCATTGTTGGCATGTAACTGAGGTGGAAAGATGGATCCTTGGACTGAGATTTAGGGATTAACTCAGCTGCTTAACAGATTTATATGTCAGCTCATGGCTGTTGTTCATGGATTATATGAATCAACCCCATTTTATTGCATTTATTTGATCCTTCTGTTATGTTTAATTTGTCAAAAGCACTTTAAATCTAGTCCAACTCTGTCTTCTTGTCAAAAATCTCTGCTGTTCTGTAACTCATCCATCTTTGTTTCTCTTTGTCATTGCTGTTGTTCCAGCTGGTTGATGAGGAAAAGTCTGTGGTGATGACAGAAATGGAGAAACTGGTGGCATTGTGCCAACAGCTGCAGATGGGGGCCAAAATGCCCGTACAGGGCAAGACTGCCACCTTCCAGAAGGTACTCATACTACACCTGTTTTTTTTGTGTGTGTGTGTGTGCTTATGTTGTAAATTTAAAGAGAAAGATCAATTTTTACCCAATGTCTGTTTGATTAGTAGACTTTAGTTGGTTATATCACAAAGGAAAAATAGATGTACAGTGTGTCCTTTTCTTGGGTTAATTGGCTGCAACGGACAACAAATAAAGAATCAACAACAGTGAGGTCTCAGTGAACACACTGAACACACAGTAAGTATGACTAACTCAAGGCCATTACTGGCAACAGCATAATTCTTGAATGCTCTGTGAGTAACAGTAACATCCAACATAGGATGCTAGATTAATGAATCTCTATTGGGAATTAATAAGCATCTGGGGCAGGGATGAGTTGCCTGAGGTCACCCTTTATTAAAGACAATGGTTTGAATCAAAAGGATGAGATGAGGCAAAGTGTGTCCTCTGCTGATTAATGAGCTCCTCTTTCTATCCATCATAGTGTTCACGTCATCATTTATCATCGTCAACACTGCATTTCCTGTCTTGTAATCAGCCTCAATCTTTACCCAATTTTTTTTTTGTTCTACTGACTTTGTTTAAACTTCATTCCCCATTAAACTAAAATTTGTTCCAGCAGCCAGTTGCGTGTCAATGACACCACACACTGAAGTAAGCACACAGCCAATGGATGTATGATATGTCATGGAGTAGTGTTCAGGACACATAACCAAACGAATCTGCTTCATTTATCACCTGCAAAACAGGCCAGTAAAATTCGAAATTAGATGCAAAATTAATTTCTATTCCAATGTGTGTCTAGAAAGTTTTATCTTGGCAACTCTTCCTAAAAATATAAATAAATAAACATTACACATGCCAAGGCCTATAAATCATTGTGTTTTTTTTTTTGCTTTTTCTCTGAGCTTTGCAAGTCCTTACCTTGTTTTTCCTTTGTCATTGTTTAATATGAGAAAAATTTGAAATGATCACAAAAAACGTCCATATGCACTGTAGGTGCTTGCTTGGTGCATCAACCTGTGAGGTTCTATGTAAAATAGTGATGCGTAATTCTTTGTCTGCAGGTGGAGTCCTCCATCCAGATAAGCAAAAACGCCATGAATGTGGTCCTCTCCCTCCTCCCAGTTTGTAACAAGCTCAACAGAAAGGTGACGTCCACAGACATTTTTTTTTGTGCATGCAGATCCACATCAGCCACTATCGCCCAAGAATTGGTGCAGCCAGTTTGGTTAGTTTGAGGCAGAGTCACAAATTAGATTCTGGGTACCTGCTACAGCTAAGATTTTATGCTTTGTATCTTTTATGGATTAAACATAAACACTGTCAAAGCTTCTCGTAAGGCCAGGTTCAAATGTATATCTTAACATGTTATAAATGAGGCTCCAGATATTTCACCACAGCTAGGCAGATAAAAAAAGGTGCATTTTTCAGATGACTATAATTTCTAACATCTAGGAAGAATATTCATATTCTTTTTCCTTCCCTTTTGGTCTCCATCAACTAAATGTTTATGTTTATTAAAGAGCTCCACAATGTTTTTAAAATATGCTAAAAGAACAGCTTGTAGTGTCCATAAGAGAAAATAAAAAACAAGATGCTATTGAGCTACAGTTACTTGTTTATACATTTTATCTTCCTCATCAGTGTCTTATTTGTCTTGTGCATCTACAGTACAAGTCAGAGAGGACCAGCCTTAGCTCCCCTCAGGATTGGAGAGAAAAGCAGGATGCATCCACGCCTCTTAAAGAGGAGGGGGTTCTCAATACCAAAAACAGCAATGGCTTTGATGTCAGTTCCTTGGAGCAGCATATGGTTGGTCTCAACCTCCTTGAGAGCAAATAGTCCAGGAGGTTGTCTCCTCGTTTTTTTTCCATTATTCTTGTTGGAGCAGCACATAGCCAACTTCACCTCTGTGGAGCACATGTAATCCAGGAAATACTCCCCTCATCCCCACGTGCCCACCACACAGTGGGCTGGAGCCATGGGGTGAAGATGGTTGCCTTTGGGTCAGCAAGTTCTTATTCATCATCTGGTTGATGATCCAGATCGAAGCTCTTTATGCCCAGTGGGGTAGTTAACGCTTGTGACCTGAAACACCAGTTCCACCCCAGCCCACAAGATGGAGACAATCAGCTATAACACTATGACAGCGAGTTAAGTGAAAGTCGGGTCTGGCACAAACTTGATTTTGGAGTCACTTTTATCACTTCTCTGGTGACTGAATTGATAAAATGATCAGAAATCAGGAGAGAAATCCACTTGATGCTCAGCTCAGCCATACACCTGTCTTCACCATGTGCCTCTGTGCCCATCTGTTCTGCGTTGTACAGTAAATGTGTTGCACAAGTTACATATAGAAGAAAAGAAACACCATGCATGATCACCTTGCTCTTGTGTTTGTAGAATCACAGGCTTGTAAATTTAACATGTTTATGTAATGTTAGCCATGTTAGCCACCTCACTTGGACATCAGTATTTTAATAGCTGACTATATTGACATAACTGTCTACCTGCCACATTATTTACTATAGAACATTCCCCATGTGCCATGTTAGTATGAAATACAAAAAAGTAAAGAAAAAAAATGAATGCCAAATATGACTAGAAGACAAATTTTCAGCTCCTTACTATTATAAACTACTTGTCTTCTAATGTTTATCCCTGGAGAGATTTCTATTTAAGCTTGATTGGGAGAAAAAAAAGTCAACAAAGCTCATCTTTGAGGTTTTTGGGAAGTCAGGAAAGTACTTTACATCATTCTGTATATTATATAATCACTGGTTATAATGAAAGTTAACACTGAACTGGCACCTGTGTCAAATGGAATCTTCCAACACTAGATGATATGAAGATTGTCATCATACAACTGCCAAACAGGCCAATATATGTTATATGGTATGAGATTATGGTACTTAAAGAAACAGTATATGTATCCTAAGATAATGACTTTGGTACTAGGCAAGAGTGTGATATCAGTACTGAGATGTATAACATACACTGAGCTTTAGGAAATTTATGTATGTATGAGAGCAGCTAAGAATGCTGGGTATTGTAGTGGCACTATAGATGTGAAGAAATCAAATCTAGTTTTGGACCACCTCCTATTTTGACAACTGAAAGGTTAATAAAAGTGAGTCAAAAAATAAAACTATTTTTCTTAAATCACTGTTGGGTTTTTCTTTATGTTGTACAAAAATAAATTCAACATAATTTCAAGCACTGTCAAGTTGAAAATCAGAACTGTATTTTGTTTATACCCTATACACATCTATATACTGTATATACACTGAAAAAAAAGACAAATGTATAACCTAAAGGCACAGTGCTTATATTGTTAACAAAAGTCTTTAGGGACTGATTTTCAGGATAATATTCCCCATCTTTAGTCAGTCTGGTGAGAGCAAAAGTTTTCCTACAACAGTTTGGGCATGAATGCAGCATTAGTCATGAAGTCTGTGATTGGCCACGCTTGGAGATGAGGCTCTCGAACTCTTCTCTGCTTAGCAGATTTGATGTTATGCTCTTGCTCTCTTCAAACTTTGGCAGGATGACAGCAATGTACCCTTCAGTAGATGGCTGTTCAGAGTTGACAGACAGATCATAAGTGAACCATTTGAAGTATTTGTTCTCACCAAATCAAATTTAGCTTAGACTGAGACTGAGTTGCTTGATGTGGAATGTTTATATAAAGGAATCTAATCTCACACACTAAGATCTAATCTAAATCTAATATATATATATATATATATATATATATAAACAAAAGACTGATTATCATAATTATGCTTAAATATTAATCATAGGAGTAAATATGATCAAATTCATGTTGACATTCTGATATAAATACAAAACATACCTTTTCCAGCAAGAGATTTGGTGTCTCTAAAATATTCTCATTGACCTCCAGAAGACGACCCCGGATGCAGCTAAGAAAATAAATTGTATGAGTGAGCATGGCATGCTATCATGTGGAAGATAAATATATGTTAAATAAAGAAAAATAAGACTTACCTGTAGATTGTGTACTCATTGTCATCTGAACATGTTATTCTGCACAATGGTGCAAATTCAGTAAGGAACTGCCCCCCCTGTTGTTGGGACAATAGGAAGTAAAATACCTTTAGGACAACTGACAAATATACACAATACTTGAATAAATCTATGCACAAAAACAAAACTCCTCCAAAGCTGCATTACATTACCCGTTTGGACTTCCCAGACACTTTATTATTTAACCGACTGCAGCCATTACTGATCTGGTAGTTGATACTTTTAACTGTGTGTCCATTCTGAAGGATTGGGTGGGTCTCTGCTAAAGTTATGACGCATATTCTGAAAAGAGAAAATGTATGGGTGTATTTTTTTCTTTTTAATTCAGGGGGAAAAAAAAGAAACTAAATATGTCAAGTGAACTCATTAATTGATACTTATCCAGTTGATCAGTAAATAACTGAGTGTATTACTCAGCACAATTTACTACAACAAACCACCTCAACCTGAATGATTATTAGGGTGGCCTAGGTGATTTACGCTGAACATTAAAATTTATATGACTACTAAGCAGTAATTTTTATGCAAAACAAAACAACATCACATAGCTGCAAATGCACAAATAAACAAAAAAAAAAAGTCTTCAGGGAGGAAATTTGACTGATGACAAGTACTTGTAATATAACTTGCAACCCATTAGTACTTCAAATCATGAGCTTCTGCGTATAGGAAAGTGCATTTTAGTATGGTAATATTTATTATATCAATATTAAAATAAACTTAACTGTCATTCTTTTTCCTTTAATATAACCAGGTAATGTTTTACTAATATTACCTGTTTGAATGCTGCAAGATGCAGTGGTCTTCACACGGTTTCCCTTTCATGTCTGAAGAAAAGTACAACAACAGTAATTATAATAAGAATAACAACAACAACAATTAGTAGTTTTTATGTTTGGAGTTTGCTGTAATATCGTGTGTTCTCTTCCAAAACGATAGCGTACTTAGCTTAGCCTCTGTACAGCTCAAACAAAATTTTCAAAATGACTTTATTTACCTGCTCTGTACCATCGAGTATAATATCGATCGATTACCGAAGGCGCCTTTGCTTGTGTATTTTTCTGCTCCACGCAGTCCATTAAAAGAATTCAAAGCACAGACCAACAAAAAAATTTAAAGGCAGTAACGAAGTGCATTAGCTGGGCACTTTTCTACACGGTCAGCAAATAAGGTAACACTGGCGGTCCGTCTTTTGAACGTATCCGAAGGTCTCTAAAAGAAGTTCCGGAGAATATTTTGGGTTGTTGGGTTTAGCACAATTTTACATTACAGAAAATGCTCAGACCTAAACGAGAAGCCATAAATCATAAATACAAGCGTTGAGGATCAGGAGTGATCTCGGCAACTAAACATCGGACATGCAGAAGGCCATGCATCCCCTGATTGAACAGGTAAAACGAATGTTTTTAAGGCGGACCACAATTATTAATTGCTTTCTGTCTTTGGAGTTGACTTGTCTGGGTCATCTTAAAATTTCCTTTATTACTATTACTATTATTATTATTGTTATTACTAACAACAACAACAACAACAACAACAATAATAATAATAATAATAATGCTACAAAGTGGTATATATGATTCAACATCTGATATGTTGTTGATGCTTTATTGGGAATAAAATATGAGTACATGAACTTTTGCAAGTCATTACATTCTGTTTATATTTATATTTTACTCAATTTCCCAACTTTATATATATATATATATATATAATGCCACTTTTTCTTTTTTGCACTGCCCACTAGATGTCACAGTGCTGCTATTAACCAAAGTACCCCATATTTTTAATGTAATTTTACCCTATACATACAAAACATTTGATCAAAAGTTTGTGATAGTTGTCAAGCAGATAGTTTGAGAGTTTTCTTTTAAACGCTAGTTTAATATTTGTATGTTCAATTAGACACATCTGTTTTAATGTAAGCTAGTTTGATAGAGGGTATAGTTTTACATGTCATCTCAGTCAAGTTATAAAACATATGTTAATTTTCCACACTTAAGACTACAGATATTTTCCCTTACCTCTCAGGATTGTCAAAAATGTCACATCATTGTGTATGTTTAGACTGCAGCCCAGTACATTATGTAATACGGCGGTCTGGGAAATGAAGAATGCAGAAATGGAAGAAAGTTTTTTTCCCTGGTTCTGACCAGTAGCCCCTTTCAGACCTGGACAGTAACACACTAAACATATTTGTAACAATATTCTACCTCCACACTGCTGGCGGAAATTTTTTGGGGGACTGGCATCAGCATGATTTAGTTAACGATGACTTCACTTTGGACTTGACTGATGACTGCTTTCAAAATGAGTTTTCCATGTACCTACTCACCACTACCAGGATTTGAAACATTTGGCTGTCAGGACCCATCTTAATGAGTTTTTCCATTACTTCTCATTCTGTGGTAGGCACTAGCCTGTAATTAATTTGCAGATGAAATACAAAACTCTTATGGAAACACTGGACTCAATAGGAGTACCACAGATCTAAAATACACCCATGTCCAATAAACACAGCGGTGCATCATATGATTTAACAGCTTTATTTATGATCTTTCCTCCAGCTGACCATATCAGCAACAGCTGTTATCAGAGCAGTAAGTAGATATAAAAAGCCATCAGGTTCTCACTAAAATTAAATTTCAATCTGCAAAAACTCACAAAGATGTGTAAAGACAATTCTCCCTTTCTAATTGCTGTACCAGAGGACAAGAGGTCTTGATCTCTTGTGGGTGACCTCAGTGGATGTTGATATTTGCATGTGTGCATGAGTGTTTGTGCTTGTGTATATTAGTCTGTTCACAGCCTTCAGTATATTTATCATTCTGTGTACATTTCAGACAGTTTACTTCCTATTGTTAGAAGGAAACATTGCTCCCTTTTCTCACTTTTCCAGCTCAGATTTTGAGGTTCACTAGCTGGCCGCCACACAAGCATGTTGAGTGCCGCCAGCTGTGTGGGCTTTGGTGTGTGTGTGTGTGTCTTTGGGATGCACACGTAGCTCCACGTCAGCTACTGCTAATGTAAGCTGCAAATCTTCTCTGGTCTGCTTTTTGTCTGTTTGGCTCCAACTGTCTGTCCTTTTAGGTGGAAGCTGCCCAGCTTCTTTCTGTGGATGGTTTTCAATGCCAGAGCACAACCTGATAGGGAAAGAAAGGAGCTTATCATAAGGGCTGTACCTAAAGCTGCTATTTTAATATACCTAATTTCCACTTAGCTGTATTATTAGTGTAGCAAATATACAGTTACTTGTGTTCCTTTCCACACACACAAAGAGGCAGCTTTTTGAGAAAATTTAGCTTACATTTCTTATTTTACAACAGGGAAATGAATAATATACACGCATTACAGGGTACAAGGATCAACAGGGGACTCCCTTATATGTGAAGAGGTTTGGGTCTTAGGGTCCTATCGAAGATAATCGGAACGAGACACACCACAGCTGTGGAAATCAACCTCACCAACAGGCACAGCTCTTTGCATCGCTCCAGCACATCTCGCTCCTTAAGTGCATAAAACATGCCCTGCCACTACAGTTACCAAGACAAACAAACGAAGTACATCCAGATGGAAGTAATTATTAGCAAGATTTAAAAGTTCAGTGTCAGAACACAATCAACACTGTTAAAACATCAGTGGCATGTTATCACTCTTGAAATATTTAAAAAATACAATAAAATAAGGAATCTTAAAGGTACTGACAAAGAGTCAAAGAAATGGCTGCGCAGCTTGGATGGGATGGGCGGGGGGTAATGAAAGCTACAGCACAAAAGATGCAGGAGTTTCTGACATTAAATACTGTCTGCCTTTCTTCCTGGAAAGCAACAACACACATGCATCGGTATATGGCATTACACAGACTGAATGCATAGAATTATTCATTTCCAAGAAACTGTAAGGACATGACTTATATCTTGAAAAATCAATGCAAACTGATCAATTTTTCTATTCTGCACACATACCATGCATATTTTAATATCATGTCAAAAGTTACTGAATAACTGCAAAAAAGATTAAAACAAAGGCTTCCACACAATGATTTGCACTTTTCATTTAATATTTGATTACAGTAGCTTTGCTAAAAAGGACACAAATATGCCTTTTTAGTCACCTTGTGGATTTTTGTTTTTGCTCTTTCATAGAAGACATTTTCTGGAATTATTTGTTGGGATTCTTCTTTTTTTTTTTTTTTTTTTTTTTGCTTTACCACAATTAATCTTTTTCCAAGGTTTTCCAGTGGCAGTTACTTCAGGCCTCCTTGCCAGCTATTTTAAAACCCTCCATTCTTTCCCTTTTAATCACTCTATTGTGCTGGTTGAGATGTGAAAGACCCAAAGCGTTCACCTCAAACAGTTTTTCTGAGTAACACTAAAGTTGCTGTGTTAATCACCATGGAGACCTTTTTCACCTTTTTTTCTTTTGTCAAAAGGCTTCACTTTACAATGGATGCATTGCATTCCTTAAGTGCTCTATTTTTTTTATGCTTTGTCCAAACATTATCTCAGAAAGACTTGCCCAGGAAAGCACAGGCCAGTTTCAGACTTGTTAACTAGAACAGTCAGTTCTGGTGTGGTGTCATGCCCAGCTCTTCCAGGGTAAATTATTGCATCATAAGCTACATACCTTTTGGCTGATAGTCTCACTAACAGACCAATCAGTAGTTGTGTCTCAGCTGTGTCCATGGAGTCCACATTCAGCAGGTTCAATGAACAGAATTTGGTACTTTGTGAATTGACAGTCTCAAATGTTATATTTTCAGGTGGCATTACTCTGATAAACCTGTCAAGTAGTTATTACTGCAGCTTTCTGCGAGGAACTCAGCAGCCAAAAGGTGCAATCCATCATGTCAGAGCTTTTGTTATTTCTGGGCTTTTTCCAAAAGCAGCAAAGCCTCAAGTGCTGCGTGTCAGAGTGCATGTGAGCTCAGTCCTTTTAGTGGCTATGTGCTTTCTCAGAGAACTGTTTTACATCAAGTGGTGCAACCTTCCGTTGAAGTTGTAACAATACATTTAACAGGATGCAACTACTTAAATTACAAGCAAAACAAGATTACATCTTGAGCAAGCAATCTAAGTTCACTGTCACATTATATGTTAAATGTAGATATATTGTTTTATATTTGTCACTGGTGACAAAACAGAAGTCTGTTTAAATTTTTCCTTTGTCTGTTTTACCCATGTGTTCTGTAGATGTCGATTAGGTGTACCCAATACTGAAGCATCTGGAGATTCATTTAAAGAAGATATATATTTATATATGTATTCATATTGCATTCCAGTGAATGCACTCTTTACGTTCTCTTAGAAGAACTTTAGATTGTTGTTTCCAGGCTCAGTTAATAAGTTGTGGGTTGGATCAGGTAATCTACCAGAAAAAAAGATTACATCTGAAAAAACTGGAAAAAAAAAAAATTAAATAAATAAATTCTGCATTTAAAAATGTCGATGTTTTAGTGAGTGATATTCTGAAAGACAGTGAGTTGTTATATAATGGAAATAAATTAGATGACCTTGGTGGCAGGTGTTGTGTTGGGATTTTGCTTCTCCTAAAGTTGAAACACTCACATATTCTTGTTATATCTAGAACAACACAAAAATACTCCCCACAGAAGTCAGCATTAAAAAAAAGGTTTCCACACGTCATTGATGTTATCTCTGTTAGATCTCTGCCATAAAAAAGAAGGAAAAGCCAAGTAACCACGTCCTTCAAATTTTTATTTCCTACTTTTGTGTTACTTTCAGTTTTATTAATCATATATCAGCGACACAGCCATTATGAACACTCTCTGACCTGTCTGTCTTGTCAGAAAGCGAGCCAGTGAAAGTTATTTCACTGTCAGGTGCTTCTGACTCATTCTTGATACTTGCTTGTTCACAGTTGCTGCATTCATGCTTCTCAGGAGACAAATGCAGGGTGAAGGAATGGAAAGAAAGAAACAAATCTTTATGCAGATTTAAAGACTGCTTTACTGGCTTTTACAGTTTTATTATGACTGTGTTTACATCTGCCAAAGCAGTAACATTTCTGAAATGTGTCTTTTTATGGCACACTGAAAGGGACATATGCACAAAAGCTCAAAGTAGCACGCTACCATTTTGTAGCAAATGTCACAGTGTTTTCTTTCAACATTTTTTTTTCTTAATCTCTGCAACATTCTATCTCAAGAAATGGGAGCAGACATGGATTCCCACCAGATCACATCAGATGACCCCATTCCTTGGCAAAGATGTGGACCTTTAGGAGTTTTTATTTGTCATGAATCTTTGATTTTTATTTGTTTCCCCTGTCTCAGATTGGGTTGTGTGTATTGGCTCCATCTCCTTGTTCAACATTAAAGGCCATGTTCTCATGTACTGCTTCTGCAGCAAACACTTCATCCTGTTGACAAAACTCTCTGGGAGAGGTTATATGCAGGATTGGGTAAAACATCTAGAAGCATTCTTTAATGTATAATCATTTGTTAAACCCATATTCAGTTTTGTTGAGATCTCATGATTTGTAAATGTATTTTTTGTCTGTCAGTCTGTAGCTGCCATATTGTTGTTCACCCTGAGCAAAATAGAAATCTTCACTCTATTCAACACCAACAGGAAGTGGTCAAGAGTTCAAGTTAGACCAATGTGTCACATTTTGCACTAAATTAAGCTCGAAGTATCTTCAGCTCACAGCATGAGATTCTATGATAGGAAGTCAGCACCCTAACGGTTCTTAATATAAGTCTTAAAAGCAGAACAAAGTGAAGACAAACATTTAATAAGAATTAGCCTAATTTCTGTGTGATTAAAGCTATTGTTTGGAGAGGAAGAAGTTGTTTTGATTAAAGAAAGGCATTTTTGATCTAGCAAAGCAAACATTTATCTGGATGTTTTGCTGCTCACGCAGGAGTACTGAAGCGGTGAAGTCAGAGGTTTGGATAGCTGGGTCTTAGGCTGCAGGGGAGGATGTGGGAGATTTTAGGAACTTGATTAACAGAAAACAGAAATCTCCTTCCATCTCTTCATTTCCTTGACTGAGCCTCTTTTTCTTTCTGTTCTTTGATCTTATTCCTTGAGATGTAGCAAGGGACAGGCATTACCTGACCCTCACCCTTCTTGTTTTCATTTAAGCAGAAAAAGTAAGATCAGACCACTTTGTGGGAGTACTTTTCTTGGAGCAGATATCCCCTTGTAACATCAAACAAAAAACAAATGGAGAACTGTGACCTTCTACTCAATTTGGAATCTCATTTGTTCATCACAAAGCCATCTTGAACATGAGGTTTTCTTGTAAGACAACATACACTTCGTATCTGGTTGTGTTACGTTTGAGCTGCACTTCTTCCGCTCTGCACCCCACTGAGGGCTTTTTTTTCACCTTGCACACACCCAGATTTGTGTTGATTGGCAGAGTGATGAAGTATTATCTTTCCTATCTACATCAGTATTACTGTAAATGGCAGTATGATTTCGGGGAAGAGTTGTTTTTGTTGAATCTTTGCTGATGTAAATCTAGATTACCAGTGGTCAGAAGGTGAGTTAAAGTTTATTTTGAATACATTAGTCATCTTTGATGGACCACAATCCCCATAACTTTGTTCTCTTTCTGATTCTGAAAAGATATTTTCACTCTTTGCTATGCCCTAATGGTTAAATATATTTAAGCTAAAACTAACAGGGGATTCATGCAGGTGCAAAAAAGTTCCTTGCAGACATTTTCCCATGGTTTGTCCAGCCTTTTCTTAACAGGTTTCACAAAGAAAAACAGTCTGATGTGAGTGACTAATGCTGACCAGGCAACAATCTCAGCATGGTGCAGCAGTAGGCTACCAGATGTGTGTATGTGTCTGCATCACTGACTGTTCCTTTCAACACACACACACACACACACACACACACACACACACACACACACACACACACACACATGCACGTCCTTTGATTTTCTCCATTTGGATACTTGCAGATATTTTACAAGACTTTAAAACAAGCTAACACAACTGGTATACCATCTCTTAAATAGAAAAGAAGTGCTGATCTTGTTTTGACTGATCACACACAGTTGGCTTGTAAAGTTAATGAAAATATAAATGGCAAGATTGCCAATTTAGAGGGCACATGTTTGGGAAAGTAGACCAACATCCTGAAAGTATTCTTTGTCAGCGAGTTCTCTGTAAATGCACCCAGAGGTGTCTTACATGCTCTCATCTTTTCTGCAGGGCTGTGTACGTAGCTTCGATCACCACGCAGATGCTTAAAATTAGAGAAGCACATGCAACAAAATTTCCAATGAAGTGTTTACCACAACTTAAATTTAGTGGATGGTTTCTTAGAACTAATGCAGTCAAGACAATAAACCCCTGAAACCTAGGGCTGTGCATCTTCACAGGTCTCACGATCCGATTCGATTACCTTTACGATTATCTTGTGAACAATACGATGCAACAATGCATCGCAGTGCATCACAATGCGCTGCATCTTCAATTTTCTTTATTTTTTTGCAGTAATTTAATGTGTTTTGTACCTTCAGTCTTTCCGTAGTCAGTTTCATGTTCTCCGTTATGGCCAGAAAACATTTGCCTGTTAAGTGTTCTAGTTAATTGTACGGATGTTTGGTTTGTGTTGACATTGTTTACTGAGTATTTATATTACTTTGGTTTGTTTACGAGTTTTGCCAGTGTTTCTACGACAAAAACAGTGTGCACTCCCAACAATTACTCCTGGCAGTTGACCAGTCAGGGGCTCAGGGCGTAAGGGTCTCATCCTGTTTGCTTCTAGGCAAAGCTGATCTGAGGGCCTATGGAGAGGATCGGTATAAAATAAATAGGGTTTTGTTAAAAATGCTGGATTGATTCCTGCCCTTGTGGACTTACATATTAAAATAAATGAGTCTGAAATGATCATATTATAGCCACTTTAACAGGGGTTAGAAGCTGCCAGACACAGAGAATTGCAACTTACCTCAGCTTACTGTTTTAATAACGATTCTGCAGAACTTGCCAATAAAAATCATCCAGCCCCAGGGAAATTCATATAGTAACTACCTTTCAGGCCAAAATGTGCACTCTTTTTTATGAAACCCATTGATACTACCCGACTTTATTGAATTATCAAAAATATGAATGGTATATTCAGAAAAATCCTGATAGCAATTATCACTCTTCCATGGTGTTGTGCCAAAAATGATTAAAATTGCTAGTTATTCCAATTTACAAATCAGGAGACAATAATAAACTCTATCCAAAGTACTGGAGAGAATGGTCTATAATAGACTAAGCGAATATTTTTAATAAACAGCATATTCTGTCTAGTTCTCAGTATGTCTTCAGGAAAAAGAGCTCAGCCTGTATGGCTGTTCTAGACTTCATTGAAAATATTAACAATGCTGTTGAATTGGGAGATTGCATTTTTTTTTTTTTTTTTTTTTTTTTTTTTTTTGGACCTCCAGAAGAGTTTTGACACAGTTGACTTTAAAATCCTACTGTGGAAGTTGCATCATTATAGCATTAGAGGAACGATGCATGGCTGGTTCAAAAGTTATCTTTATGGTAGGCAGCAGAATGGGAGCATAAATATTCAAATATCTCAAAACAAGGATGTCAAAAATGGGGTCCCTCAGGGATCAATTCTGGTGCCATTACTATTTATACTAATGACTTTGCTAATTCCTCATAAAATCTCCATAAGATTATTTTTGTTGATGATACTAACTTGTTTTTTTCACACTCCAAAGCATCTGAATTACAGGAAATATGAAATACTAAATTACAGAAAATGGATATATGGTTCAACTGTAATAGGTTATCCCTTAATATCAGCAAGATATTGAAATTATATTGTGTTTAATTCTACCAAAAAGATGTACATTGCATCCATCTTAAAACAATAGATAAAGAATTACAAGTAAACTCTACTTAGTTCCTTGGGTCTTCATAGGGGAGTTCTTAAATTTTAAACTTCATATAGAACAATTAATCTTTTTTTGAAGATAAGACATTATCTTTTTTTAACCGCACTACTCACTCCATACAAAACTCTGTTTGAGCCACACATTAACTACTGTAATGTTATTTGGTGCAACACTTACACTTTCAGATAACTTACCAGTTATCTAAAAAGATTAGAAAGCCTCCAAAGGAAGATTATTCGAGCTGTGTCATGGTCCAGATACACAACCTTTTTTTCCATTTCTTTGGTCTCCTCCTATTAACTGAAATAAATTTATTTTGTAATACCTGTTTGATGCACCAAATCATCCATAAAACTAACTCTAGACTGTATGAGCTTGCTTCAGTTCGCAGTCCTCAGCACGAGTATGATCCCAGAAAGAAACATCTAATTACTGGGAAAAAAAAGAAGACTTAAAAGTACCAGCTTGTCCCTTGCATGCAGATCTGGAATGAGCTTGATGAGTTTAAAAGTTGTGAAGTCCATCTCCACCTTCAAAAAAAGGCTAAAAATTAAACTGTTTAGTTCTGATTGAGCTGCAACCATAGAACAACTAATCGATAGAAAATTAAATATCCATTATATTGCTAACTGTCTTATTGATTGATGAACGTAGTGATTGGGGTAATACACAAACAGAGGAAAGGGTTGAATGATGAAGAAAAGAACAGTTAGTTGCAGCTACATATAATTAACTACAATATATAACTATTGTGTCATACACTTAGATGTCACAAGCTTCTGTTGGTATGTATGGGGTCCATGATTGTCTAATGTCTGTTAATGTTCAGTGTAGTGTATTGTTTTGTTTTTGTTTTTGTTTTTTTTCTCCACACAATTATTTAACTCTCCTTCAGTTTAATATGATGACAACTTTGTATGTCAATATGTTAGGTATGTGAATAAACTAAACTAAACGGATGCTCCAGGGAAAACATTATGCTAGAATACAGGATGTGTTGCAGATCAGTTGGGTTACTTGGTTTATTCATAACAAATAGAATTATTTTACTTGGAAATGAGCTAAATGATGGGTGAAAGAACGAAGGAAGGAAGCGAAAAACCTCAATAAATCTTCTGGTCTACTTCATAAGCTGGAAAGGATAACAGCTGCAATTAGCGATGTATGTTTAACAGTGAAAGGCAGCGATTCACTGCGCTGCTTATAGAATGCCAAAAATGGAGAAAATAATCCTGAGGATGACGAAACGTTGTGTTTTAGTTAACTTGTTTGATTAGCAGAACTTAATGAGTAGTATGAGTACTACTGTGTACACTCTTGTGGAATTTCACGTGAATTCCTTAAACCAATTGAAGAGTTCTGACAATAATGACTGCTAATAAAGCTGGTAAAATCGAAGCTTTGTGATGCACTTAATCACTTTGACATGTCTGCTGTAAATTTGACTCCCTGCTTTGAAGCATTTGGGCCAAAGAGCGCCCTCTGTTGGCCGGGTGCATGTAGTGCATCTGAAGGGAATCGTTGACAGTTCTTCTTTACTCCACAGATGTCACGGATCTCTGTGTCTCAGCTTTGACTAAGTGTTTAATAAAGGAAATATTCTTAACTCCATGTCACAGTTTCCATCTGTTGTTAATGTAAAATATAAAAGGGGTCTGTTAATTCTATTTTATACGAATAACATGATGTTGGTTTAACTTTTTATTAGTAACTCATCTGTAAGTTCTTCCAGCTAAATAAGTGTTTTTAAATGGGTAAAATAAATATGAGGAAAAAGCTGCTGATGCAGCTGGGATAATTACTGTGCTATTATTAAATTTAATGTGATGGATTAAGACACTGCAAGACCAGTTGGTTCAAAATCCCAGAAAAGTAGTTGGAGACGTGACTGATGGGCGCCTGACATAACGAGGCTTCTGTACGTGTGGTCATGTGACTTTTAAACTGCTGAAGCAAAAAATCAAAACCGTGCTCGCAAAAACAGGACAGTTTTATACAGTTCAAACTTTTTTATATCTCAGATATGTTGTAGATATGTTGCTTTGTTGATTCTTTAATAAAGAAGTTAAAGTGCTTCATAAGGTTGAGGAGTCGAGCAGACGGAACAAGCAGCAGAGCATCACTGGAAAATACCCTAATCTTCCAATTTCAATTGATTTATTTTCTTCTCCCTGAATAATGTCTGTGACCCCGTAACCTATTTTACCGTTTCTTCACAGCTGTGGTTTGTCAATTCATAATGAAGAAACCGTAACCATAAATTACATTTTGTATTTGTAATTATTGCAGTTGTAACTGATCAAATCATATTCTGACAGACAAAATACACAATGACATTTTATGTGTGATTTTATACAGACCAAAGTTTACAAACTTTAGATGAATATGCACGGATATGTGCTTGTGCACACAAATTCTGACAGCTATCTTACACCATACTTACAACCCACTATTCACTAAGACATTCAACATATCAGCTTCATAAAGTGAATATGATTGAATGTAGCTCAAAGAAATTGTGCAAGTAAAGTTATATTATGGACATCAAACATTTAACATTTATTAACAACACAGAAAAATAGTTTGAGAGGCACATAAATTCATATTTACAATAATACTTCTATAGTACTGATAGGCTTTGTTGTTTAGCTCTGCGTGAAGCCTCCACACATCAAAAAGTGCACAGTCACTGATTTTAACTCCACACTGTTCCTGTTTATGATTTTATAAGTGAGTAGTCATGCTGTTTACATTACTGTTAAAATACTTCAAAGTGCTCACATCATAGCACACTTTGATGTCTAAGATACTTGGAACAGTGTTGGGTCAGCGCACCCCTCAGTCGACAAAGGGGATGTGTAGTCGATTTCAGGGAACGATCCCCACTTTGGGTCTCTGGTTGAAGCCAGTTTATCCATTTTTAAAACCCAGCTTCTGTTTTTAGAAGTCATCCTCATAGTCGGCGTTTGTGTGGTTGCTTTGGGGGGGCACATATACAGATTTACTTTTCTTCTTCCTGCTTTCAGCTTGCAGCTGTGTAGAGTTTTCATGGCCAGAAAAGGACAGGTAGGCAGCGATGCTGTTCCTGACACCGTAGCTCACCATGTTGTCACCATGGCTTTCTGTGTTGACCAGCTGTTTCCTGTAAAGAGTAAAGACAAGACATAAGTGCTGCACACAGCTTCTTTTATCAATGATGTTGTTAATCTCTCCCATACTTGTCTACTTTCTTCCAGTCAAAATTGCGTCGCATGACTACAGGTGGAGGTTGAAGACTTGGATCTGATGGCTCTATTGTGCCCGACAAACAGGGGGAGGTGAGCGAACAGCAAAGCCCATCTGCAGAGTCTAAAAATGGAAAAAAAAATAGAGGAAATGAAATACAGCATTTACTAACAAACACACATCAGGAATTAATTTGCATAATTTGCACTTAGCAGTTGCATGATTAACTGCTTGAGTAAATACACAAACCAAACTTATAAAAGTAGAGATGCATACCGGCCCAGAATATACCCACAATCAGAGATCAACACTGAAGCTTTTTTTAACTTGTTTTCGCATGAGTGGTCATTATCAGAGTATCTCATATCCTGTTTGTTCCAAAAATAATGTGTCAGTGCAGGAAATTTATAAAAGGTTAATACTGATGAGAATAACTTCTGTATTAAAGACGCCTTAAATAAATTTCCAACCTTAAAACTGGATGCCACACTCTGCAATGTGTAGCATACATTATGTGTATTTCTGGAGCCATTGCTGCCTAGCAGCATCCTGAGGATGAGAAATCGCACCATACAGCTTTCTCGTCCAGGATGCTGGACGAGAAAACACACTATCTGCTATAAACACACTGTCTGCCTTCAGTAGCTGATTTAGTGAAGAAACAGAGAAAGACATTATTGGAGGAAAAGAGGAAGATAATAGATAGACAAGAGTCAAGATAAGACTGTCTTTTAAGGTCTGGAGAGAGCTCACAGTACAGGTAGAATGCAAGCTGTCGATAGCCGTTGATAGCGGGGTGCGTCACTAAGAAAATCTGCAAAAGTTCTGTCTTATTTTCGCTAACTAAAACACACATGGTTGTCTGCTTGTAAATGATTCTTTGTTTCTCACACTTTTCTCTTTAGCTAGATTTTTATAAACTTGTGCTTCATTCACCTACCAGAATAGTGGTTGATCATATCTTCAAGGCACTGGAAAGTGAGTCGTGGGGAGATGTAGTACCAGCTGTTGTCCAGTCTGAATATACGATAATGCTTTACTGTCCTGTGCTTCACTGAGAGTGAATACAGACCTGAGGATATGATACACAACATTAAAAAATGACAATCTTAGATTAATAATTTATATACCAAGAACCAGTCCAAAGCTTGGACCAAGTGTGTCCAAACTTTTTTGACTGTTACAGTATAAACTACCTTGCATTTCACAAGGATAATTCCTAGTACCATAAATTAGTTTCACCACCTGAAAAGTCATCATCTACAACAGGGGTGCCGAAGTCCGGTCCTCGAGATCTACCATCCCGCAACTATTAGATGCAACCCTTCTCCAACAGACCTGAATTAAATGTCATCTGCATGTTTTTCAGCTCTGCAGAGGCCTGGTAATCATTTGATTCAGGTGTGTTGGAAAAGGGTTGCAACCAAAAGTGGCAGGATGGTCGATTTCGAGGACCGGGCTTGGGCACCCCTGCTCTACAACAAGAAGAACGTCCCAAACTCCACGTGGTCACATTTCTCCCTGCGCCCAAGAATACGTCAAACAAACCAGCTGCAAATCAATTTACTCTCAGTTTAAATGCATATTCTATTACAGCTACATGACCCTGTATAGAAGCATTTTAGTACTGGACTGACCTACATGCAGTCAGGATATTTCATCATCTGCAAACATTTGGCACACCTTGAAATGCTACATATGACTAATAAGTGCCAGGACCGTTGAGCAGCTTGAATTTTTCCAGTAGTGGTTAGTAACACGTTACTGTAACGCTGTTACTCCGGTCAGTAACTAATACTCTAATGCATTACTCTTTAAATAAAGTAACTCAGTTACTGTTACCCTATGGTGTGTTTGTCTGTTACTAGCTAAATTAATACATTTTGGCCAGCAGCTGTGAGCTTCTTCCTGTTTACAGCAGTAATGCAGCACAACATGGACAGTGTTGCAAAGTGCACTTGTTGGGCTTGTCCGAACTGGCACACTCCAACCCACACACACCCGCAACTTCACTTGACAGAGAGAGACAGTGTCAATGGCCCCAAATAACTCAGGAAATATGGAAATATGTAGTGCATTGAATGCAGCATGGATTTATTTTTTGAGCAGCTGTTATTTTAGTTTTTATTTTAAATTTATTTTATATAATCTGCTGGCCTGACTTAAATAAATTATTTTGTATTCGCGTTTGTTTTATATTTTGTACAACACTTTAATTAAGTTGTAAGGATATTAATGGGGGGATTTCTAAGAATGTTTTACAAAAGTAACTAAAAAGTTACTTTTAACGGTAGTACATTACTTTTCGGTGTAGGTAATCCACAAAATAACTGAGTTACTTTTTTAATGAAGTAACTAGTAATTGTAACTAGTTACTTTTTTCTATAACTGACACAACACTGATCTCTTTTCAGACAAGAATGGGACAAGATTCCTTCTCAAAGGTCCAGCAGCTGTTCTATCCATTTCCCAGAAATTCACACACTGCTGTTTAGAAAAGAAGCTGCAAACATCGCCCTGATGCAACTTTTATGATACTTGCTACTGCCGTCAAATTCAAAATGAGCTGTCATGTAAGTCAAAGAGACTGTACTTGAAGTACATTTAAAATAAGTTGCTTTTCATTTCAGTTGAGAAGATTTCACACAAATCATTTCAATTCTGTCTAGGTTCATTTCCATCATCGTGGCAATTTACCTTAGAGTTTGGTCCTTTATACATTTGTGATACACAAATGCTATAAAAGGTGTGGTAAACGTCAAGGTCACTGCTGTGGTACCATGTCAATCCCCTTCGCTGCCTACGCACTCTCTGGTATTGTATCATAACACATATGAGCACGACAAAGAAAATCTCAAATATTAACAAACCCCCATTCTTTCCTAAGTCTTTGAAGATTTGGAAACTATGATAGTTTGTGTTCCACGCTCATATCTGTCCGTTCAATTTAAAGCCAGAGGCGAGCGCTGTTAGGCTGAGCTTGTCTTAACAGGTTTTGGCCAGCCAATTGCTCAAGAGGATTTTTGTTTCCACATTTTGTTGTGAGATAAGCTAAGCAGTCACTGATGTGACTGAGTTAAAGCTTCAGTTCTGTAATTTTGTCTGTTTTAAGGTTTAGGGGTTCTTTTCAGTACTTGTTACCTTGCTCTTCTATATCAGGAAGTCTTTTAACATACATATAATTTCTTTCATTAATACTATACAGTCTCATCTTAACATGAAAGAAAAGTTTCTTGCATACTCTGCAGTCAGGTGTACATGCTCCTACCTCTCTCTGTGGCGCTCTCCCGCACCAGAAACGAGCCCACTCTGTTCCCAGGCAAAAGCAGCAGCTCTTCAGCCTTCTGCCTCTCCACCCCCTCAAAAAGCCAACTAAAACACAGGAAACATATGAGTCTCAAATCTAAAATTAAATCTAATACAATGCACACATCTGAGATCTTAGGTTACTAACAATTTCAGTTACATCCCATGCATTAGACAAATCTTAAAAAAAGAAAAAGAGGCACTTTATAATTTTTTATGGATCTTTTTTTTAACATTTAGGACAGCAATGGAATTTAGTTTCACAAAACTTTTACTCACCCGTGATAAACTTTGGCCACATGGCTGTTGGGTATATAGTTCTCCTTCCCTGTCTGAACAGAGCGAACTCTCCACCAATAAGCTTCCCTAACCACCCAAAAGAGACAGAGAGGAATTAACAACTGAACTTTTGTAATCACTTCTCTTAAAATTAAACTTAGAGCATAGAGTTACGTCTTTCTGTCTTTTTTTTACTTTATTTCCTCATCATTGCTGAAACTAAATTGAGACAAAAAAAACAAAAAAACAATCATACTGTGCTATGACTCGGAGCTTCTCTCCTATTCTGTAGATGGGCTCGCTGATTTCAGCAGAAGGGTAGTCCTGGAGCACCACCACTATATCATCGTCTGAAACTGGTGTAAGAATAACATTAACAGCATTTGAAAACACATAGAAATGCTGACACAAAGACATTGTGATTTTGGAATAAACAAAAATCCCCAAACCCGGAAATTGATTTCCCATCAATTCAATTTGATTGTTTGTTGTAATTTTGCTCCGGAGTTGTTATTATCTTGTGGCATGTGTCGTAAATATTATCAGTGAAATGCAGAAAATATGTAAGACTTGTTGCACTTCTACATATACTTGCACTACAAATGCTCATCTCCGTGTTATTTCGAATTTGCAAGATCTTACCTTTGCAAGTGCTGTCAAGGTTATTGTCGGCCTTGTTGTTGGAACTCACAACTCGCATCATATTCCCCATCCTCCAAAAAGACCAGACTCCAGTCTGAAGTCAGCGCAGAAAGAACAAGATAAATTCCTTTTTTTTTTTCTTTACTTTTATAACACTCAACTTCCCTCTGCTGCTGTATAATACAGCCTGCACCTCTATAAGCTGACCATTGAGCTATCTCATTTGACACATTCTGTGTAGATTTTGGGGAAGCTGAGGCTAGATGGTATCAGATTAAATTTTCCATTGCAGTGCCTAGTCTTTCGTACTGATAACTAAAAGTGATACTCTATAGTATCATGATATATTGCAAAATCCAGTTCCTAAACTGCCAAGTGCAGCTTGTCTCATGCAATTCATATTATAATTAGCAACAAAAGAAATCTGTCTGTGTAAATACATTTCAACAGATCCTGCTCAACTGTTGAGTAGCTAAGTCACAAAGTCTTCATTTAGCTTCCTTGGTGGACTAATAGTTCCATCCTTACGCAAACAGCAGATGTGTTAATGTAGACACCTACCTGTAGAATTTGTTGCTAAACACATGTGACGGCTTTAAGTGTGGCGATGGAGGTGTTGGCCCAAATGGGTCATGGTGACGGCAGCAGAGTCTGGTACGTACTAGGTTCGCGAGGCTTTACAACAATGACATGTCACAGAGTGTGGTGACAGTTCTGCGTCTGTCTGCAAACTTACTTCCTGTAATGAAATGAGGAAGAGGCAAGGCAAATGTACTGTTGAGACACACAGCAAAACATGCAAGAACTGAGTTCACAACCATCTTCTTCATGTAGTTATTGAAAGTAAGTAAAAGCGCTATTGTATTGTTATTGGGTGTTAAATGAAAAAAATCCCTAATTAATGTAAATGGTTTTCATTGTAAATGTTCCATATAAATAAGTTTTTTTTACCAAATGTCAGATGATTAAAAAAGTCAGTTTAATAAACAGGTGAAACATAACACTAATTAGTATTAGCCATACACTCTCAAAGCAATCATTTTTATTCCTGCAATATAATTAAATACTAAGCCAGATGTAAGCAGTGATGAGAAGTCATCATGGCAAATTGGTAAGTGTATTAGAAGTGTGGCTTTAAGCATTGAGAAGACACTGAATCCATACACCAATTTTGACAATGGTGCATAAAATGTGTGTTGCGATATGATCTCACTTCCTGTTGTGCCAATTGTGACTGTCTGTAGTAGACATTTAAAAAGTTCCAAAATGATAAAATTGCTGTATAGCAGCTCCTAAACGTATCTAGTTTACTGATTCACACAAACCCTTGTTATGTGTTTGCACGCTATAAATGAATATATGCAGTGCTCAGTGTTTTACTGAACATAATCTTAAAGAATGTCCAGCGTGTGAATTTAAACTGTAAAAAAAATCCAAATATTATTATTTGTTAAAGCTTAACGTATCAATATATTGCAGCACCCATAAGTAGCCATGAATCAATGTACCTGTTTCAGTTTTGGTACTACAAAATGTTTCTTTTATATATCTATATATAGAAAGATATTTTCTCATCTCCTTTTTGACAACTCTGCCACTGGTTTCTATTAGTCTCGACAGATAAACAGAAAAATTTGATAAAAATCCACATTGATCCAATGGATTTGGCAGATGGATTTGATATGGTTGTGACTAATAAAATTATACACCAATCACTAAAAACATAATGATGGTGCTCATGAATTTCTTGAGATCATGAAGGCATTGGATGTGATTGGATATGACTGCATGTCATGAAAGCATGTCAACATATAATGTACTGTATTCAACTTGACACCACTGTATGCAAGTGTGTTATAAGTGCTGGTCCCTAAAACTCAATTCATAGTTCATCATGTTATAGCTGGTGTTTTAGATGCCTGGTTGTGTAACCGTATTTCTCTGCTGCGTGTTTTCTATTCTCAAAATATTTTTTTATTCCCATATTAATATCTAGATTAATCTGATCCACACGATTAGGCCTCTTTCTCCTGCCACCTTCCCTTTATAAATGCAGGTAATGATGCAATGAGGAAAGATCAGGCTCATTGTTTAAGTAATTTAAATTTGTGCCACTATGGAAATTTTGAAGTTCAGACATACTGTATATCTGTTGTTGTCAGAAACCATTGCACAGTCAGTTCCTGCTGCTGGCTTCCTGATGGATATTTTTGAGTGCATGAGGAGAGAAAAGAAGTGAGATTCAGTCCTAAGAGCAAAATACAAATTGTAACACACATTATGTTCACATTATGTTTCAAGTGAATAACAACTAAAGTGCATTTAAACGAAAATAAACCTTTTTTTGGGTTAAACAGTTACTGTGGTTTGGTGGCTGGAGGGCAGTGACAGAACAGTTGTGGTTGCCAGGAAGGAAGGAAGTCGTCATTAGCTTTAGGTAAAAATAAATTCAGTCACCATGCAGCTTGTGTAATGATGGAGCTACATTTTATCTTTAAAATTTTGTGGTTTTTTTTATACTACTATATACTTTTATTTATATATATATATATATATATATATAAATTATATGCACTGCCTCTAGCACTGCATGATAGCACCTGGGTCCAACTGGACTCACAGCAGTCTGACTACCACTTAATTATGATGTCCTATCTTGTTTGAATTCTTGCTTGTGTTGTTCTTACTCTCAAATGTAAGTTGCTTTGGATAAAAGTGTCTGCTAAATGACTGTAGAATAGAATAGAATAGAATAGAATAGAATAGAATAGAATAATAATATGACTCATTGATGGTCTAAGAAGAACTAGATGCAGGTACCGCTTGTAAGTAGCACACAAGAAGGCATTGGAGGCTATATCCCATCAAAAGTCCTGTTACTAATATGGTAATTAATAAGCAGACAGTAACAATCTGTCTATCAAATGACAAGGCAACTATTCATTATATCAGCTGGTGCCAGCTCTCCTGTCCAACCCCACGACATCAGCATCTGTTATGTATTAGCATGCTAATGCTTAATTGAAGCTAGTTCCAGCCCATTATATCATATTAGGCAGCAAGACATTCTTAATTTTTGGGAGAAAATGTCAACTTCTTTTTAACTATGCATTGAAAATTGAGTAAAATAGTACTTAAAGGGACAAGAAAGACTAAGCAGGAAAATATACTGTTTAATGTCTCAATTGAGTTGTTCTCTTTTTGTGGCTTATTATCACACTTCTTCTGCTAACTAAGTTTGTGCTACAGTAAAAAAAAACAGTTGGGTAAAGCTTATTCAAAAGTTAGCACGTAACAACCCCAAAATATCACTAAACTTCTGCTAATTAAATCTGACTCAATCTAACTGGGGCAATGGTGGTCATGAAGACCCAGCATAACCTACCCTCACATTTTCTATAGTAAAGTGGAGAAAAGCTTAAGATACGATTACAAATGTTGCAGAACAGTTGATTAGTGATCAATACAGTTTTCCACTCACCACTGGTTTGGTATGCATGTAGTCCCCAGATTAATTGGAAAATATAACAATGTTGTTGTGAAATACAGTTTTACTGTGATTAGCATTTTGATGTTGATTACCCACACATCTCTACAGAGATGAAGTAGAAAGACTGTTGAATTGTAATCCTCAAATGATGTTCATTGGTGTCAAGTAAACAAAATATCAGTGACATGAATTTCTTCCACCATCAAGCAATGAAGCAGCAACTGTAAGACACAAACAAGGAAGAACAAAATCAAAATCTGCTAAATGCAACCTAAAAAAGTTAAAGAATGTAAAATACAAATTTAAAATGTTATGTCAAAAGTGTTTAAATAAGGCAACTGGTTTGTTTTCTTTAGAATATTTTCTTTCTTGACTACACAGTGTTTTTATTTTCTTTTTTTCTACTGAGAGCCAGTTCCTGTCACTGACACTGTCAAGGCTATTACAGGGAGTCATTAGCAGACATTACACAGGTAAACTCAATACACTCTTTGTTAGATGGAGATGAGAAACCTATTTTAGTTAAAGGAATTAATTGAGACTTTGAATTGCCTCCATTAATAATCGTTGTCTGAAATTGGATTATGCATTTGTTTATTTGTTAAATTACATAAATAGCATGATTCATAGTTTAAGTATAGCCAGGAATTACAAGATTTCAACTTTTTTTCATGGATCCGTGTCATGGGAAAATACAACAAGCAAAATGTCTATTAAGAAAAGTCACATAAAAGCACACTGACAGGTGTTGGCTGATTTTACACTGTCAGGAGCTTTCCTCACATGGATGATTGTTGAAGAGTTCAACAATGATTGATGTCCCAGAGCTGGTTTTATAACACATGTTGGGAGTTGTGAGCTCCAGCTTTGATGAGTCTGTCTGGGCAACTTGGTCTTTCTGTCTCTTAAAAAGATACAATTCTTGTCTGTGGTTGACTGGCCACTCACCAGAAGTTGCTGTGGCATAGCTTGGATGTGTTTTAACATTTCAAGGAGAAGTGACTCCCACACCCTCCGTCTAAACTTACTAAATTACTAACTGTAAGGAATTCTCCATTTCTTTTTTTTTTTTTTTTAGGTTTAAAGAAAGAACCTCTGGCAGTGATTCGAAGCAACATGTTGTTATAATGAAACTCCACTTTTTTTTTTTAAAACAATAGACATTCCACATGCCCGGACATGCAGTTAGGCAACATGTGGTTGCCGTGCTCTCACGGTAATAAGTAGTATCTAAATTCAGAAGTAAAACTGACCCCACTGGACTCAAAATCACAGCTCTGAGTTATTTACATGTTCTTGCAACTATTTTTTTTCTGGACATATTTTTGTCCACAGACCTGGAGTCAAAAATACTACAACAAAGAGAATAAAATGCTTCACCATTGCAGCTGTAATCATTAATGTAACCTGGTTACTTTGTGTGGGTCTTTCAGACATCTGGAGCATCTTATCTATGAAATCATCAGCAGACATAATCAGCTCTCCCTGCCTCTAACATCCATTTATGCGTAAGAGCTTTTCATTAATGTGCTATGGACTAATCCATGAAAAAAGCAACTGTGCTATTTATTTTTGCTTATTTAGTGATTTAAAATAATTATAATGATGGTATATTTTATCCCACTTCAGCAGAATCATTATGGTTACATAATTTAACAAAATTGCACTGAGAAATCTGAACCTGTGTTTGCGAACCACTTCATGTCACAGAGTTTGTAAAAAGAGAAAGCGCAGAACTGAAAATTTGTCATCTAACATTCCCTGGCAGTGAGGCTCCAGCAGAGTTCCTCAGTAAATCAACAGCAACAGCTTTTACACCTAAAAGCGTTTCCAGACTTGAAACATTCATTCCAGTCTGCTACAATAAATGAGGCCTGACTTAATGACTTTGGAAAGTATTACTCATAAGAATTACTTCACTGACATTACTGTGAACTGCGACCACCATTAAAAACATCCAGTTCTAGGCCATGGGATGCCACTTAAGTGGTGGCATTAAAAGAACTGACTGAAATGCTGTAAATTTAACAATATGGTCTGTGCAGAAAAAATGTGGCACCAATTATACTCACAAAAGAAAAATTCAAAGGTATTTTTGTTTGACTGTGTCATAAACGCGTAGCTTGCATTCTATTGTGCTGCTTTCATGTAATGAGTTGGCTGTAGAAATAAAGCAATACTACAATACTAAAGGTCAGTAATGGTTAGACACCATAAGATATTCATATTTATAATTTTGCACATTTTAATATTCTAAAAAGACAGTTTTTCTCATGCTTCACATTATCACACACCCCTTTCTACTCTGTCTAAAGGACCACATTTAGCCCCCTGTCACTTTAAGTACATTTTTCCACAAAGCTAAGTTTCCTCTGATTGGTTGGATGGCCCGCCAAAAATAAAAAGATAAATACATTAATAAAAATAAAAACGAAGAAAAACAGAAAAAGCTTCAACTTCCTCCCAGCTGAGGTTTGAACCAGCAACCCTCTTGCTATGAGGCCGCGGTGCTAACCACCACACCACCGTGCAGCATAGAGTTTTAGATATGGAGTGAGTAAAATTACCAGCTCAAGTGAGAAGCATAACTAAAAATGCTGGATTGTCAGGCAGCTGTGTGTGCGCATGATACTGAGAAACTGAACTTTCTGTTTTAAGAAATAAAAATGAGAACTATTTACAGCGTCCTTTTAATTCTCAAAGGGAGTGAGGTTGGCTATGGTGCTTCTGTATCAGTAAATGTAAAAGTTTTTTTGCAGTCTAATCCCCTGGTCTATACTACTCTGCAGCAAGTGAAAGTGCTAAGTGTCAGAGCAACATTCAAGCTCTGTAATCAGTGACTCCGTAAGTTCCACCTGTGTATTCTGCCAGCTCCGCCCTCAGCGTTCACAAGCACACTCACACATGCACACATCAAGGGAAATGCCAGCTTTCACATAGAGGGCAGAGTAACTATCAATTACCTTGCCAGCCAACCCTGTCAAGCCTATAATGACAGTATGCATCAGTGGCCTCACTTGTTCTGTTCAGCAGTCCAGATGGGAGTTAACTGTTTATTGCTGCGTCATCTTCCCTTACCCAGTCATTACTGAGCAGTGAGCTATTTTCACCTTGTGGGTATTCACTAAGCACCTGTAAAAGTTGTGTATACCCATCTACTAACATACATGAACACTGCTGTTTTTAAGACATGTTATATCCCAAAAATGCCTCAAAGCCAGCTCTAATTAAGAAGCTGATGCTGATGTCATCTTCATTGTGAGGATGTTTGCCAACTGGAAACAAAATGTGAGTGATGTTCAGCTATGTGGAATGTAATCACCATCCTGAGCAGATTGTGTCATGTTGTTGTTATGTTTATTGACTGTCTTAATGAAAGGGAATGTCTCGTCAAAGCAGTTTGTAAAAAATGCAACACACAGTCGTTTAGTTGAGGGCAGATAACAAATAGCCAATAATCTAATCAGGCAATCTAGTGAGAGATGAAAATAAGTTGAATAGTCACAAGTCAGTTGCATTAGTGTATAAGTCAAGCTGGCATTACATAATGAAGGAAATCTACAAAATGTATTAGTTTTCCTGACCTGGTTTTCACAATCGTTCTAGTCTTGCTGACACTCAAAACAAATTATTTGGTTTCCAAAAAGGAGCTAAAAAAACAAATCCTTCATTTATTGTCCATTTTTTGGGATTTTGTGAGATTCTGTCATGAATTCAAGAATGAAGAATACCTACAGTGTCACTCCTCCTGTGTGTTAATGCTTGATGAGAGGGAACATATTGAAATTTAAACTGTAACACTCAGTGACACAAACCTCAAACCAGACTGAGAGGTCCTACACGCCTAAAAGAATTGAGGAAGTCTCTTAAATGGGAGGTGTAAAGTCTAAAAAAAGTTTAGTTGCCTTTCCTGTCAGCCCATTGTTTACTATGATGTTCATAACTGTAGTACTCTTGAGTCGCTCTAAGCTTAACCTAGGGATAGGCGATAATCGATAAAATAGATTCCCACGTTTATGTTCACTTAAAACATCATCCTTGGGGTTTCATAGCTAGCAGTGGACTCAGCCCTCCCTTCCGCACCAGGACAGTGTTTGTCTGAAAACACTAACAGATATACATTTAAGCCATCATTCATCATTGAATTTAGCTTTGCATATAACAGCAGTGATGCAAAAGACAACTTCAGCCCACAAACTCTTGTTAGGAAACAACCTACATCAGGGGAATTATTTACAGTGGATCCCGTATGATGAGGATCCAGATGGAAAGAGATCATGGATGCAGTTGTGTAGCATGTCTCTATGCAAGATATGAAGATGTTAATACCGTGACAATTTATGTTATTTACTGTTTTTGCTGTCATTCATTCATATAAATAAAACACATTTTGCATGCAAAAGCTTTAAGTCAATATTGTTTTTAATAAGCTTAATATGTTTTTAAGAAGGAAAATGAAAGAAATCTATTAAAATAAAAAATCAGATTTGGTTTGAAAAAATCTGAGATTTAAATTTTAGGCTGTATCGCCCAGCCCTGGCTTAACCCAATGGCAGTGAACGTTTAGGTAAAACTGTGTAACTTTGAAGAGAAGAAGCAGTTTGTCCTTTCCTGAATTCATAAGAAAACACACCCTTGCATATTTCTGTGCACTCTAGGGTTTTGTTGACGTACAGCCTTACTGGGTCTGGTATGTCCACATGTTGCCTGGTGTCTAATTTTAGGGCTAATGTTTTGTAAATGCTGATAGCTTATTATTGACCATGATTTAGCATTTTCCAGAGACATGCAAATGCCATTTGTGGCTGCTTAGCAGATAAATGTACAAAGTTGAGCTTGAAAGAGGCCTTCCTTTCCATTAACAGCAGGGCAGGTTAAATGGCTGGAGCTGTAAAGACAATTTCTTGCAGCTTTGTAGACTTCGCTTTTACACATGCAGAAATGGTTTTGTAACCTGTGGGTTTTGGTTGTTTTTGGTTTAGTTCCTGTTAGTTTTCTATTTCAGTTCTTGTTGTGCATGTTTACCAGCTTTCATTTGGGCTTCCTTGAGTTTAGATTGATGTTTCTGTATTTGGGATTTATTTTGCTCTGTTTTTCTGTGTTCTATATTCCCTGGTCCTGCTTTCTGTTTTATTTTGTTCGCCTCTGGTTTACTCTGCTGTGTTTACTTCCAGCTCTCTTCTTACTCTTACTTTCTGTTTCTAATTTTCACACCTGCTCTGCATTTGTTCATTAGCTTCCTAAATATAAATTATCCTTGGGTTCCTTTGTTCATTGCCAGACACATGCTACTGCCCCAGTTTGTCACTGTCTGTTAAGAGTTTAGTTCATTTTGTTGTGGTTTGAGTCCTTTGTTATCCAACTGTTGGGAGCAGCTTTTGTTTCTCTTGATAAACCATAGTTAGGTCCATAGCTTCCTACCTCATAGTTCCTGTGTTTCGGTTCTTCCTCTTCATTTCTGACCATAGATTATGACATATGGAGCAATGTGAAGGTCTGAAACCTGGCCAAACCTGGACAGGACAAGTCTTCTTCTTCTTTTTTTTTTAAACTTGTCCTGTCCAGCATGGTAGCAGCAGAATGATGGTCTGGCTGCTCTGTTGTGCCGAACAAATTTGCTTTGCCAAGGGGAGCTTTATGGGTATAAGGCTCCACTTGATAATTAGAGCTGACCGGAGGGGACAGAAAAAAAAGGAGAATAAGACTATGACCCTTCAATCCAACCTAACACCAGACAACTAACTGCTGCATCTGTACAGAATTACATCAGAGAATTTCCTACAGCTTTTACAGATAAACTAAACTGACAATCATCAAGAGTTCCTTAAAAAAATAACCAAGACAGCAACAACATGTATCACAACAACAACCAAAGTACCGGAAACACGCACACACAATAAAACCCTAAACAAAGGTATCTCTTAGTGTATAAATCCACTGGACAACTCAGTGACTGTGTCAGCATGCAGAGTATGAGGAATGAAGAGTGAGCAGAGATGAGTGTGACCGTGCAGATGTGACCACACCTCTATGGAGGACAGTGGGAGAACTCAGACTCATGACACATCACCCCCAGGCCCACCCAGGCCTCCCTCACAAGTGCATGTAATCCCTCCCTTCCCCACATACACACCTATATTCTTGACCACTCCCACTAATCCTGACACACATACACACATACGCGCGCACACAGCATAAACACACACAGACACAAACCTCCCAGTCTCACCCCTAATGCCCCGATGATGCCCCGAATCCCACTCAGCCCCCTTCCAACCCCTACACCCCTCCTGCCCCCGGGCCATACCCTGGGTCCCGGAGTGGCAACCAGACACAAGGGCATGCACCAACCAATGCCGTGGCAGCACATCTGGGCATGCCCAGAACCAACCAACTCCTCCATCCCCAAGGGAGGGGGCCACATCCAGGCACCAGAGCCCAGAACCCCCACCCACCGACCCAGGCCCCAGCAGTGGCCTCTTCGCCATGAGGCAACCTCAATAGCAGGGGGGTCTGCTTTTGGGGATGCCTCATGGTGGTGGTGCATGGTCACCACAGGGCTGGTCTTCTCTCTGAATCTTACTCACTTTTAAAAAATCCTTTCAGCCACAGTGGCTTCAAGATTCCTTTTAAATTTCTCAACAGATGGAGTAGCTAAGGCTACCTGGAGTTAGGCCAACTGCAATCTTTTATCTTACCTTTTTCCCCATTTGTACTTGCTACCATTGACTTGATAATATCAGAATAGGGCTAAACACCTGCAAAAATGTCAATGATTTAATACATAGCTAATTAGGAGATTAGTTCCCTGTGTGAGGGTTCTTTTTCTTTTTGGCCTGTCACATGAAATGTATTAGAAACAAGCTTGATTGTGCATTGTTATGTCATGGAAACCACTGCCTAGGCTTAAAACCACTTCCCAGTTTAATCTTCTGTGACTAGTTTGCAGTGTCATGCTGAAATGCAGACTGAAGTTCTATTGTGCAAAGTAGAAGCCATTTGTGACCATAATCAAGAAAAGCTGTCATCTTTTCTGAGTGACAGTGAACTAAAAAATGGGCTGAAGAGTAATCTGTGGTCAGATGATTCAAAATGTGAAAATTATGTCCATATTCTTAGAATGAAGAGAAGAGAGACCATGGAACTGAAATCTGGAAATCTCCACCAGTACTGAAAGATACATGTTTCAGAGCAAGATTCTCCCATTCAGATGATGGGAGAACGTTGCTCTGAAACATTTACCCATAATTAATTATGGGAGAATGTAATAATTATTAGCCATGTGGTTTGCTGAATATTAGATCTCTTTCATCTCCAAGTTTCTGTTAGTCAATGACCTGGTTGGTGATCATTAAACTGATTTATATTGTCTTACCTGGCAGCAGCAGGAGTTTAGTATTAATGTATTTACTCCACCTAATTGTTTGAATTTTCATTAACTACAGGCTGAGGAAGAGGTGTGTATCTTCGGAAGCTATTGATCCATCCTAGATCTAAGATTAGTTATAATTCCTTTGAATATCTGACTCCCATCCAAAATGGAAATCAGAGAAGCAAGTTGTGCTAGCAGTAATTTATAATCCACCTGGACCTTACTCACATTTTCTGACCGATTTTTCTACTAAACTAAGTTTTTTCTCATAACCTTGTTCTGTCTGATAATTTCTTAATAACTTTTGAGTTAACTTCACTTGACTGCATAATGGCTGAGAAGAAATTTCATTATAGCAGATGTTTGTCAGTGTTGTTACTGAATTTAATGAATAAATTTCATCAGTATTTCTTACAATGCTGTTTGTCACTATGACAGAGAACATCCATCTGAGCTCTACTCCTACACAGGCTGATTAACTTGTTGACAGAATGACAGCTTTAATGCATACAACATTAAGACTTTGTTCCTCTGAAAAAGAAGATAACCAGCCAGAAGAAGCTCCTTGGTTAAATTCACAGCTTCGAGCTTTAAAACAGACATCCAGGTGATTGCAAAGGGCATGGCATTCATCTGGTCTAGAAGAGTCTCACTTAGTCTGGAAAGAAAGTTTAATATTATAAAAGAAAGCCCTGTGTAAGGTTAGAACAGATTATTATTCATCATTGATAGAGGAGAACAAGCACAACTCCACCCCAAGTGGACAAGGCAGATGGCTACCCTTCCTGAGAAAGTTTTTGTTGGAGGTTTTTCCTTCTTGTTAAAACTGAGTTTTTCTTTTCCACTGTTCATGCATGTTCAAGATGAGGGATTGGAACGAAGTCAAGATTCAATGCAATATATTGGTTTTCCCTAACCAGGCTATTATTTATTATGAACTGGCTCATGTTGATTTGACTGTAATGTGCCCTGAGATGACATTGTTGTGAAGTGGTGGTATACAAATAAAGCTGAATTGAACAGAATTGAATTGAAGTGAATTGAATTGAATTGAATTCAGTTCAATTCAATTTAATTCAATTCAATTGTAATGAAGGTTGTACATATCGATGGCCTGCAGCAACGCTTAACATTTTGCTTTAATATGTACCCATTTGCAAGTTAGACTGGACCAGTTCTTAGCAGCAAATAAAGGGACTTTAAAATGACCTATCCTAAAAACATTCTTTCTGTAGACTGAACCCATCCATCAAAACATGACACAGCCTCTAACTGGGACATATTCCAAAACAGTGACATGTTTGCTTTTCAATCATACGAGTCAATGTCCTGACAGAGCTAAATGAAACTCAAGCCAGTGTTTGGGTTGAATAATAGCCAAACTCATACTGAGCTGAAATGAATATGCCTCACCATGCTGCTGAATGTTATCATACACGCAGATACTATAAGACAGCTTTTGTTAAAAGTCATGATCTGGAGAACAGTTGGGATCTTGCAGCATCCTAAATCCCTCACTTCAGTTGCATGTCACCTCATGCCTGCTGACAGCCAAACAAACACTGTAAAAACTGAGTGCAGGCATGTTGTATTGTAAGCTGACCCAAAACTGCACTTAGCCATTTCCTAATTCATGTATGGAATATGAATCTTAACCTGTGCAGGAGTGTGTGCTTTATGTATTTCATATCATGGCTGCATGTGCACAATCAGATATTGTTTTACACAATCACATATGCCTAAAGGCTGGCCCAGTACAGGTTTGTGCTGTGCATGCATCGTGTATGAGTCTGGTCTTTACTCATATGATAAGGTTAATGTAATTTATAGAACTTCAATTTAAGTTTCACACAAATCTTTGTGTTATTTTGGGGGGATGGTAGCCTAGTGGTTACAGAGGTGGGCTTGGGTCTGGGGAATCCAGGTTTGAGTTCCTTGCGTACCAAGAGGGGTGAAGCACTGTGGGCCTCTCCCAACTGCTCCCTGGGTGTTAAAGCATGGCTATAAAAAAATAATACTGCCGTATTATTGTCTTTTTAAAATATTATATTCATTTCTTGTCATTTCTTTAAAGGTTTTATCTAAAGTTTACAAAGAAAAATGTGCTAATGTCTGCACCAACATATCAAAAACTGACACAAAGCAGAGAGAATAAGATAACAAGCTTCTAAAATACTGTTTGTGGACAGAAGATTTTGTTCTTAAACTTATACTTATTTCTATTAGCCTGCCTTGCAGTGTTTTCTGATCTGTTATGATGAGGGTGCTGGAAGAAAGGATTATGACGAAGGACTTTGATGGGAAGACAAAAATGTTTCAGCAGAGGTATAAATCCAGACTTACTGTCGCAGACAGAGGAAACGGGTTGCATGGAAAGAATATGTATAAATCATTTTAATCTCAAGCAAATTATGATTCAGGCACCAGTATGTGACTAGAAAACTCAGCATATGGTTGCTAATGAATAATAACATACTACTTTCCATGCAAAACATATTACACTAAGTCAGCAACCCTGGACATAAAACTAAAATAAAGGGGTTTTTTGGCAGGTTCATGACTCACTAAATGTTTGCAAAGTATGTTTTTCCACAACTACACAGAAAGTAATAGAAAATGGACACTTTTTTTTAATAAAGAACTCATTTCAAGAACAGCAAGTTACATCAAAAAGTTGTACTGTTTGTTAAAAAATCACATCAATATTTCATTCTCTCATTTGCTATTTATTGTACAATTCTTAATGGTGTTAAACATGGTAAAGCCTCTCAAATTATCAGTCAACCTTTTTATTTGAAGAAAAGAAGAGGTTTTATTATCAGTCAGTCTTTGTTTTTCATTATCATTTTCCCTCTTATGCTCAAATAGCCATGAAGAGGAAAGGAACGAGCCTGAAACCTGAAACCTACTCCTGCTCATTGTCCTCTGATCCTCCTGGAACATAATATTCTGCCAGTTTTTTCTTTTGTTTTTGTTGTTGTTGTTGTTGTTTTTTGTTGTTGTTGTTGTTGTTTTTAGCAAATAAATACCAAATCCGATAGCACTATGGGGCTGATTTATTTAATTCTACCATAAAAGTGTGAGATTGTCCACAGACATGACTGTTACTGACTGAAAAAAAAAATACAACTGATGGGACTTTAATGGACTTTTCTCTAATTATTATCTAATTTTATCTAATTATCCAATAATTGTAATTGTAATTATTTTACTCATTTTTTTCATGATGTGAAATCTTTGCAAATTTTCAGTCTAAAGAGGAAATGATTATAACTTAAGCTGATTTTGAGTAACACTCACTGAAGTTGCTTCAGACTTCCTGTCTGTCTCATGTTCATTCACAGTGACCTGTTTGTTACTGCGTGTTTTTTATTGCATGTTTGTTACATTTAATTTTAGCTATGAGCTCATTCCATCTGTTTAGGCCTAAAAAAGATTAGTCCAAAGCCAATTTTTGGCTGTGGCTACTTTTTTTCTGTTTAGTTTTGTTTAAACCCTGCATGTGTTCAGGTGATAAATAGGTCCATAGATATAAGTTATTCTGTATTGGATTGGGACAACACTCATAAATACTTCATGTGGATTCTTAAGGACTTCATGTTGGATTCTTGCATCCATGGAGCCCAGCAGATGTTTTCCCCGGTCCAGAAGTCTCAGACCACAGCTATATTAAGACAGTATAATTACTGGACCAGTCTGAGCACAGTCTGCCATGCCTCTGTCTCACACAGAAATACATACACTTGCACAAGACATTCATATATATTTAGGCACAACCCACATATGGCTCACTAGTTTATGAAGTTTTAAGGGACAGATTTTCAGTCAGAACAGTTCCTACATACCAGAGAGAAAACTGTTGAATTGTACCTTTGTCTAATTTGCAGATATTACTGTATTTGTCTTAATTGTTACTGTACGATCCAATAATTACACATAAACTTTCTCTTTTTTTTGGAGAAAATGCATACAGTATATTCATTGTTTTGCATTTTGGGATTTTTTCTCAGCAGGGAATATGATTTTGTGCTGCTTTGCTTTTATCTGTGCAGAAAAAATACAGTTTTAAGCTGTTTACAGTCCATAAGCACCACTAGCTACAAAGCACTGATGCGATGTTCAGAAAATGTTCCCACACTCTATGAAGCAACTTTTTTTTTTCTTTTTAATGTATCACCTCAAGGGCTTCTGATCGCCTTAAGGTGTTGTAAACTCATTCTACCATTCTAAGGGGGATTATCGACTCCACTTGACTTTGAAGCTCTAAGATTTCCAAAACATGGTTTGACTTCCAGGCTTCTCTGTCAGTTGAAGGGATTTTAATGAGGAGATTTTCACTTTGACCAGCTATGCAAGACTGGAGTCGAAGATGGGCAGCTCCTATAAACAGTCCTTCTTTCAGACTTTCTGCTCTCACGATACTACATTGTATGCCACAGTTTGGTCTTGATACAGATCACTGAGTCTAGGGTTTACTGGTAGCATTCAAGGTACATAGTCGATCAGTAATGGTTGTCCTCTTGTGTGATTTTAACTGTGTGCATACATATAAATATTCCAAGGTTAAAATAAGCAAAGTTCACCAGTAAAATGAATGAATGATCTCCTGAACCTTGTCTGTATTGTTCCACATTCTTTGTCTAAAGAATTTTGGGATGAAATATGCAGACTTTCATTATGGCATATGTCTGCTAAAGGCAAAAAACTAACAAACAAAAAGAAAATATTGTGTTTTGTACTGGTTTCCGTTTCACTTCATTAAGTATACTGTAGGAATATGTAAATCTCTATAGCTGTAACTAACCCCTGATGCTGTATCAGTGTAGAAAATGGAGAACATATGCAGACCTAAGACATAAAAGGAAGTTTCCTTTGCTGTGCAGTGGAGGACAGCAGGGTATTTACTGTACCAGAGAGATAATTTGTGACTGACAAGGAGGGGAAAGTTATGGTGGAAAACGACAGACTGAAAAGTTGGATAATATGCAGAAAATGACTAAATCTCCACACTTAATGGCTTAAAGGTTTTATTTTTTTTTTCCAAGACTGTTCCAAAACACTATCAGTCACTAAAGACATATTAAAAACACCACGTTAGTATTATATCTCTAAACACATGTTAGTGTTTGCATTTTATTCTTTTTGTGCAATTGAAGCATAGTGTGAATGAAGGAATATTAATTCCATACATACTAAATTTGAGTTATAAGCCTTTAAAAGAAAAATACAAGATTTTAATCCAATTCTTTGACCAGTCAGAACAGATGCAAATGTAAAAGAAAAATGTCTTCATCCTGCAACTGGATATGAACACAAGTCAAAGTTTAAGTCAAGATAATGCCCCGGTGGCTTTGATTCCTATTGGACAGTCTACATGGTTTTGTTTATTTTAAAAAGAGGCTCCAGACCTACTTTTTGTTGTTTAATCTATTTAATTATGTATATTTTACTATCTAATCATGTGTTTATTTATTTGAAAACTACCAATTTTTTTGTAACATTTTCAGTTCAGTTTTTTTTTTTATTAGCTGCTTTACCTATACTTTCCTACTTGTAGCTCTTATTTGTTCTTATCATTTTAGGTTTATTTGATTGTATACTTTTAACATTTTTAGTTCCATTGTTTCCCTTTGGGGATCCTTCATACCTTTGCCTACTTGGTCTGCAGGGTAGTTGCCATGGGCATCACTCATGTCTCAGTGGTTGGGGGTCCTGCACTGCAGCTCTATAGTTGAGGTGTGGACTGCACTGTGCCAGCATCTGGGCTGTTCTTGTGGTAGCAGCCTCTAATGTGGGTTTAAATTGTTATTTTATATTCTTTTTAAAATTCAAATGTTGTTTTTATTATTTAAAGCACTTTGTGTTACTCCTGCATGATTCTACAGTCATTTACAGTCATATGAAAAGTGCTTTATAAATAAAATGTTATTTGATTAAATGTATAAGAACCTACTAAACCAATATGAGGAAAACAGTTGCCATAAGGATACAGTGATGTAAAAAAAGTTTTGGCCCCCTTCCTGATTTCTTATTTTTTTGCATGTTTGTCACACTAAAATGTTTCTTTAAATGTTTCTTTCTTTATTATTTAGAGAGAGAAAAAATCCAAACCTACATTATCCTGTGTGACAAAGTGATTATCCCCCCTTTTATCACACCTAAGTTCACTTTCAAGCCACACCCCTGGCCTGATTACTGCCACACCTGTTCTCAATCCAGAAACCACTTAAATAGGACCTGCCAGACAAAGCCGGTGTGTCATAAACATGCTAAAAAAAAAAAAAAAAAAGAAAGAAAGAAAGAAATCAGGAAAGAAATCAGGAAAGAAATCAGGAAAGAGGCAAACACTTTTTCACACCACTGTATGTCAAAAGAAAATGCCAAGGAATCACAAAGGAAACAAATGAAAAGCGATTGAATTATATTATTGGATATTAGATTATATTCATTTTATTTATTTATTTATTTTTTGTGAGTAAACTAGAGGTAGACTTGGAAATGACAGTATAGGGGAGAGGTGCGCAACAAAAAGATAAAGATGGAAAAGTTCTTAGTGAGAGAAACTGAACTTAAAGTGGGCTCATTGTGTTGTGAAGGGTTCAGGTCGCTCCAGTCAGAGGAGAGGAGGTAACGCTGCTCAGATCAACTCAGTGGCTGACAGCTTTCTGACAGAGATTAGAGGACTGCTGTAAATAATAGGGGTTCAGATCTGGGCCAGCTTGCAACATACCGATCACTCTTTCCCGTTCTCTGTTGCCTCTGCGGACCAAATTCTCAGTTTTGGTTATTTAGAGTGATATTTTCGTCTGCAGAGCAGTAGCTATGTTGGCTGTTTTCCATGCAGCTGAATAGCCGCATTAAGTGGAATTCTTTTGGTCCTCATCTGCTTCATCTCAGTGGATCATTCAAATTTCCATGAAAATGGAAGGAAAGCAAAGTAGCAGACTGTGATGACATCATTGATTTAAAGTGAACATCTGGGGGCCAGACAGAGTCCCAGCGCTAAAATAGATAGAGTAGTGCACAACCTGTAACATGTGGTTAAGTGACACATCAGCAACTTGAGGGGCCTGATCAGAAACTATCACTCATAAGCATTACAGTAATACTCCAAGCAGACATTAACATGTAGGTTGTCATTTAGAATAGGGAATAACACAAAAGTGTGTATTGCCCTAATGGGGATGACTATAAGCATGTGGTGTATTTGATGTTTCATAAAGTATTAAATGTTAGGGTGTGTCTCAAAACCATGAACAGATTATAAACCAATAGACCCCAGACAGATGTGTAAAATGACAGGATGACTTTAGAATCTTTTTATGAAGATGGTGTGTCTCTTGTGAAGTTTTGTATCTATATATTATGTGATCATTTCCAACTCTTCGTTGTCTTTATATCTGTTTATGTTTGTTTTGCAGTTCCTTTATGTTATTTCCGTGTCTTCCAAAGTCCTTTTTACTTTTATTCTATTTCATTATTTCAGTCTCTGTATTTTTTCATGTATTTTTTATCTTTCTAACTCTAACCCTCTTGTCATTTTGTTACATAACAAAACATAAATAAATAAATAAATAAATAAATAAATAAATAAATAAAAGGCCCTGGATCAAGGACCTTGTCTCTTTGCTCTGGTCCTTTTTAATAATCATTTGCTTAAAATAAGACTCATATTCCCATATATGACCTGCTGGTTTGGATTGCTTGGTTTGATTTTCTAATGACTTTATTTTATTTTTTTTTTATGACTTTGGCACAAGTTAAAGTTGATGGTAGGTACTCCTTATTTTTTAATGTGAAGAAGAGCAATGAGTAGCTTTGTGTGTTCTGTTTCAAGACTGAGTGGCTGGACCTACCCTTTAATCTTAAATTAAGCAGAGTAAGTGTCAGGGAGTCCTTCAAGAGAATCTTCCACGGATACGCCCTAAACAACACGGGTGCTCGCGCTGTGAGGAGGAGGAAGAAGAGGAGGAGGAGGCTCGGGTGAAAGTGGAGAGGAGGGAAAGCTAGAAAACTGACAGAAGTATGCGGGGCTCGTCCTTGCAGACCTGACGTCACCCCGGGCTCTTGAACAGTCACCTGCAGGTCCAGAAGCAAACAGTGCCGCGCGGAGGTGACAGCGCGGGGACGAAGATGTAGCTCACCTGCGGAGATCCGCGTGCTGCGCGCCTGACGGAACCAAATCAGTTCTGGATTCAATGCATGTGCGGTTCCTCACTAGTGATGAGCTGGCTCCTGTTGTGGATTCTGACAGCAACTGGGCTTCAACAGGTGGGATGGAAGAAACATTTATTTTTCCAAGCTGTGTAAGCTGCATTTTTTTGTTCCAATTCTGGGATGTAGGAGTTCAGCTATTAGGCTTTTATTAACAGGCAGAGCATAAATAGCTATCATTGGTATCAGGTTATTACTAAGCACATTACAAAAGACAACTGGAAACTTCTTACTGCTTTTTTTAAAATAGGGGGGTATTTCCTCTTTTGCACATCCTTCCACATATAAATGAGTTGCTTAAGTTTTCAGGTCTTGCAACAAAATGGTTTCTGCCACCTTGTGGTTATTTGAAGCAACGCTTCTCAAATTATTTCACCCCTGCCTCTCTGTCCTCTGTTTTGCATGAGTGGTTGGGTAAAATATATAGCTACATAAATAAGTCACTTGTGTTAGAATTTCAGCGATTATTTTATAATTAAAAATCATCATTAATGTTAGGAAAATTTTTCAGAATTTACAAAAAAGTAATAAAATATATGTCGTCCCCCCAAATGGCTTTTTGTGAATGTTTTATACCATATATATTCATACTTGTGATTTTTTTACTGCCTTTTCCAGACAGTGATTTTTTTTAAATACCATCTTGCTGAATTTAGTGACCAAAGATAAACTGTATCAAGGATGACAACTGCATTAGGCTACACCCAGTTTTCATAATCAACTTCTGAATCACCCACACCTCTCTGATCTGCTGTTTTCGTCAGAGAAATAATTTTGAGCTGACATTGTGTTTGCATCTTTTTTTTTTTTCCCCCCCTTCTCTCTTTGCCGGATGGCTGCAGGCTAAATTAACTCTTCAGAGGGATGGCTTAGTGGTGCAGCTATGATTAAAACTCATTTATCAGCATTAGCTTTGACACCATACAGAGTCATTATTAATATGACTATAATTCTACCAAAGTGCTATGAACAAGCTCAGAAAAATGACTTGGGTTATGATGTGCTTAAGATTATTAAGCATGTTTTCTCACAATTAACTGCAGATTGCATTTGTGTGTGTGAGTGTGTGTGTGTGGGTCTTTATTGGATCTAAAGCTCTCACCAAAGTATCCTACTACTCTGAGCAATCACCTCATGTTGCAATTTATGACCTTACAGAAAATGTTGGACTTGCAGTCAAATGTGCTTATTCTTGTCCAGACCACGCCCCACAGTTGTAATTATGATGGGCAGGGGTTTTCTCAAGAACACCCTGTTCTGGGAACAAGTTGGATTTGCAATCTTATGCATGGCTTGCTTTGAAAAATCAACTTCTTAAATAAAAAAGACAGGTTTCTTCTGCATCCCCCGATCAGAGCTAACCTCTGAGGACTGGGTTGTTTATGCATCTCCTGTGGCTTGTAGCAGTGCTAACATCTGCTTTTAAGAGCTGCAAAGCTTTTTACTGTGTGATCTTGGCTTCACAGAGCAGCTTGTAATAGTCAAAGCACAGAGGGGAAGTGAAATTAAGATTCACTGGCTGAATTTTGCAACTGTTCAGCACAGTTGCAGCTGTGTTAATTACATGGAAAACTTGACCCTAACATTTATTTAATAAGATTATCTACCCTGAGTGTCTTATTGAATTTATTGCACAGTGTGACCACACACATTAGTGATTTTGTAGCTGAAGTTAGCCCCTGAGGGATTTTAACCTGTTCAGATCAGTTGCTTAACATGACAGCTGTAAAGAAGGACGGATACGAAAGAAGTCAAGAGTAAGGATATTAGGGAGTAAAATATCTTGTGCAATAGAAGATTGTAATCTTGAACAAACACAGTACTGATGCCTGAAGAGTGGCACATTTATTTATTACAAAAGTACACTCATAATGTTGTAGAGAACTTTGCACATGGAAAAATCTTTGGCTATACTGTCAAAATCTTTATTTCAATAAAACTTTATCATTTTCTTTGGCTTACATTCTGTCCATTCTCCTTCCTGCAGGCCTACTCCCTTAATTCCACAGTCATGCCACCGGCTACCGCTGTCACCTCCCTACCTGCAGACCTGTATAATCACACGCGGTACTGCAAATGGCCCTGTGAGTGTCCGGAGGTTCCCCCCAAGTGCCCACTGGGTGTGAGCCTCCTCATGGATGGCTGTGACTGCTGCAAGGCCTGTGCCCAGCAGGTGGGCGAGGTGTGCAATGAGGCTGACACGTGCGACTACCACAAGGGACTGTACTGTGACTACAGCTCGGACAAGCCTAGGTACGAAAAAGGATTGTGTGCATGTAAGTGTCACTCACAACAAGAAACCCATAGTGAATACCATGTGAAGAAGAGTAATTAAAACTAGCATGTAGCTGGATAATAACAAATCTTTTAGGCATTATTACAATTAAACAAATAAAATGAAGAGCAAAACATGAGTTGCAAGAAGACTTTTGTGCAGCAGGGATTACATGACTTCAAAGTTAAGGATCAATATGTTCTGATGATATCTTCTTCTGGCATTCAACATGAATTTATCTGAGTGGAAAATCTCACTCTTCACTTACATTTTCCCTCTGCTGGTGTTGTGCAACACTTGTGCCCTCTCCTCCCATGTCATGCGTAACTAATGCAGCAATCAGCAGTGCATTGGATGGCACAGAGCTCAGTAAGTCGCTGTTTGTGAATCATGGGAATAGTTTTCCATTAAAATATATGCAGCAGGGCCTGGTGCAAGAATCTATGTGTCCTTGCATTTAAGGAACTTAACACTGTGCCTCTTTAGTAAAAAAAACAACTAACTTTTTAGCACCGAAACAGAGTTTGCACATGGTGAAAAGTGTCCTGAACTTGGACAATATATAGACCTGGTTCAGCCTCAGCACTTAAACTAAGATTGGTCAATCTGGGCATTTTCTGGGCCATCAAACACAATAATTTTTCTCTCCAGCCTGTTGGATTCTTTCATGGACACAAACCATTTTAGCTACCTGGATGAGGATGAAGCAGTAATCCTATCTTAACATTAAGATCAAATTCAATAACTCCTTTTTATTAAGTTTGAAATGTTAAGTTTTTGTCTAAACTGCATGAGAATACTTAGGTGCAACTGCTATTAATTGAATTGCATTGTAGGTTGTTCTTATTCTATTAGGTCCACTCCATCAACTAAGTAAACCAAAACATCACAGCCTTTTATGCTTTGACCTGCACATCTTTTTAACTTGATTGCTTGTTGTCCCTCTCTGCCAGATATGGTTGGAAAAGGCTGTGAGCATGATGGTGTCATCTACCGCAATGGTCAGAGCTTCAGGCCCAGCTGTAAATACCAGTGTCTGTGCGTGAACGGTGCCATCGGTTGTGTGTCACTGTGCACAGAGTTCCAGCCTCCACGAGTGTGGTGCCAAAACCCTCGCAGGGTCAAAGTCAGGGGTCAGTGCTGTGAGCAGTGGATCTGTGATGAACCCAAAAGAGGTCGCAAGACAGCAGTGCGACATGCCGTGGAGGGTAAGAATAGATAAGTAGATGGAGCACTGCAGTACAGTAATATATGTGTAAAGAAAAGGCTTTGTGAGGTCAACCAAGGAAAAGTTTTAAAATTTAGATTAATCTTGAATAGTTTAAATTAATCTTTAAATAGTTGTATTTTATCTGTCATTTTCCAGTAATATGGTAGAATTTAAAAACTAAAGCAGAAACAGCTGTGTTCAATCATGGCTTTCACAAAGCATCTGTGTGAGTAGTATGTTTTTTGTCCAGGAGGATCATGAGATATGTGTGTATGTGTGTGTGTGTGTTTGTGTGTGTGTGTGTGGGTACAGACCAAGCCTTTCCTGTGGAAGCCCTCATACTGTTTTTGGGTCACGTCCAGTTTCCAGTCATTTAGTACAGCAGTGATGTGGACGCAGGAAAGTGAACACCGTTCGAGTTGTGTTGCATAAAGGGACAAATGAGATCCAGATTGCTGCACAGACACAGTTTAACAACTTTAGTACACTAGTAACAGATGCTGCTTTTCTTTTTTTGTCTTTTTGTTTTGTTTTTTATTCTTAATCAAGACAAATGTTGGAACAATAAGAATTTTAAAGTAGGATTAAGACTCTGCAGAGTTTATGTGCCTGTTAATGACTTTCTAATTCTTTGTGTCCATTTAGTTCATTTTATTGAACGGCTAACCTTTCAGCACAACAAATTTACCACTTTTTTGTTTTTTCTTTTTGGGATGAATACATGTTATATCATACAGCCAAGAAATCCTCTTTGCTCCTAGTTTTCTAGGAAACGTGACACAAAAAACGGATCTTATGAGGACAGCCAAAGTTGACAACTCAGTCAATATTTAAGCAAATTCCTTTAGGGAAAACTAGTTCTGATGTGCTGGAATCTTTGTTAAATTAATAGAATGAACTTGTTGCCGGGCCTGTGATGGACTGGTGACCTGTTCAAGATGTACACTGCTTGTTGCCAAGAAGCACCTGGGATAGTCTCCAGCCCTTGGATGACCCTGCATTGGAATAAGCAGGTGTAGAGGATGGATGGATGGATGGATGGATGGATGGATGGATGGATGGATGGATGGTCTGGGGGTTTTATGGAGACGGTTGATGAGATGATGATATATAAATTCTGAATTATGATCTAGAACATGGTAGAGATGATTTGGAACAACGTATAGAAGTACATTACATGTTGCATTTACTGACCTTGGACTTCTGACGTTTACCCAAGGGAAGGTCAGGTAACAGCAAATATTTGTAGTATTGGCTCTTTCTGTTGATACAATACAGTAAAACCGAGCAAACTTCAGGCATAGTCTTGAATGGTGATTAATCATGATTAATTTGTAAGCTGTGATTAATGATTAAAAATGTTAATAATTTGAAAGCCCCAATATATATATACACACAGACACACACACACACAAAAAAGGAATAATTTGCATAAATTCTTATCAGATTTCATATGACGTATGATGATGCAATGTTAAATGTATCATACAGTCAATAAGCTTAAGTTATTAATCTTCAACCATTAAGAAGAGTGAAGACTGACTTGATCCTAGAAGAGAGCATAATGCTTTAATGTCTGCACCTCACTTTAGAGGTAGAGATGCCTCAGTCAGGTTTGCTTCCACAAATTCTTATTGACTATTGTGATTACTACCAACAGAACAGAACATTTACACAATATGATTCATCAGCCTTGCTTTTCTGCCTTTGCTTATCCAGCTTTCCCAGCTGAGACCAGGAGCTGGCACAAGAACTGCATCAGTCAGACTACCTCCTGGAGCCCATGCTCTAAGACCTGTGGCCGTGGCCTGTCCTTGAGGATCTCTAACACCAACAACCAATGTGAGCTCGTCAAAGAGTCCCGTCTCTGCAACCTGCGGCCATGTGAGGTTGACATTACCGAACACATCAAGGTTGTTAATTTGCACCTCCAGCAGTTACATAAATGGCTCTATTAAAAACGTCATCCTAAAGTCCTCTTGCCTAAATCCTAAACTTGAAGTCTTTTTCTCCTCAGCCAGGCAAGAAGTGCCTGAATATCTACAGGGAAGATCATCCTTCAAACCTGACCATCTCTGGCTGCATCAGCAAGAAGCAGTACAGGCCCAAATACTGTGGAGTCTGCACTGACGAGCGCTGCTGCATCCCTTATAAGTCCAAAACCGTTGATGTGGAATTTGAGTGTCCTAATGGCTCCATATTCACCTGGAAGATGATGTGGATCCAAGCCTGCTTCTGCAACCTCAGCTGCAAAAACCCCAATGACATCTTTGCAGAGCTGGAGAATTACTACGGTTACCCAGAAGTCACGGACTAAGAAGTGCCAGTCCCATTGTTTTCCCTGACATCTTTTTCAATGTTTTGTATTTCCAATGTTTGTTTTTTATAGTCTTTTTTCCTATTGGAAATATATGTAAATATGACATGTGTATGTGTCTCCAGAATGGGTTTTTAATTCATACTGTGCTGTCAAATAATATTTTAAGCACTACCTATGGGAAATATTCAAGTTTAATTTATTCGTATAGCTTCAGAATTCAAATGTGGCCTTTCAAACTTAATGTAGAGAAGTTTAAAAAAAATTAAGAAATATGCTATAATGACACAAAAAGGGAATCTGTTACAACTTTTTATTGTCATTTTTTAATAAATACAAACTGTTACATCTTTTTAATGCTTTTCTACAGCATTAGATGGTTTGTGCACTGCATCTTTACAAAGCTTTGTATACCTCTTCTACAAAGTAATATGTTGCTGTAGTGCAAGTCAAATACAGGAGTAGAAGGTGTCGGGTAAGTGCTATGGATATCCTCATGTTAACATGTGGACCCTTTCTTCACTCACCCACAAATCCACAACCACATAGGAGCATCACATCTAAAGAGTGAACAATTCCATGGCACTTTTTTTTTGTTCCATTGTGCTTGATTGCATAGAAATCATTAAATAAAAGAGAAGGGGGAAAAAAACGTGAAGTCAGGATTAATCGTGGTAGAAAAGTGTTTTAAATTTGCATTTCAGAATAGGGTTTGATTAATCATGAAGCATAAGCTCAATGGAATGTCTTAAAAATGATCATCTGGTTCCCAACACAATTTAAAATGCATCGTGTGTGATGAATGGGAGGGAGGGGGGGGGGGGACTTCGGCAGGAGAAAATTTGCATATTTACAGGATAATCTAGATGTCTGTTCTTAAATTGCAAAGTTACAAATACAGATTGAGGCAAAAAAAAAAGTCATTTTTAAAAAATTTGTTTATCCAAGCGCCTCCCTGTTTCTTCTTCACATACAATTCTGCTCCTATGCACAAACAACATTCAGACATGAAAATAAAAAGAAGAAATGATCAGACAATTACAGTGTGAACAAGAGAGAGCTTTACAGTCAGGTATATTTGAGAAAGCTGTGTCAATATGGTAAAAGTGGATAAAAACAAAATGACCATGATGAAATAGATTTTTCTCCTATTTTTTTTATTTATTTTTTAAGTGTATAAGAAATGTTATAAGCTGGTGTACTCCCTAGCCACAGCTTTCTCCAACATTCTCCACTTCGGTATCGCCATATGCTGTGTTGCCTCTAATTACACTCCAACTTGACCAAAGAGCTCAGCAACATTTGTTGTTAAGATACAGTAGGTGTAGATCCCTGAATGACCAAGCATGCACACAGCTGACCTCACCATCCCACTCTAAAGACAGATTTTGAAATTGGAGCAGCTCAGTTGCACTGAGTTGTCTGCAGCTGAGAGTCCATTGTGCGTTTTTTTTGTTTTTTTGTTTTAAACAAACCCAAGTGTGCTCTCTTAGTGTCCCTCTCTGCATGAAGTATGTATTTGCGTAAGGAATGTGTGTATGCTTGAATTAGAGACAGCACAGAATAACAACAGGGCCTTGAAAGGTTTGTGTCTGGTGAGCAGCAGCTCACTTAGCAGGACACTTCAGTGGACTTGGGCACAGCCTGGTCCACGTTGTTGTTGCCTGTGCCGTCCACGGCACCATCCGTGTGAGAACGGCCGTGCTGGTTGTCAGTCGTGTGACTGCGGCTGCGAGGTCCCTCATTGGTGTGCGAGCGGGAGCGGTTTCCCTCAGTGGTGTGGGAACGTGAGCGGTTGCCATCGAAGGAGGTGACGCTGGAACCGGAGGCAGTGCGGGAGCGGACCAGGCGGGTCATGCTGGCAGAAGGCACTAAAATAATAAAAATAATAATAAAAAAAAGTGGGGGGGAGGGTTAATTTCTCCAGGATACTTAGCTGTGTGGTTGTAAGAACAGAGTTCCTCATCTGACCACAAGGGGGCATAAAGCTCACAGGGAAAAACCTGCAAACACTCGCACTGCAGATTTCCCGAAGAACTGCGAGTTACACCACAACACATCCAAGAGATGCCACAAAGCCACTAAAACAACAAATATTTTGAATACTTACTGTATCCCATGCCCTGAATGAAGTACTTGAAAGCTTCTGTCAGTTTGCCAGGCTGCAGAGAAGAGCACAAGATATAATCAGCCCTCTTATCAGTAAAAATCCCTCATGTTTACTAAAAAACCCTGACAGACTCATTTTCTCATCCAGCAGCTTACTACCCTGGGCCTGCAATATGACAGCTGCTACAAACAGGTGCTGCTCAGTGTGAAGGATTACAACCTAACAACTGTGGGCCATATCTGCTTCTTGTTAATGCTCTTAAGTACCACCTTCTTACGCTATCCACCCTTTCCACCTGACTATCTGTGCTGATTACCCAGCCACATCTAGCCTGCTCTGCAACATTACAGTCTGTCTCACAGAAGAGACATACACACCTGGTCAACCTGGGGCATGCCACCACAGTCAGCCATCTGGAAAGGAAAGAGAAATGGAACAGGTCATTAGAATGTTGCCATGGCAGTGGACACATCTTTGCCCCAGTTATACACGTCTCGTTCTGTTTGAACACCATGTCCCTGATAGCCCCAGTTTTTGTTCCTCTAGACCCTGACCAGTGAACTCCAATGACTCCAGTTTTAAATCTAAAAGCCATTAGGTTTCAGCTCTTGGGAGAGGTGTAGAAATACTTTGTTAGCTTACTTAAGTAGAAATTTCATGTATGTATACTTTACTGGAGTAATTAATTTTCAGCTGACTTTTTACTTCTTCTCCTTACATTGTCATGCAGTTATCTGTACTTTCTACTCCTTATATTTTAAAAATACCGTTACTCCAATTTCATTCCAACTTATTATTAACCCCCCCCCCTCAAAAAAAAAACAACAACAACATACAGATAAATTGCACCATCTGGACAGATTAAATTTGACTGTACCTGCACGACACATACCATGTCACAGTCCAGCAAGGACATAGTAGATGCATGTTGCCTAATACAAAGATGTCCATGTCAGGGACTCAAGAGGACAGGTAGCCTATAACACCCCAAACATCCCAAATTTTTCAACATTAATATTTTAAATATAAAATTATAATCATTATGGCCTTTATATGAATGTTTTTGGGGGAGGTGGGGTAGTGCACTATAGGTCCCTCTGGCACAGCCAAAGCTTTTGACCTTAATGGCCTTTTTTGTCCCCTTACATTACTTTACTTTAATACTTTAAGCTGTTTTGAAACATGAACTTTTACACTTTTGGAGTTAAAGTTGATACTTGAACTTCTACAGAAGCTTTTTTTTAAGCCCTAGTATTGATACTTTACCCAAGTAATGAATGTGAAAACTTTAAAACACCTCTGGTTCTTGGTAATGCACCATTGCCACAAGCAAACATAAGCAGGTCAGCTGCTGGAAACTGCACATCCAAAGTGCTTATGCATGGACACATTCAGCTGTTGTAGCCGTGGTTAATATATCACCAGGTAAATGCTGAGCCACTGGAAACTTATCAGCTGAAGCCTTATAAAACAGGACCTAGTATCTGGGACAGGAGGTCCAACCTGGGGGTTAGGAAGAGGCCAGGAAATGGGTCACTCACCTTGAGCAAGGTGGTCTTTGTTGGGTCCAGCCTGGTGTTGCACTCAACCTGTACATACAAACCAAACAAATCAGTTAACTAAAGCATCTTATGATGTATGTTCACATTGGAACACATTATCTCATTCTCTGACTAACACTGAATTGACAGCATGGTTTTAGTTTACCACACACGCACACACACACACACACACTAACACACCAACAATGCTTTTGAAGAGATTTGAGGTCTTTCCAGAGCTTAAAGCAGGAACTGCCACACAAATCTCTTGACTTTAACAGATTACATCTAATCTGAGTCACTTGAAATTTCTTCTCTAATCCCCTTTTTTTTGCCCAAGACATGTTCCAACTGTTGTTTTAAAAAACACGTAAGCATGCATATCTCTTATTCTTAACACAGACAGCTGGAATGGAAAAGCATGTCCAGCTTCAGTTAGGAGTACTGGAAAGTACAATCATTAGCATTAGGGTCTTGTTTTAATGGCTCTGTGAACTGCCTGAACTCACCACAGCATCCACAGCAGGAGAACTGTCACCAACCACCAGCAGAGAAGGGCACCTGGGTGAGGGAAAATACAAGTCCCCCATTCAGCAGTGATCAAATATTAGAAGTCAGTTTCTTTGAACAACAGTGTTGCTGTTGAACTCACTTGAGGGATCTGACGTTGCTTCCAGGGACCGGCCTCTCAATTTCCAGATCCCTCCGACTGCAAAGAGACAATCCAATTAAACAAATTAAACACAAACTCTCCCATTTTATTTTATTAGACTTTTTATACATTAACTTTTTGGTTCACATTTTGTGCATGTAGCCCAGTTTTTCAGGGTTTACCTTTCATAGGACTTGACAAACAGATGCAGGTTAAACTGGTTCATGTCGTTCAGGATGTGGTGACGATATGTACCGATTAAAGCATGGTTGTTGTGGATCTCCTCCTACGGGACCAAAACCAAGATATTTGAAACTCTATACCATCTTAAATACATTTAAAGAAAAAAATATATACAAGTAAGATTCTACGCAGGTTTGTCATTACAGAATATGAATCTTTACCTTTCCAAAGAGGTGGGAGATGATCATGTCAGGCATGGCATGGGTCCAGCCACTGATCTAAAGTTATACAAAAATCACACTTAGTCACATAAAAACAGTTTAAATTTGGGCCAAAAATTTAAAAAGCTTTTAGACATTCTGTAGACAGATGCATATATGAATGTTTGTTACCTTGTGAGCAGCCCAGTCCATCCAACCCTCGGCACATGGGTTGATGTTGATGAGCACCAGGCCCTCAACCATATTTGGGTTGTCCAACTAAAATGAAAAAAAAAAAAAAAAAAAAGAAAAACACATCCAAAACATGAATTTTATTTCTTTATGCCAACACAAACTTTGCTTAAGTGAAAAGTGAAAATGAGCCCTCATTTCTGGCCTTTACTTTTTTAGTGTTCGCCAGTCATGATTGCATCTCATTTATTAAAATCCAGTAGTTTTATATTTCAAACTGTTTGTTGTTGGTGCCCATCTCAGTTAAGATCAGTCTCCATAATTTCAGAGATTACAATTATTTATGGGTGATGATCTACAAAATTCATCTACAGAGGAGTCTGCAGCAAAGAGTTAAAAGCTGCATCTCTGTCAACCTTGTGTCAACAAAGTGAGACGTCCTATTGAGTACAATGTTAGTGTTGAGCTGATGTGGTGCATTCCTCAGGCTTTCATGGCTCAGCAGGCTCGAGCAATAAGCAGCTGTATTGCCAAAATAAGCAAAAGGCAAAAACATATTAACTGGCTCTGCTAATCCAAGAATGATTAATTTTCAAATGTCATGATGGTGTGAACTTACAGCAAATCTGGTCAGGATGTAGGCCCCGGCTCCGATACCCATTCCAATCACACTCTTCAGGCTGAGGTGCAGAAAAATACATGGATACTGTTAGAACAACCGGTTGGAAAACATCCTAAAATATGACAGTGGGGTGCGAGTGTAAAAACTGCAGTTTAACTTACCCAAAGTGCTTCAGCACCAGAGGGAGAGTCTCAGACACCTGGTCCATGGAAGGATACTCGTATCTGGAAAACAAAAGACACATTGTTACAATCTTATCACCATTTTATGGCTCCTTATTATCAGCATGTGGCCATATGAGGCTAAAGCAGCATTAAAATGAGCCAAAGTTCCACCATGAAAGTAGAGATTAAGCTAAGATAAACACCTGCACAACACACTTGTTAAATTAGGGCATCTTAAGAACATCCGCAGTGATCTATCTGCTGCGTCAAAGGTCACAGACTGCTTGACACAAATCCAGTTTCTACGAGGGTTAACTGTGTGTGTTTGTGTTTATCTGGCTCACCCAGTGGAAAAGGTGTTTGATCCTTCATGCTGCCCCGGGGCATCAACATGACACACGGCAAAGTGCTGCATGATTTCTGACATGTCCTCATGGTTAAAGAGCGTGTCCCAGCAAGTCTTGTCTGGAATGGTAAAAAGAAAAAAGCAGAGGATGAGTTATTCACACTATAAAGATTAAAAAAGACCTCATAGAACCTGAAAAGAAGCAAAAGGAGGGTTTGGTTTTGTGTTACAAGCAGGTGTGTCTCATCACTTATCAACAGAGCTGTGGAGGAGTTTAGCTGTTGCATTGTAATAGACTTAATATAAAGTTAGCTCTGCGACCGTAATCTCACCCCACGTGGTACGGTCATTCAAAACGCCCCAGGCTTTAGGCACAAACAACAGATGTTTCACCCAGATAGAGCTGAATATGGAGCAGTTCTTACGGTTCAGGCCAATGTCATGGAAGGTGAGGATGACTGGTCTGTCCCCTTTGGGAGCCCCCTTCATTGTGCAGCGAACCCGTCCAAAAGGAGTCTCGACATCATGCTCCTATAGATGCAAAAGTTGTCAAATTAATGCAGATATTAAGTAAAAAAAAAAACTTAAAATGCCATTGCACATGCAACAGGAGACCATCAAGTTGAATAAATAAAATTAATATATAGAACATTAAACTCTGTCAGTCTGATCCATTTTGCCCAATGAGCACCAAAAATGACAACTTCTATTCTCCACGTTGCACCTATCCATTGGTTCTAACCACAGAGGCAGCATAATCCTATAGAAAAAAAGCAAATCCCCTCAAAACTTTGTGCAAACATTTAAATAAATCCCAGTCTCTACTCACGCTGACTTCAATCTCAGCAACAATCATTTCCACGTCAGAATCCTCCAGAACCATGTTTGCAGGAGACAAGTCGATCGGCGCTTGCTACCAAAAAACTCTTGTCAGAGTGGCTCCCTGAGCTATAGATCCAACACTCGGTAAGTCTCTGAAGTAGTTTAGCACTGCACTGAGAGCTGCATTTTATACCCCTGCTGCTTACCAGTTGGCTCTAAGCTCCCCGGACTCCCATGGTGCCTTGCAGGCTGGTCAAAACAAGCTAATTCTAGAAGAGATCCTTAAATTGGATCAGCCAATGTCAGAGGGGCATCAGCTACTGCACTGACATGATGAGTAGGTGTGGGTGTATGGTCAGCGGGAAGCATGTTGAATGAACGAAAGCAAGATGGCAGCCATTACTCGACAGTTTATATTGTCGAAGTAAAGGCTGGATAAGAAATGTCTTTAAATTGGTCTCCATACAGACCACTAAGACAGGCCTGTATAAACTGAGGCAATCTAAATTAAAAAGTAAAAACTTTTTGTTTACATTTACAAAATATTGTGCAAAATGTATGGATCATTTAATTTAATGAAGAAGACCATTATATATTTTATTTATTACAGAAAAGATGCCAAATTATGTTCCTGAAAGAATTCAAAGATTGAGACTGTAGTATGTTGACATGACCTGCGGGTCTGAAGCACCAAATGACCTTTCAAATTTAGGTTTGTTATCCAGCCAGTTTTGACTCCATCTGATGTGCTCTAGAAGAAACATTCAAGGAGGAACAAAACCTATTTACTGGATGCAATGACCAGGATTCCCCGCATCTTGCTCCTCCTACTTGCCAACTTTGCAAGGCACACTTTTGCACGTAGGCTACCCCGGCAGGATAATCCTCCCACACGTGTATGTGCCCTTGCTGCATTCAGACGCATCTAAAAAAACTTGCAGCAATAATATGCAGCTGTGTGACAGCACTCAGGAGCACATCTACATACACATGTGTGCATGTGCCTGTTTAATCTTACAAGCCTGGTCCAACCTGTTTAATCACTTCCAGTAGATGAGTGAATAAGCAGACCTCTAATTTGATTTCTGTCTTAATAAAATCATGGCCCAGAAGTTAGAACCTTGATATATGAAGCTCTACAACAGGTATGGTAATAAGGCCACTATATGGTGATAAAAAAGCTTAATAATTTAAATAGTACACACACCCTTTGTCATATGTTCATAGTTATTAGTTATATTACAACAGGTGAGGACAACAATAAATTATCTAATTTTTGTGAATTTGTACATCTGGAGCCGTACCTTGACAACAAGCTGCTGTATGGCCTCTCTCAGTCCCTAGAAGGAGAGCACAGAGCGATGAAAGCATAAACCTAATGTAATTACATGACATGATTTAATTATCTGAGGGCTTCAGGCTGCAGTTTTGCAGTCATGAGTGTAATTTTAACAATGCAACTTGGTAATTGTGGTCAAATTCTGAGTGATCACATTTTCTTCACAGTACAAAAATGTATAGAATAATAATAAATTATTATTTTTTATTATCATTATTATCATCATTATTATTATTATTATTATTATTATTATTATTATTATTATTATGTGCAGGCTCAGGATTTATCATCTTAATTTCTCATGTTTCTTGTAAACAAACTATGCAAACAATTATTCTTATTTAAATAGGTCAAAAATCCATTTCACTTATTTCTCCAGCACTTATTGGTTTGTTGCATTTCAGCGTACATACCGGCAATTCCCTGTCGACCAGCAGGGGTTTGGATTCGACTACTTGAATGTCATCCATTTCAGAGAGCTGATGAGCCTGGGGAGGCAGATAAAACACAGTCAGATTTGTTAAAAAATAAATAAATAAAAGTGTTTTAAGTGGGCTAACTTGGGAGTTTTCAATTTTCAATTCCATAAAACCATAAAGTGTTTTCTTTTAAATGATCTTGCTGGAAATCATTTTTAAAGGGAAACGTTGGCAGACGTTAGGAGGCAGAGCAGCAAGCAATCAAAAAAAAACAGACATTCTGGACTCTGGTTTGGTCGGGTTTCTTATCTGCTCTTCCATATGCAGCCTCAGGTAAATACACAAAAATATCCAGAACCTAGCACCTCTGATCTGCAGTACCACACAGGTCATATAAAAGGACCACACCCAAGAATAAAAAGTAGAGATAATGAGGAAGAGTGAGAAAAAGCAAGAGGAACCAAACTGTGTAGATCATGCTGCTTTCTTGGAGTAGAGCAAGCAGAATGTGACTGTGAATGCAAATCAAATTAGCCAGTTGAGAGGACTCTTTGTCCACTGGCTTGGTGGCTCCTGAGAGCCAGGGGCTTGCCCTCTTCTCTCTGCTGTTGAAGGAGGGCACGACTGACCAAGACAAACATCCACAGGAAGCAACAGATTCCCTGGTTCCCAGCAAAACATCCCAGCTCCCTTTCAGACTCTGCTGGCTGTCTAGCTTTGTGAATTCTCCCACTTCTCTCTGTCTTGGTTTCTGCCTAGTTGCAGTCACGATGTTTGCCCTTTCCAGGCTTTCACCATTTGCTCTCAGTGTCTCCATTTGTCTTTGTGTACAGAAAATTAATGAGCCTCCAAAACTGCTGGGAGCTTGTCAAAGCAAGACGGGTTATTTAGAGGAAGTGATCCATTAGGTTTTAAATACGGTTTTGCAGCAGAATACGCCTTCAACACACACAAACACGTACACACAAGCCCCTTTGACTGAGCGAACAGAGTCCAGCGCCAGCCAGATCTCACAATGGTGCAGAGGAAGACGAGTATCAAACAACAGGTTCATTTGTCTGCTGCAGCCCTCTGAAACATGGCCACCACTGCAACTGCAGGAGCTTTGTTGAAGAGGGCAAGAGATCAGCCCCCACTGAGATTCCACAGCCACGTGAGGAAGAGGCATCTTTATGATCACATTGAAAGAAAGTGAAACATGAGGAAAAGATTTGTTGAATAAAACCAGAACATTAGGAACCTTGACAAAACCAACCTAAATTAAATTAATTAAGAAGACATACAGACTTCCCCTGCAGTTAGCTACCATCACCACCTGTTACCATGTTGCAGCAGAGAGGCCCAGCTGATATATGTAGGTCACCTGCTGTTTACACCTAGAGTGCATCTCAAACTGCTTGTTGTGCAGAGCTGACATTTCACCTGCACTGAGGGGAGATGTTCTAGTTCGTCTCACAAGCTCCATACCCAAAATGAGTGTTTTTAAGTCATATAATGATTTCACAGATGTCAAAATGATAAAATAATAAAGCCCAGAAACAGTGTTCAGATTTAGCAGAATATTATTTGTATATCATGCATGAAAGTAGTTTGTTTTGCAGGGCGACTTTCTCGCAGGGATTATATTTCAGTGCTGCAGCAGTAGGTTTTTCTTTAACTGTTCAGTACACACTAGTTTCGGGATACAGGTATATACCACCTATCATCAAGTCAAACATGTTTCCACATGCAAATTTGCCATTAGGACATTGGAGATTCTGTTCCCAAATTGGCACACTAAAAGGGGGTGGGGGGGTTACGATTCCATACGACTGGAACGAGCCAAAATTGTGTTACAGAGGTCCAGCTCTATGCTTGTTGATTCTGCATGACAGCATCTACTTGGCTTTTTTGATTCTCAGGATTTAGTGGTCAGTTCCTAAAAAATGGATTTTTTGGAAAGAAAAAATGCTCTCACTTGACAACAAGATAAGTGGTTTAAGATTCAGTGGGGGGAAACAAAAATCCGGCCTGCATGACACATTAGTGCTAGTTTCCACTGTGATTCCAATTATTTGACACAGTACACTGTCCAAGCTAAAAAATAAAATGAAATAATAATAAAAAATAAATAAACAAAAAAGGGGGCTCAAACTGTCTTTGTTGAGTGGAAGATAAGCATATGTACTGATTAGATTTGGACACTGAGACACAATTTTAAAAAGAGACTCAGTATAAAAGGCCAGGCCAACCTTCTTTAGTTGCCTCCATGTGGTTTTAAATCCACAAGCTTGCAATGTCCATCTGCAGAAACAATGATTGCTTCTCTAATCTTTGGGAACGGCACTTAATCTGTCAAATCCATGGTTCTGAAATATCAGCACGGCAGCAGCAGCCTGCTGGATTAAGCTGCCAAAGACCTACATTTTCCAGCAATAAGAGATGTATAAATATTTGAGTATTCATTGTAACAGTAAGTTAGAAAGCAGAGAAGGGGAGTCACAGGGTTGCAGCCACAGGAACCCCACCCCAGGGGATTCATTAAAAGAAAGAAAGAGACACCGTCACAATGGGTTGTTCAAACTGCAGTTGCTGTTTATGGTGACATGCATCCTCCTAAACCACCACAACAGACCAGAGATCAGATTAGTAATCGTTTGCACTGAAGAGTGGATTGAATTTCATGTCAACATTTGAATTAGCTGAAAATCTAAAAGAAGGCATGTCGTTTTGATAAAAGCAAAAAGAATATGTGCTTTAAATTTTGACTAGATATACTCATTTAGAAAGATTAATAATTTATTTTTCAAATTTTTATTAAGGAACTTCACACGTGCCATTATAATTCCCCTCCCCCCCACAATCTCCACACCCCCCTGTATCGCGTTTTGTCTTTTGTTTTTAACGTTAAAGCTAGTCAAATGGAAAGAGGATTGGTTATCCAGCACTCAGCCTCATTGTGTTGTGTTGGCAAAAATTGGCTCACAAAAGTTTTGCGTTTTCTGTGTGCGCGCGCGTGCCTCCCGTGACACGTGTGAAAACATCTCGGAGTTCCAACACATTAACTGTGCTTTTAAAAATATAAGAAAACAGAAATACAGAACAAAATATTAAGTGCATGGTGCATATGTTCAGACGTGCGTTTTTCTAAACTTTACCCAAAAGCTCGTTGACAAACGCAAAATCTGTCATTTTTATTTATTGTGCAAATTATGCAAACATAAAGACAACGCAGTTCGTATCTACATAAAAATAATAATAAAATAATAATAATAAAATAAACAAGCTAATCCTCGTTTATTTCTTGTCAGCTTAACAAAAACTTTTAGAGAATTTAATCCAAATACGGATAATATGCTCAGACATGCTGGGAGTCTGACAAGCTTTCCCTTTAAAAAGACTAAAGCAATAAATTAACTTGGAGGAGCCTACCTGTAGTTTCAGCTAGTGATTGTCCTGAATGGAGTAACCCAACTTTTAAAAAAAATCCACGATAACCTTCTTTTCCTCTACTTTAAAACTGTTGTCGTGACAAAGGCGTCGTTTTGTTTACAACGTGAAGCGCAAAGCGGATGTATGACGGAAATTTATAAAGCACGGAGAGGGGGGCGGCGGCGTGGAGCCCGGCCCACTTTCTCCCCTTTGGTCTCTATTGGGCAACAGCAGATGTGAGATTACTACTATTTCCAGCGGTTGCATGATGAGGAAGCTGCGTACAGTGTTCCAACACAATTCCTACTGCGATCTAGTTTTTCTTTTTCCTAATTTCAATTTTATTTCTTGCAGAAAAATATCAAAACTGAATTGGTCTTTAGACAGGTTTACTTTCCTCTTCAGCTGCATCTAAAACAGAGCTCCTTCTCTCCACAGCATGTATCTGCAGGGTGTGGATAAGGATCTTCAGACTCTACAACCTCTAATTCAGATAGATGAACTTAGAGTTGCAACAGCTGACACAAGTGTAAAATGTATTTGAACTAGTAGGCAAGGAATGCAGCCAGACTAGCAACCTTGATTTGTCGCCAACAGGAAAGTCTGTACAAAGGGAAGCTCTTACCTCACCTTGGAAAATAGTGCTTTTTCTTGGCAACATGCTGCTATTGTTTAATCAAAGCTGGCCTGTCATTCAGAGGCAATAATCAATAAAAGTGTAGCAGTTCAGTTTGTGGGAGTAGCGGTATAAATTTTACTCTAACATGTTCTTTGATATACACCTTTCGATAAGTAACTTTAAATAGATTCCTAATTTGAAGAAATGTATATTAAATTGCCTTTTCATTAGTTGTTGGAAACCACTGAACATGTAGTATGACATGTTATCAGAAATCTGACACTGTGCTTTGTGTAAATGTATGCATCAGCACCTTTTGTTTACTATCCCTTGTCCTTTAATTTCATTGACTAAGCATGTCTTGCAGTGCAGGGATCCTGATGGAAATTTCCACACCTGCAACAGCGTGTCTGTTACACTGTGAATCTGCCAATAAGTGCTAGTATTGGCAATGAGTGTGAAAGGTCCTTTTGAGGAAACAATAGCCGCTCTGTGGACTTGTAATGTGAGGCCCTCAATAGGAACACATCAGACAATAGCCACATTGGAGGGGAAACTATAACGGTCAAGCAAATTTTAATGTTACTACACAAAGCATCACAAGCTCAACATAAAGACTGGAGTCAAACTAAAATATCACTATACAGTATAGAAAACACTGCAGCGTTGTGTTCGGTAAGGTGAAGATCTGTATGTGTGTATGGTCTTTAGCATTTGCAGGCTTTAAGAGACAGCATTTGAAGCCTGCAAGGTGTATATACCTGATAAGGCCAGTGGACTTTCACCTGGGTGACTATTATTCTTGCAGGAGAGACTACCTGCTTCTACAAAAGCATGTAAAGCAGCTTTTTAGTTCTAGACCACACCTATGCACACATTTTAAGACCATCAAATGTTTTTTTAAGACACATATTTAATTGAATCACTTTATAACATTAATAAAAAGTTGTTTGCATTGAGATTGTTGTTCACTCTGTCAGTAACGACATGAAGAACTTTACAGCATTTATAGCAGTGTTGATTTAAGAGAGATAAAACTTTAGTTGTTCTAAGGACACAGCATGTAAGCTCAGTCATAATCAGAATGCCAAAATCTTAAAAAAATAACACATTACAGCGTTGTTTTTTTTTATTTTTGTTTCCAAATTTTCTAAAACCTTAGACCTGTAAGATAAAAATGTGTCCTGGTGTTGTGTATCGATTGGCAGCTGAGTTCATGCGTGTTTGCTTTCTAAGTTCACGACCACTGTGTACTCCCGTTCAGAGTAGAAAATTAAAGAAATTACACAAGGCTCTGAAAGTTAGCACTGAGCCTGCCAGCTGTTGCAATGCAGAAGTATTTGCAGTAATTATAACCTGACAATAGTCCCTTTCCTGACATCTGTTTCTTTCTCATGTTAATCCACTGCACATACCCATCCCAGTTTATTTGTTCATCTCCAAGCTAGATTCAACTGGTCATGAAAGCTACTGATGCAACAGGCAAGTCAAAGGAGTGTGTGATTCACACACACATGACAGTGAATGTGTTTGTAGGTCACGTAGTACGAGGTGTGTAATGGGATGTAGATGTCTGACTAATACAAAAAAAAATGTCTGGATTGTATCATTAGCTGATAAGTAAGACATCAGTACAGCTGGTACTCTGAATGGTGTCCTGGACTCCAGAGTTAAAACTTAACAAACATACTTAATGAAGAAGTTGAAAAGTTAATTTCCAAACTAAAGTGGGTTGTCCTTTTCAGACAAATCATTACACACATCTTGAAGTTTAGTTTAGTTTCTTAAATGTCAGGGAAAAGTTCAACACCTGGGGACGCATGCTTGCTATGTTTCCAATGAGAATATATAACTCTTATATAAATGTACAATGTTTGAAGCTCAAAAAGAAGAAACATGGCTTCCAGTTTTCTGTTCTAACCAAAATCCTCCTCTAAACTTTTTGTGTTGCAAATATATCCTCTTTATGAAACTTTCAACTTCCTTGCAGCAATCAAACAAATATTCACCAGGCACTTATTGCACAAAAACAGTGGATTCTTGGTTTTCTGGAAGTGACTCTTTTCAGTTTGTGGTTTGGAAAGTTCCCTCAGCCTGACCTGTATTCAATACTGATTGCCTTAATAATGTGCAGTTACTGCTACGATAAGACTGCTCTCTTTTCTCTTGATGTTGATAAGATTGTTACTGAGTGACTAAGCAGGCTTGGTAATGTTGCTGATATATAACAGCCATGACTGAGCAGTAAAACCTTAATAACATTGTTTGTTTGGTGTGTCAGTTGCCGGGGGGCAAAGTTTGAAATAACTTGGCATCGATGTTAGGTTTTTATTATTAACAAAACTGTTATTGCAGGTGAAAGAAATGATCAACAAATTGTACATGAAAGAATGCAAAGTTTAAATAATCTATCTTCTTGTTATTAAGGTTGTTTTTCACATATTCCTGTTATAAAAGCAGTTTAGAAGAAACACAGGTTTGATGACTGGCTCAAAATGGCCCTCTTCCAGGGGTCCTTGCTGTTTGACATCTGACTTGTTTGTCAAATAAATGACCATAAACTCAAAACACCTGCAAAGAGGTCAAAGGTCATATGGGCACAAAATATTTCTAAGAAGTTTAAAGTGACCCAAAACAAAGAGACTAAAACTATATAGAAATGGTAAAACAGAAAAAAAGCAGAAAAGAAACTCAAGCAGAAACAAAACAATGACAAAAGTTCTTAAAATGATTAAATAGACACTGGAGGAAAGTGTCTGGCAGGGGAAAGGGAAAGTGTAATGCTTTTCACAAGTGTGTGCCCAGGGGCCCCTTGGCTCCATGTTAAGATTTACATACTAATTTGAGGGTAATAGTCACATTGACAGCCAGTTAAAACATTTTCAGAGGAACGAAACAAACAATGCCTGTGTAATTATTAAAGGTCTTATCTTAAAACACAATCAACAGCCTTCAGCTTTTTCTCTGCACAACACGGCTACAAGAAATTATAGAATGTTAATCTGTCAACTCACTGCCCAGGCATTCAAAATATTATATGCAGTGGTATTTTCTGCAAATCCTAAATTCAGTAAATCATTAAGGAAAAACTCTAATAGCCACTTTTCAGCTTTGCAGTTGAGCACAATGGAGATGGCGTCCGTATGAATGACAAAGATGCACCTCATTGCGTGTTGCGTAAGCAAACAAACAGTGTGTGGTGCAGAGTTAACTCTAATCCTCTTAGAGGCAAAGTCACTGTTCATCTTGCTCACCATCATCATGCTAATATCTTTATCACAAGTACCAAGTATAGATGCGGTAAACATGCCAGGGCACAGTGGGTACTGATGACAGCTACCAACTGAGCTGAAGTAGCACTTTCAGTACCTGTTTACAAGCTGGCACACAAGCTTACGATGGATACAACCCAGGGAATCCCCTGTTGATTCACTCTGTTACATTACTGTCTTATCTGTTACTTATGTGAAAATCCCACCTAATTAAATCTTTTTCTACATCCAGGCCTGGCAGCAACAGGACATTCCAGAAACAGAGAGGGTCAGCCTCCACAAAAAAAAAAAAAAAAAAAAATGGACTGATTCCCAAACTGCATTGCATCTAATCAGCCTCGGTTTTGATTCTTGAGAAAAAGTATGTGAGGTCAGGCTGACAGGACTTCAGCTCCTGGGCCAGACCCACAGCCCATTAGATTCATGGATGTGGAACACTGAGCACACATTCATTCCACAGAACAGTTTGGTCTCTCGGTTAAAGTGTCATCAGATCCTAATGGCAGGACATAGGAAGCTAAATCTATGTTCGAATTAAATAAAATAAATTTTTTATTAGAGCTTTTCATGCACAAAGCAACACAAAGTGCTTTACAAAAAAAAAAGATTTTATGCACGTTTAAAACAAAATTCAAAAAGCTGTCACACACCAGAGTATTTAAGAGCAGTTAAAAACACACCCCTCATTATAGTCTTTCACACACAATCACACGCGCACTCACACATACAAACAAAGCACATGTACCTATATGTACCTGTAATCTATCAAATCTATAGCAATTATGATAAAACAAATAAGATAACAAAACAACAAAGACTAAAACAAAATAAAATAAATTTAATCTATAAGCTGAGCTAAAAAGGTAGGTCTTGAGCCTCTTTTTAAAAACATCAACAGTTTCTGCAGCCCTGATGGCCATAGTGGTGGAACAAGGCCTCAATAAAAGTTTTGGTTCTGACTTTGGGAACAACTAAGAGGCCAGTAAAAAATGATCTCATGGTTCATGAGGGCTCATAATTTAAAAAAAGGTCAGATAAATAAGAAGGCCCAAGACCATTAGGACATTAATAAACTACTGAAAGAACCATAAAATCAATCCTGAAACACATGGGAAGACAATGAAGTGATTTTGAAACTGGTATAATTCAAATGTAAAAATAAATAAATAAAAAATACTGATTTAATGCGTTCCTGCCCTTTGGTCCTCGTCAGCACACATGCTGCTGAGTTCTGGAGTAATTGAAGGTTAATAATGCCCTTTATGGAAAGACCAGAGAGCAGTGCATTACAATAATCTGTTCTACTAGAAATAAAAGCATGCATCAGCACTTCCGTGCTGGCAAGATAGAGAAATGGGCGGTCTCTGGTGATTTTTTTAAGATGATAAAATCCTGTCTTTGTGACATTTCTAACATGAGGAATAAAATCCAGCTCAGAGTCAACAAAGACACCCAGATTTCTCACACACTGAGAAGGTTTTAAGTTTAGTAGTTTTGGTAAAATGATCTCTCGCTTGTCTTCTTGACTCCTCTCTTGTCTTGATTGAGTTGTAAGAAATTCTCTGTCCGTGACTTTATGTCTAAAATACAGTTTAAAAGGAGATTAACTGTTTCCAGGTCATCTGGAGCCATGGTGATGTAAAGCTTTGTGTCATCATGTTGACAGTGGTCTGTGTCCTGGTTACTGTAATAACAACTTCTCTTGTGTCAAAGGTGGGATTCTGTTCTATTTCGTATAGGTCTGCCCTTTAAGGGCTATTGCTTATTCGTGCATGCACAGCACTGAATTTTTTAGTCCATGCTCATCTACTTGGTGGGCCCCACCTTGGTCTCAAATTTAAATTGAAGTGAGACTGTACAATCGGCTCGCATTTTCGTCAGCCTGTACAGCACCTAGAAGACTAGATAGGTGCTCCTGGCTAGAATAAAGGTTTCTCAGCAACATCCGCCAGCATCCGGTCTGCCAGACCAGCGACATCCTTGACTCTGACCTGAGTGGTAGGAATGGTGAAACCAAAGCCTTGTGAAATACTGAATCACTTTGACACGACTTGAGATCAACTCAAATGTATCGAAACACTGATCCATTCAAAAGATCTCCATTAAACTCTATAACTCTATAAAACTCTATATCTCCACAAAGCTCTATACAAGACAACAACATATAAGAAAATAAAATATAGCCTGTCTGTGATGTTGAAGGCACCACCCACTCCATTCTCATTCTCTGAGCATGCTCAGTAGTTAACCTTGCAATGGCGTCTCGCGCAGATGTTAGAATCCCCAAAAAACTAGGAAAATTTTATCTCTAAAACCTATGGTTCACAATGTGATTGAATTCCATGCATTATTAGATTGACAAGCTCAGCCCCCTCAAAATTCCTATGACCATTCTCAACACACCTTCTCTGTGTTTCCCTCCCCCACAGCAACCTCTCTCTGGTTTGATGAAAAATCCTGAATCTTTCTCTGTTCAACTAACCAATCACCAAGTTTCACATGCTGACGATCAGACAGGTGTTTAATTGTGTTGACAGGGATGACTGATTCACTTCCATCTACCTGAGAAATGCATATTTTCACATTCAGATGAGGGTTCTTTTTTATCTGGACAACCTCCTTCTACCAGCTCAATCCAGAGATGAAGCAGCGGAGCAGGTGCTAAAACTTGTGCGCACTGTCAACCTTGGGTTTTTTCATAATATGGAAGAAGAGCTCCCTCTTCCTATCTCAGCTCATAATCTACTTGGGACTCCCAGGCTGGGAGTGGAATTAAACTCAGTCACCATGAGATTTCAGCTCTCAGCAGAGAGCCTCACAGCTGACCACTTATATCCACTTTTATCACTCCTCATAGCACTGTAAAAGTCCCGGGGTTCAACACAGAAGAGGGATACACAGACAGACGGACACTTTCGTCTGTCTCCTTCGTTGTTTAAGCACATAATTGGTGCATTTTCAGGGGCCTTGTAGGTCCGTTGCTTGACGCAGCAAATGGAGTAATACCACCCGAAACCAAGGGGTCAGTGTTGGGCAGTATAGCTAACATGCACCAGACAACAACAAACCAGAGAAAAAGAAGACAAACTGGAGGAGGAAAAGGAAGAAGACGACGAGGACAACAACTGTAGAGATGGCGAGATATTTTGAAGAAAGGCTGTATGAGTGTGTTGGGTGCTTCCAAACAGTATATAGCAGTGCATCACTGCCAACAACTGGTTTCCAAAGCTGATGTCAGAAAGTGGGAGTGAATTCTCACCAGAGGACCAAGCCTACTCTCACCAATCTCCAGGTCAGCCTACCAGAAGCAGTTGATTTCTCTCTGCTCTGTGTTGCAGTAGCAATCCAGAATCTGGAACCTTTTCAGACAAAGGAAAGTTTCCCTCCAAGAGATCCACTTGGTTAGCCTGCTGGCTTACCTCTCCAACTGGGAATAAGTGATCAGTCACAGCCTTCTAAGGAACACTTAGCTCAACGTAGCTGAAGCCCAACTGGACATAACTGGATTTAACTGGACAAAGGATCCCTTTCCAGCTCCTCAAGGACCAACCCAGACAGCAAAAAAAGTTTGGCCCAAAAATGGATCAAATTTCTGCTTCACTTTTCCATTTCCACCTTTAATGGAACTATAGACATATATACATCTGTGGGTGGAACCGTAACCCCTTTGGCACAAAAAAAAAAAAAAAAAATCAGACTCATAATTAATCATAACCATAATCTTTACATATCTAAAGTTACAAATTTTACAGCCTTCTCAATGGCAAAGTCTGATCCAGGGTTGTTGATGATTTATTAACAGTAAGACACAGACTGCCGTGGGCCACAAAAACGGCAAAAACAAAGAAACAAAACAGCTCCACTATCAGTCGCGAACAGCTGTAACATCAGCTGTTCCAACTCACTCAGTCTTCTACACAAACACAAATAAAAAACATGAAGAGAATCACCCCGCTTAACTTCCAACCAATCAGAGATTTTAAATGAGATGCGTCATAGTTCACTGCATTGATGTCCAATGACACTCTATACAAGTCACTACAAAAGCAACAGAAGATTTCCGTCTCAGCTGAACTGAATTTGTGAACATGGTAACATTCTTAACATGACAGTTGCATGTAATATGTCACAGTCTGTTACAATATAAATAATGTTAACTGATATAAATGATACAAAACTAATATACTGTAGTGGTTGCTGTGGTTGGTCCTTTGGGGGTGGATTTGTTTGCCTATTTCCCGTCATGCTTTGTGCACTCCCCGACTTTGTTCTGTACTGTAAGTTAAGTGTATGTGTAATTCCATGAAACTCTGCCTGAGAGTGAATGTTCACAATGTTCATCAATTTTTAAGAAGAGTTGTGGGCCTGTCAAAACATGTGGCTTGACATTGTGTTGTAAATATATATTATGATGATTATAGAGATTATTAACCCATACATGACGTGCAAAATTTAAACAGTCTGTTGGTATTAATTTTGCCTCAAATTCAAATTTGCCAGACAAAGGTGTTCAGACATTGCAAAGACCTTTAGTCATTTCCTTTTTTTTTTATTTATTTTTATTTTTTTGTTTGTTTGTTTGTTTGTTTTTTTATGTTTTGAGGCATTGTTAATGCAAAAATAACTGTTAATTTATTAAGATTTTATCTTCTCATTCCACAGTTCTATGGTGTGATTTATTCTGGTGCTATTGATCTTAAGCTGGATCTGGAGCTCTACTTTGAGAGCAGTAGAACATTAAGCTTTGCATCATTGTGGACCTTTTTGTTCATTTAGGCACATTTTTCCCTCTAAATCCAGTTGTTATTTTGGCCGTGTTAGTGCATATAGCATAGGGTTTTTTTGTTGATTTGTTTTTTATAAGAAAGTTTCACTCTTCACAAATTTTAGAATTCAATTTTTCATTCATCCAGTACATTCATTTCATGCATAGGCCTGTCAAGGGGCTGATTGCAAAACATGGCAGAATGCAAAATTATGTTTTGTAATATTTTTAAAAATGGGGGGAACCACGAAGCAGTGGTGCTTAGGGTACCCAAATGGCTAGCAACGGCCCTGTTGATGGCCTTTGAAGTTCTCTTCTTCTTTTTCTGCTGATGTTAGAATGCTACAGTGTGTAACCTTTGCCGTGACTTCTTGCAGCAGCAGGTTTTTCATTGTTCCAGCCTTGACTAATGCAGAGCTTTTTCTCACTCTGTTCATGTGCACAGGAGCTGTTTATGTTGCGCAATGACACAACGACTGGACTTTTTTGGTCAATGGAAGTAGGTGTGTTAATGCTTGTGGTACTGAACAGACCCAGTGAGGCTCAGACTACATCGTGCTTCACCTTGAACCCACTAGCATTAGCCTTAAAGTGCAAAACCTATACGAAATAGAATGTTGGTTACGCACCATAACCCCAAATTCTATACTCATAGAATTTGGGGTTATGGAGTATAGTATTTAATTTGTGGGCCTAAGTGGCTCCTAAGATGTTTTTTTTTTTTTTGGGAACTGATTATTTGGTCTAGTAGGTGGGCTTGGAATAAGGTTTTCAGTGATGCGCATACAAGCAAAACATAAACTCAGTAGCAATAGCCTTAAAGGGCTGTGCCTAGGGGTCACAGTTCATAACTAATGTTTTTATTGACTTATCAAATAGGAAATTAGCTTATGTTATAGTGAACACAGCTGTTTAGATTATTGGGCTGGGGTTAAAGGGATGCCTGTTGAAACAGATATACAGGACAGATGTTATGTGACAGCTGATGTTGCATTGGCAGAAACTACAATGTGGAGTTCAACCCATAAGAGCCCGACGTGACATATTTGTAACATACAGTTTCTGAGACATTTTGCTTCAATTTATGGAATAAACTTTGCTCAAAATCCTGTTGAACACAATCTGATATTCGTCTTCAGTCCCCTAATAGATATTCAGAAGCAGAAAACCATATTATAATATTTTTAATATATCAAATGGTAATAAATGGTAGCTACCCCCCCCCCCCCCCCCCCCCCCCCCCCCCCCCCCCCCCCCCCCCCCAAGAAGTTAATTTATTATTACATTTTGTTAAAGGGCCAAATAAAGACCTCATATTTAAATAAATTGGACTTTTCTTACCATTTTTTCATGGGTCAGGCCTTAACGGGTTAAGACAGGGCTCTGAGTATCTAGATTTTCCAATGCTTATGGAAAACAGAGGGTCAAATAAACACAGAAGACCGCTTTTGACTATTTAGAAAAGAAATATACAGTATTATCCACTTTCTCAGCATGAATCTCATTCTGTCTGTAGGTTAAATTTGAATTAAAAAGTTTCAGGAAGCTCGCTTACAAGAAACATGTAATTCACAGCCAAAAATCCCTAAATTGCTTTAAAGGACTTCTGCCACAGAGGACAAACACTGTTTTGGCAGGAGGCCGACCAACCACATGTCCTCAGAGTTACAAATTCCTTCACATCCACAGAAAACTCACAACTAATTAACTCGGTGCAGACTAAACCAAACTGCGCTGCTCAACCGCATCTTCAAATCAATGATTGACAGATTGTTTGGTAAAAAAGCACAAACCTGGGCATTCTTAATTGTGCAGCTGACTTCACTACCTGTGTTGTTGTTAATAGTTAAGAATGAGCTGCTGACCCAAATAGCCCAGCCGTTAATGATTCCTTTTTAACCTTATGGTGAGAATAAACAGTGTTCCTCAAAAGTATGTAATATAATCCCACTATATCACTGCAATAAATCAAACATCCCTTTCACCATGCATGCAGACAAACACTTTCTTTTCATTTGACAAAATTTAATGCACTGAAAAGTTTTTCAGACAGTTTGCCTTCAAAGACCCTTTTAGCCTGATGAATCAAACTTGGGCATATCCTACAGGAAATATTTTACACTTTTGTCTTTTCCGTTAAACTGAATCTTTGTGTGTTGACAAAACAGCCATTTTCAGTTAAACTCACCTTTAGAAACACTTGAGTCATGCTCTTCTTTTTTTTGTGTGTGTGTTTGGCCAAAACTTTTAAGGTGTCAGCAAAAGGACAGTGGGGGAGGTATCCTTCAAGAAATAAGTGACAAAACCACTGTCACATGATAAAATGCCTGCATTCAAATTTATACTTTATATTAAAAATAATAGAAAGTTAACTATATTTAAAACAATATCAAAATTGAAAGAATTGAATAAATGAATAATTTTAAATCCAGTGAGTTTGAAAAAAGTATTTCATTAACAGTAAATCTGGCCTAGCTTCTGTAATTCTGCTTTAACTTTACAGCGACTTTGCTGTTAAAAAGAACCTCTTTATGTCTCTCAAACTCAAAAGTGACCAAACACTGGGACATGAGTGGATTTTTTTTTTTTTTAATTTCATGCTGCACTTGAACGCAGCACAGCTCAGCGGTCTGAGTCGTCAGTTTAGTTTCGATCAACCTCCCCACAGTGGGCGGGGCTAGCAGGAACCGGGACGAGGAGGACGAGCGCGACGTGATTGCTCCAAGTGAACGGATGTCGCGGATGGTGCGTGTCTATCCTCTTACGTCAGAGGACTGCATCTTTAAGACGACAGAACTTAACTAGGAATAAGGATTGTACAGAAAGTTCAGTGTGTTGATCAGCTCAGTTCCAGGACAGGCTATCATGATGGGGTCTACCTGTAAGAGAATGAATGAATGAATGGTCATTATGCATGTACAATGAAATTGGAAGGCTTTTTTTTCCACAAAAATTGAAAAAAAAAAAAAAAAAAACATACATTTTATATATATACATATATATATATATATATATATATATATGTATATATATACATATATATATATACACACACACACACACACACACAAACACAAAGAAGAAACCAAAGATATATGGTACTAAGGCAGACATAGAAAAAAAGTTATCACCTGCTCATCATGTCCCACTTAGATTACTGCAACTCCCTGTATTATGGCCTTGATCAGTAATCTTTGCACCGATCGCTGCTTGCTCAAAATGCAGCAGCTCATTTGCTTTTAAGGAGGAGGTGACATGATCACATTACCTCTGTGCTGCTACTTTGTTCTGGCTTCCCATTAGTTTTAGGACTCCGTACAAAATTTTATTACTTGTTTATAAAGCCTTAAATAGTTTGGCTCCATTGTATTTGTCAGAGTTGCTGCATGCTCCAGCCAGTGCTCCAAGGTCTTCAACACAGCTCCTTCTGAAAGTCCTGTATTCTAGGCTCAAATCCAGGAGTGATAGAGCTTTTTCAGTTGCCCCTCCAAGCTGTGGAACTGTTTGCCATTTCACATTAGAGCGGCCCAGTCTGTTTCTGGTTTTAAGTCCTTGCTCAAGACCCACTTCTTTGCACTGGCTTTCAAACATAGTTCAGCTTGACATTTTCTTACTTTTACTTTTTATTCCAGTTTTATGTCATTTTTTTACTGATTTTTATTGTTCATTGTTTTACTGTGTAGTGTTGGTTGAAATTGAAATATAACTGACGTTCCACAGATATTGCACATATAATATTGCACAGATTATTTATTCTTTATTTAAAATTGGTGTTATTAAGAAAGAGCTTTATGAATTACACAACATTGACCAACCTGTGGCATGTCAGTCTCAGTGCTGAGTTCAACTGTGACTGAAGCAGTTTCAATCAATACACACAAATAATTCAATATTCTAAAATGTAAACACAAGTGCATGTCAAGTTAAAAAAAAAAAAGAGAGAGGAAGAAGACGCCCTGGAGACGTCACAGTCAGATGGGAGGAAATAGAAGCTTGAGAGCTAATATTAGTTCATTTGTCCTGTGCAGCAGGCTCCTGTGGCTCACATCATGTAAACAAGCATCAGAACAGATGTCTAGAGATTAGCCTGAAACATGAACAAACACACAAACAAACAGTGATACAACAAGTTGTGCAGAGACAGGCAAAGACCAAAGGCAATCGGGCAAACACTAATGCAAGAGTAATTTAATTAAGTTACAAATCATCTATATAACAGGATTGGCTGATTTAAATGTGCATATGTGTTGATATGTCCAAACAAAATGCTAGCAAAACAACCCCCACACAGAGAATCTCATGTGCAGTGTAACAGGTCATATTAGGAGCAGCCCTATACTGCCATGTCAGGATTGTCTGTACAGTACAGCAGTCAGGGGATTAATGCTGAAACCAGTACATAATAAAAACCAGCAGGTTAATCCTAAAAAATAGACAAATACCCTTTGATTTGGAATTTAAAGGAAATCTCATGGAGCCTCCTGGTATGTTATTTTTTTACTTTTTCTCCAAGTGTGTAAACTAAATTAATTCTTATTTGGGATGCACTCTTGAAGAATAATATTGATCTTGCCTGGAGGAATCAAAAGCATTAGTTACACAAAATAACCTAAATCTGTGTAGAAAATGAGAGGCAGTGGGAATAAATGGAAAGAAAAATACTGTTTTGTCTCCCATCCTTCTATCACTGTGTCTCAGTCACTTGCTTGGTGGTTCGGTCTGAGTGCCAAGCTCACAACTCTAGTGTAATCTCTGATCAGTCAGAGGAGGGAGGGGGGGAAAAAAAAGGAGGACAGGAGGGCTGTGTTGCAATCTAGGTCGTCCACTAGTAATCCCTCGGGATGGCGGTATGTTGTTGGCATCCAGTGCCAACTGCTGAGCTCACCCAGCTTGTCTTCCCCGCTCTCTGTTTGTAAAATTCTTGTCTTGTGACAAACCTCCTTCAGTTTGCCCCCATCTCACATGACCTGATGTTATCTGATAGAAATTCTTGATTTTAGCGAGCTTGTCAAGTAGGGGGTGAAATGTTTAAGAGAGAACGTACAAAGCAGACTTCTCATTCAACTAACTGGAGTAAATCAATGTCTCGCCCAAGATATATATATATTTCAGGTGATCCGAATATGAAACATATGTATACCATGTGGTTTAAAGTACATACTGGCTCCGGGAAGTGAGATTAAGCAGAGTGAAAATGAACAAGTCCAAGAACAAGGAGATTTTGTAAACACTGTTGGAGTGAGAAAGGGCGGATCAAGTTGCTGAAAGCATTTTTCAGCTGGAGTTGCATCATATGTTTGGTTTGACTGGGATATGGACATATTTTATTGTGATCTATGTACAACTGAAAACTGTATATATATATATATATATATATATATATATATATATATATATATATATATATATATATATATATATATATATATATATATATATATATATATATATATATATATATATATATATATATATATATATATATATATATACACACACACCCCATAACATTATTAGAACTCAGGTGCTCAATCAGTAGGATTCAGTCCAGAGATCAATCACAATCCGATCTTTTTAACACAATTGTGGATTTATGGTGTGTGTATAGATCTATCCCAGAGCTTCAGGGAAAGGAGCTGTAGATCCTCATCAGACTGGAAAAGCTTACAAAATCATTTTAAAGAGTTTATCCTTCATTGACCCACAGTTTGAAAAAAATTCAAGTATGCTGAGCCTCTCCAGGAGACCTCGACCAACAAAGAGCCAACAAAGATCTCTTCAAAAGCAAATCAGAGTCCAAGAGGATGAAGTTACAAAGGAATGCATGGTGACAAGTAAAGGTCTCTCTCACATTGGCTCAAGTTAATGTTTGCGAATCGACTATCAGTAGAGCACTGAACAACTATGATATGAACGAACTGCAAGAACAAAGGCCTGGTAGAGAGCATTGCTGAACAAACATGGACGAGCAAGAAAACTTGGAAAAAATGAAGCAGGACAGATGAGACCAAAGCTGATTTTCTTAACTGAGAACTATAAGGGGGGGAAAAAACTCAACATTCAAAAATCAGAACCTTACAGTGGTGGTCGTAACATGGCTTACGTTGATAGTATGGTGGGAACAAAAACATTTTTATTTTACTGGCAATTTCTAAGAATAAAAAATTCAGGCATATCTGTTCATGAACTAAATTAAAAAAGGGCGATGCATCATGGCTCTAAATAGTTCATGCTAAAAAAAACACACACACAAATGTCAGATAGTTTTAACTGTTTTGGTTAGCTAAAATGTGGCCAAGCTGATGTTCCACACTAACATTTACTGACAAGATTTTTCAAAACATGATTTTTTTTTCCTGGTTTTTTGTGATGAATATGACCTCGCTCTGTTGTTTGGTCTTATTTGTTTTATCTTCCTTTATCTATGCTGAAATACTGAAAATTGTAAAGTATTCACAAAAGTCCTTTAATTCACATACACTCTGGTACTCGGGACATTTACAGTCACTACTCACCACTTAGCACCGTGCCTGTGTGTGAGATTCACATGTCTAGTGTTGACTGAGTGGGTCATAAATGGCCACATGTGCTGGTGGCATTCATGACTTCCCACTGACTGAAGAGCAGGATGTAGTAACTGCATGGGACATTTCTCTTTCAGCCTGTGAATTCAGTCTCTAAAAAATGACTATTGTGCTGGTGCTGTTTGGAATAAGGCACCAAGATGTTAACAAATGACCCCACAAGTCTTGTGAGTCACAATTTTGGTGCCTTATGTTAAGGAATAATCAACACTTCGTGGATGCTAAAAGAGGCCTCCTCTATTAGAGAATACCACAAACATGAATGGTTGTTTGTGCTTTGTAACAGCTCCTACCTACAGGTGTCATAGTAACATGCATGTGAATGCCAGAGCCAGAGATTTTAGACTAGAACATTATGGACTATTATGCTGCATTTGTAGGACAGTCTCATTCCATCATCTTGCTCCCACATGTTGCTGTTCTCATGATGTAAGAGAAAACCCAGTTCGTTAGACCAGACCACCTCCCCCTTTGCTCCATTTTATTTTATTATTACCATCTAAATTCTACCTAGAATTAGAAATGTACTATGATCTAAAGACTAACCTCATTCTTAGTGTGATGTTCTCTAGCAATTTTTCTTGTTGTTGTTGTGGTTCTTTTGTGTCCTGTTTAGATTTTTTTTTTTTTTTTTTATTGATACCTTAATTCTAACAAACCTCTCTTTGTTACATAACTGACCTCTTGGGGCTGGCTGTTTCAGATGGCTTCTGATCTGTTCCTAATTTGACCATGGATACCTTTTCTAATCCTACCCTCTTTAGCCAGTCAAGTGATCTTACATTTATTTCACCTTATCCATAAAGCCCTTCCTTAATTTTAAATTTCCTGACATTAACATTGTTTTGCTTCAAACTTTTCAATTACCTTAAAAATATGCCATTAAGTTGGTTTAAGTGAGGTATATGTGTTAGCGTGTCATATAGTTGGCATGTTGTGCAGCAAATGGATCCGCTTGCTTTGTTAGATGCAGTTGTTGCACACCAGGGAGACCTCATCTCCAGCTCCAGTTTACATAGCACATGTTGCATTGTCTTGTCATTTGTAAACTCCTTCCAATACTTTCCCCATTTAACATGTTTAATGGCGATCAAATCATTGCAAATCTGCAGCCTACAGTGTGAACTATATGGTTCCTGACAGTTAAGAAAAATCCATTTTGGCTTCAGAAGTGCTTGAAATAGAAAAGCAAACATTTAATCTGCAGCATGTTTGCTCAAGTCAACCTCGCCACTGTGGTCAGTCAACTCAATATTATGTCACCCACTTAGCTAAATAGAGTGACTGCAGGCTCAACGAACAAGGTTTAAAGTTTAAATGTTAACATTTAACTTGCATGGTTCAGTGTCTGAACTTTAGCCTGCATCTTAGATACAGGTATCAAGAGATGTTTAAAACCTTTTAAACCTAAAAAAAACTTTTTTTAAATTTAAAAAAAAATAAATATATATACAGATGTGGACAAAATTGTTGGTACCTTTCCTTTCACTTAATGAAAGAAAAAGTCACAATGGTCTCAGAAATAACTTGAATCTGACAAAAGCAATAAAAAATTCTATGAAATTTAACCAATAAAAATCAGACATTGCTTTTCGACCATGCTTCAGAATTATTTAAAAAAAAATAAACTTATGAAACAGGCCTGGACAAAAATGATGGTACCCTTAGAAAAGGCTGAAAATAATGTGACCAAAGGGACGCGTTAATCCAAGGTGTGTCCACTAATTAGCATCACAGGTGTCTACAATCTTGTAATCAGTCAGTGGGCCTATATTTAGGGCTACAGGTAGTCACTGTGCTGTTTGGTGACATGGTGTGTACCACACTCAACATAGACCAGAGGAAGCAAAGGAAAGAGTTGTTTTAGGAGATTAGAAAGAAAATTATAGACAAGCATGTTAAAGGTAAAGGCTATAAGACCATCTCCAAGCAGTTGCAGATATTATTCAGAAATTTAAGATCCATGGAACTGTAGCCAAACTCCCTGGACGTGGCCGCAGGAGGAAAACTGATGACAAATCAAAGAGACAGCTAATACGAACGGTAACAAAAGAGCCCAGAAAAACTTCTAAAGAGATTAAAGGTGAACTTCAAGCTCAAGGAACATCAGTGTCAGATCGCACCATCCGTCATTGTTTCTTCTTCTGTCCTATGGACAGATGAGACAAAAATGGAACTTTTTGCCAAGGCACATCAGCTTTTGTTTACAGACAGAAAACTTAAGCATATCAAGAAAAGAACACTGTCCCTACTGTGAAACATGGAGGAGGCTCTGTTATGTTCTGGGGTGCCTTGAATCTGTGGAGGTACAATGAAATCTCAAGACTATCAAGGAATTCTAGAGAGAAATGTGCTGGCCAGTGTCAGAAAGCTTTGTCTCAGTCGCAGGTCATGGGCTTTGCAACAGGACAATGACCCAAAACACAGCTAAAAACACCCAAGAATGGCTAAGAGGAAAATATTGGACTATTCTAAAGTGGCCTTCTATGAGCCCTGACCTAAATCCTATTGAGCATCTTTGGAAGGAGCTGAAACATGCCGTCTGGAAAAGGCACCCTTTAAACCTGAGACAACTGGAGCAGCTTGCTTATGAGGAGTGGGCCAAAATACCTGCTGAGAGGTGCAGACGTCTCATTGACAGTTACAGGAATCGTTTGATTGCAGTGATTGCCTCAAAAGGTTGTGCAACAAAATATTAAGTTAAGGGTACCATCATTTTTGTCCAGGCCTGTTTCATGAGTTTATTTTTTTAAATAATTCTGTTGAAGCATTGTTGAAAAGCAGTGTCTGACTTTCATTGGTTAAATTTCATAGAATTTTTATTTACTATTACTTTAGTCAGATTCAAGTTATTTCTGTGACCATTGTGACTTTTTCTTTCATTAACCAAAGCGTTCCAGCACTTTTGTCCACGTCTGTATATATAAAAATAAAAAGTGTGACCTGCTTTTTCAGAAGGGCTATCTGGTCCCTTTTTGGTTTTAGAGACTGAATGTACCAATGCTAATGGTTTTGTTTGAAAGAAACTCAAAGAAACAATGGAATATAACAAATTTTTTTTTTTTTAAATTTCAGTATTAGACACACAGGAGATCGGATCAGCTTCATCTCAAGCGCAGGCCTTAAATACTCTGCTTCCCTCTGGTGGTCATACCATGCTAACCTTAGACAAAGATTATTTTCTATTTTCAGATTTAGAAAAACAATAGTGATCAAGATAATCCTCTTTCTCTCTAGGGTGGATTTTAGGAAATCACTATCTACTAATAAAATGGTTTAACAAATACCCAACAAGATACCTACAATATACTCTTGACCATTTCTGTGCCTAATGTCTCTGATCCCAAAGAAAAATTCATCTGTAAAAAACACTGAACATGTAAAAAGTGCAAAATTTCAATTGTGGGAACTTTACTTGCAATCAAAATCGAAGAGCATTATGGGTAAAAGCTGGTACAGAGTATGTGATGTAACTACAGTGTGGGCTGGTGAAATATGGAGCAGCTCTGGTGTAGACTGGGAATAAGGGCTCAGTGTGCACAGGTATCTTCCTGGTGAGCCGAGCAGCTCCTGTAGTGATGGGGCCATAGTGTGTGCTGCCCCCTGCTGGGCAGAAAGGGGAACTGCCAGCTGAAGTGTGTAGGAGAGACTCACAGGGGTCCCAGTTGAAGCTCCTCTTTATCCCAGCTTGTCTGTGTGCAGGCTGAGGCTGTTGCTCCGCTCTGACCTGCACACTGGACAGAGGACAAGCTCTGGAGCCTCCAGCAGAGGGACTGTCTCTCTTCAGGAGGGATTCGATGGAGAAAGGACTGTTGAACTTTGCTTCATGTTTAACTGCTCTGCAGGCATCTGGTTCAGGGTTCAGAGTCGTGTGCTTCTCCACTGGTCTGCTCTGGTTCTCTGTTGCCACTTTGAGGCTCAACTCAGGGAACAGATGCAGGATTTCCCTGAAGTGACGACGCACCATCTTTGTTGTGATCTGACTATAGTCCAGTTTCCAGTAGTTCCTCTTACTTAAATTTGAACCTGGGACGACTGGAATCTGATAAATAAAATGCTAGTTAATACATTTCATTAAAATGCATTCTAAGTACATTAAGGGATTAACTGTTTAAATGTAAATCTATATAAAAACATACCTTGATAAAACACTTGTGTGTAGACAAACATTCTGATGTTGTTCTCAACAGACTTTGTCTTTGGAGATTAGTAGTACCACTTTAACCATTATCTGCAAGGCAACATGGTGAGTTTAAAATGAGCAAATTACATTTCATATTGTATGTCAGACAACACCAAATAGTTTTATACTACCTGAGTGAAGGTGAGCATTTTGTCTGGAGCATTCTGGAGGACAACAGCAATCTTGGCCAGGTAGGTGGTGGCCTTCATGAAAACTTCTCTTTGAGCACTGCTGGACGGATCAAAGGGAGGCAGCTGAATTCCAAACTTCTCAGTCTCTCTCCGCATCTTGTTGGAGAATCAAGTTCCACAAAGATCAGCACCATCACATACCCCTCCTAGAGTTCATGATACAAGTCAGTTCTGGATACAAATCCTGATGGGACAATAGAACATTAGAGGGTCTGCACTGCGGTTTAATTAGCTCCCTTTCAAGATGTAATGAGCCATAATGCTTGAGGTGGAGCCAGACATCACAGGAATTGTCCATTTCAAAAACTTAATCTGCTTGTGTGTGCCTGCGCATTTCAGTCAACCACTTTTTTAACTTTTGAACTAATACGAACTTAAAGCATAAAACTTTAGAAATGCAGACTTTAAATGAAACACTAAAACTAAATGCAATTAGGTTTTCTTTTTCTTACCCCTGCTTCTGAAATCCTTCTGCTTGCTTTGAGATATCACCAAAAGGAAGGAAAATATTCCTTTGTGTATCCCACTGTAAATGGCTAACACACCTATGACTAACACTAGAAACCCCGGAGTTTTCTTCTGCTACCATGCCCAGAGGACAGCCAAAAAGCTGGCTTCAACAACTCAACGGCCTACAATTAGCCGCCTTTCATCTGTAAACGCAGAGACAACGTGCGTCAAGAGCTTGACTGATTGTCTGACATGGACACACTCAGATCAGGGGGAAGGGTATGCTTAAAAAGAGCCTGGTAGCCTCAGATGTCTACTGAGAGCCTGAGTACGGACTGTTTCAGTCATCACAAATAGCTTATAAGCTTTTGACCATTTTTCACATAGGCTACCCTTTATTTGGCATTGCTCATGTGTAAAATGGTTCGCACAATAATCGCAATATTGTACACATAGTCTGCTTTCAAATGAGAGACATCACCTTCTTTCTGACTTTTGTGGGAACAGAAAAGTGTTTTCAAAACTAGTTTCGGTCAACTCCACATTGTGTGAAACGTTGAAAACACCATAGACAAGTTATGTTTTTTCTTCACAAAGTAATGGCTAAACAGTCAACAGGCGTCCCTTGTCTGTTTTCCACATCTGCAGGTTATATTGTACAGGGCATAGGCCTAACAAAATGTGAAGGGATACCCAATATAAACACAGAGCGCCTTTTCTCGAGTACTGTAGGGTAAGTGTGTGCTATGTGTTTAATATATAGGCCTACATATATATATTTTTTATAACCATGCAGCACTTCATGCGACTGTGGACTTCAAACTATTCAGGAGTGGACTGTTCAGCATGAATGAGAGACGCAGCATGACAGTTGGGCCATGGCCATCCCTGAACTAATGGCTTTCACCGCCATCCTCCTCTTGCTGTTTGTGATCAAACGTCCGTCGCTGCGTGACGCATGGTCTGCAAAACTGGGACACCCAATGATCATTGGCATTATGGCCCGAAACCGCTTCCAAGACATCTACGCTTCGATGACATGGCTACGCGCAGTGAACGAGTTGGGACTGACAGGTTTGCTGCGGTCTCTGATGTTTGGGGTTATTTTGTTGCCAACTGCATCACATCCTACAACCCAGGCAGATACATCACTATTGACGAGCAATTTTTCCCAACGAAGACTCGTTGCTACTTTCTGCAGAAGTTTGGCATCAAGTTCTGGGTGGCACATGATTCGAGAACCAAGTATGTGTGCAATGCCACCCCATATCTTGGCAAGGACCCCAGTTCTCCCAAAGTGGAGAGACTATCCGAAAACGTGGTGATGAAGCTAATGGAACCGTTCATGCACAAAGGAAGAACTGTTACCACCGACAACTTCTTCACATCTTTGTCACTTGCGCGACGACTGCTCAGCCGGAAGACCACCCTCCTCGGCACAGTCAAGAATTGCCGGGAGCGGGATGTTGCAGATATCTTGTTTTATGTAGTGCTAGGATTTTCTTTTGTTGTTTTACATCAAGGGCTCGAGTGTCATCACGGTGTGTAAGTGCTGCAATAATAACGTTTTCTCTCATCTTATTCATCAGGTGTTTTCAACCTTTGGTGCCACACTGACTGTTTATGCGTCCAAACGGAGGAAGACCGTCTGCATCCTCAGCAGCATGCACAGCGTGGTTGAGAAGCCAAACACAGACTACAAAAGCAGTGCAGTGTGGATGTGATGAGCAGATGTTGCGAGAGTACACTGTGCGCTCAGGAACGCAGCGCTGGCCCGTCGCTGTGTTTTACAACATGATTGACATGGCAGAACTGAATGCACATGTGCATTATCAGACATGCACCGGGGTGCAGGAGAGACGGGTGGACTTCCTGGTGGAGGTTGCAAGCGAGCTTGAAAGTCGCATTTGGAAGAGAAGGCCGCGAATAAGGACAAACTTCTTCGGCAACAACCCCCCCATACCTGGCCTGGCCAAGGGAAAAGGGCAATGTGTCAGGTGAACTGTCGGTGCAGGAACAATCACGCCACTTTACGCTGTGTTGATTGCTACAGGTGCGCATGTGGGAAATGCTGAAAGGAGACTGAATGGCAGTGCCAAGTATGTTCAGACAATGTAGAGGATTGAACCGCTGAAACGCCGCTCAAACAACATGCCACCCTCTCTGCACGTGAGATTTATGTGACCTAAATGCATTGGGAATTTTTTTATTCTCTATCACTTTATCCAAATGCTGCACAAGTGTATATGTATATTCTCTTTCAGTAATTTCTCAGAAAAATGTGAATTTGAAAAATGTGAATTTGAATCTTGTGCATCAGCAATAAATTTCAGCAAGACATCCACGACGTTCTCAGTTTTCTTTCCTTCTGTCTTTAGGACACATCGCTGTATTTCCAACGTGTGTTTCTAATAAAACAGGTCAATAATTAGGTCAGTAATTAATAAGTCAGTTTGAAAATGTGCCATGTGAGAAGGTAAACCATGGGATACTCTGGATGCGCATTTCATTGGCTTGAAATCACACTTGACAATCATGATACAAACATGCTGATAATTATTACTTTGAGCTCATCTTCAAAAATCCACAAATGCTAGTGGGAAAAATTAGTTACACCAGTAATTAAACTTGTAATAAATGCTCTCCTGTTGTGTCTGAGTGCATTAAATATCTCAGCTGAACATAAAAATGTTTTTGATTCCACGTATCACACGAAAACTCAGTTCATGAAATAACAGCACAAGCTAACAAACAATATGAACCCCTGTAAGGAAAATTAAATAGTACTGCTTGGATTCACCTGGAAAGATTAAAATGATCAAATAAATGAAAAATGGCAGGAATTTTCAATGATTTTGGACTAAAGTCATATCCTCCTGACTACCAGGAAAAACAATTGTTTAATCAATATTTTTTAAAATTCCAACAGTTTGAAGGGTAAGGAGAAAACTGAAAATATTTTTTTGAAATATATATTTTTTATATATTTATTTATTTATTTATTTTCCAAGTTATGTGTCCACTACAGTGGACGGCAGAACATCATATAGTAAAACTGATAATCAGTAAATCCCAAAGAAAATACCACGAAGTCAACATAGGAATGAGTGAACATTTTCAATCCAGTCAGAAATGGTTTGTCTGGCACATACTGGCGCACTGGGCAGTGACTGGTAAATGAAACCATTTGCTCATCAATGCACATGATCCTGCTTCTGGCTCAAATGCTGCATCTCGAGCAGACAACTCAATAGTTGAGTTTCCATCAACAATTTGTCACAAGATTCTCTCTGCCTCTGACAGTGAATCTCTTTCTTCTTAATTAAAAAAATACAGAACAAAATGGAGGAAATAACTACAAATGTCCACTACAGAAAACATTTCTCAAACTCTTAAATGTTGTGGTAAAATGTTGTTCTATTCATTTAGAAAATTTGTTTGATGTGTTCTTAAGAGATTCATAAAGAAATATTACAATAGTATTTCAGGACTACATTTGCACAAAAAAAAGGTATTATGCACTTACTTTTCCTCTTCTCATAAAATGTGATTGTGGTAATGAATGCCATTTTCCTTGAAGACAAACAGGAAGTTCCCAAAGCCCCACCCCTATAAATGTGGTACCATTCAAAAGCCCTGAATGTCCTCTTTAGAGAACAAAATGAGTTGATTTAATAGCATGCAGGGCGATGGAGATATTCAGGTTTACAAATGTCCTCCACAGAGGACAAATTTGAACTACTGTTACTCAGGAGGATATTTAAAAAGTTTGTTCTCAATCTCTACGCCACTAGAGTTCCATTTTTATGAGGGATCATGTTGCCACATAGCAATAAAAATCCAAAATAACATGGAAGTGTAGCATTGTGAAGAGGAATTTTTAAATTCTTAACTCAAACACTCAGGAAAAGCTGCCTGCTGAAAAGCATCTTTAAGGCTCATTAAAATCAGTTTTAAACTTTATGATCCAGTGAAATACTAATTATTTATAAGACTAAAATAATGTCACAAAAATTATTTAATTTAAACTTTACAAATTTGTAACTCAATAAGTAATTGAAGTGCTTTAAGCTTGTATTATTACTAGAAACTTAATCTTAATAACCTTCATAAACTTTTCTGAAGAGAATTTTTGCACTTTCCTTCATTACAGTATGGGTCTGATGTGTCTGCAGCACATAAAGACAAATTAAACACGTGTCACTATGTACTTTCTTTCTGTCCCTGGTATTTGTGTTCAGGGTTGTTTGAAAGTATTAATTAAGCTAAACAAACTTGTCAGTATTAGCATCAATCCAATCTAAATCAAGTCACAGCAGAGATGTATTTTATGTATTTCTGACTGTAATGTTTAATCCTGCAATTTGGTCAACTCAGTTTCTTAAGCTGATGTAAGAGCAAATATAAACATATTTATTTTCCTTAAAGGATGGACCACACACCTGACTGAGGGCAACATTCCAATGAGCAATCACATACCAACATTTAACACATTACTCATCTCACCTTTACAGCCAATCCTCCTGCCTTTTGTCTCATATAACGACAGCAGTAATTTACATCAGTGATCCCCATTTACATTCATCAACACATAACCTGTGTTGAAAGCTTTGTGCAAAAACGAGTCCTGGATTTTGGATGGCTGTGTGTCTGCAGGTTTCACTAGACCAGCTGATTTCACTCTTCTTTGATTGAAGGTTTGTTACTCAGCTGCTCAAAGATCTCTTATATTAAAACGGATATATCCAAATAACACTGAATAAATAAGTTGAAAGCGATTATAACATAAACTAAATAAAACCAGAATTAATGTCTGGTGTTATATTAAAGTAAAAATGTTCCTAATGATAAAAGTTATACTGTGCAATTAATAAAACAGAGAAAAACAAAAGAAAGATGGAATTTTCTCCATCAATGCACACAGCAGAGAGGTTGAGCAGAAATGTGATTACTGCAGGAAATAAATCAGTTCTTGGCTTTATTTTCTAAAACTTTCAGACCTTCAGAATAAACAGCTGCTACTGCTTATGCCAATAAAGATGTCAGACAGTTGGGTCAAATGTTGACTTTGATTACGTTTCAGATAGAAATATGTGTAGATGTTGTTTAAACTTTAGCTAAAATACCAAATGAAAGATACATTTTTATTGTATGTTACAAATACAAAGAAATGCATAAGGTAAGTATGTAAATAATAAAGACATAGCTGCTTTTAACAACCTTGTGTTATTGAAATACTTTGTTTCAGTGGAAATAAATGTGACTGGGGCCAGATGAGGCGTTAACTGCTGGAATGTGACTGAAGGCATTCAGTCTCACTCACAATAAGAAACATGTTTGTGGAGAGTTATACACTTCAGCTGCTTTCCACTTTCCACTTGTATATTAAAGCCTTCAAAGACTGTCCAGAGATTTGTTTTAAACAAAAATGAACCTACAGATTCTTTATATTGACTACCTGAAATATACATATTGTTGTTTTGGTAAAGTCACTAATAAGTTTTACAGACATACACATTTCAGACAGAAATTCTACTTATTTTTCATAATGTGATTTTTTTTACAGAATTAAATGAACTTTTTTCGTATGAATATGTGAACGATAATCAATTTAATAATATTCTCACAGGACCAGAGACTATTCAGGTTGAATACGTGGCTGAGCATATGCCTTGGCCTTCTTTTGTACATGTTAAAAAAACATTTGCTACATAAAAACTCTCCTATCAGAGCTGACAGAGGTGTGAAATTAAAGAACAAAAAGCTGCATGCATCTGTATGTTGTGTTTGTTCAGATTTGTACAAACTACTGGCATAATTAACTTTCTCACAATTATGAATTATATTAAACACTTAAAAGTCTATTTCTGAACAGACTATTTTAAGTTTTAAGGGTTTTTTTTTTAGTTCATCAATAAGAAGGAGTTTCTAGAAAATACCAGTTCCTATGATGTCTGGCTCCACCTCCAGCATTATGGCTCATCATCTCATGAAAGGGTGCTCATTAAACTTCAGTGCACACCCTCTAATGTCCTATTGTCCCAACAGGACTTATATCCAGAGCTAAAGGTCGACATGAGCTCATCTGTGTGGAACTTGATTCTCCAACAAGATGCAGAGAGAAACAGGAAAGTTTGAAGCTCAGCTGCCTCCCTGTGATTCATCCAGCAGTGCTAAGAGAGACGTTTTCAAGAAGGCCACCACCTACCTGGCAAAGATTGCTGTTGTCCTCCAGAGTGCTCCAGACAAGATGCTCACCTTCCCTCAGGTAACAAAGAGCAAAAGACTTCAAAATGGATGGCCTAAAAACTTATGTCAAACATTTAGTGGCATTTTCCTCTTTTTATATGTTTTGTAGTTGATGGACGAGCTGTCCCTGGTCATCTCTGAGGACAGAGTATGTGTTGAGAACAACATCAGGGTTTGTTTGTCAAGTCACAAATGTTTTCTTAAGGTAAGTTTTATTGTTTTATCAAATATGATTTTTTTTCCCCAAACTATAACAAACTAAGGCTTTGAGTGCTTTTTCGTTACTCAGCAGTGTCTTTATTTTTCAGATTCCAGTCGCAAAAGGGTCACTGAATAGTAAGAGGAACTACTGGAAACTGGACTACAGTCAGATCACAACAAAGATGGTGCGCCGTCACTTTAGTGAAATCCTGCATCTGTTCCCTGAGTTGAGCCTCAAAGTGGCAACAGAGAACCAGAGAAGACCATCGGAGAAGCACACAACTCGGAAACCTGAACCAGATGCCTGCAGAGCAGTCAAACATGAAGCAAAGTTCAACAGTTCTTTCTCCATCGAATCCCTCCTGAAGAGAGACAGTCCCTCTGCTGGAGGCTCCAGAGCTTGTCCTCTGTCCAGTGTGCAGGTCAGAGCGGAGCAACAGCCTCAGCCTGCACACAGACAAGCTGGGATAAAGAGGAGCTTCAACTGGGACCCCTGTGAGTCTCTCCTACACACTTCAGCTGGCAGTTCCCCTTTCTGCCCAGCAGGGGGCAGCACACACTATGGCCCCATCACTACAGGAGCTGCTCGGCTCACCAGGATACCTGTGCACACTGAGCCCTTATTCCCAGTCTACACCAGAGCCAGTGCTGCTCCATATTTCACCAGCCCACACAGTAGTTACATCACATACTCTGTACCAGCATTTACCCATAATGGTTTATTTTTCAGCATGTAATTCTTTCATACCTGACATACCTTTTTGCACTTTACCTCTTTTTAATAAAATTCAATCAGAAATCAGTTTGCAGGCTTGTTTTATTATTTTATCCACATAGCGTAACACAAATAGAACTTATTTATGTATATTGATAACTGTCCAGCCTTTTATATTTTATGGCATCTGTAAATTAATCTATGTCAACAATAGATACACATAGGTAAATCAACACAGTCTACTGTTAACATTACCGTAATATGATCTAAAATTGGATCTGAGAAGTCTTTGATTCAGTTACATATACCCTTGTTATTTGTTTTTCTATGTCCAAACAACAGGTCACACACCAAATGTGTCACATGACTGTGACCAGATCATTTTCATGCAGTCACAAGGACTAAAACCTCTGCAAAAAAAGGGAAACACTTCAAGAGAAGGAAAGAATTTGTTTATTTCCAGGATTTTATATGATCTATACTACTGTCTGTTACTGTTTACAAAATTAATCGCTTCTCAGCAGTAAAACAAGTTAAAACACAGTATGACACATTATCCAGTCTACTGTGAAATGTGGCCTCATACATCACACTGTTGAAACCGCTGCTGTGCTGTTTACTGTCAATGTTTTACCAGTATTTATATAAATTTGACAAACCATGTTACCCTACAACATTATTTGCAGCATTAAATTAAAAAATAAAGTACAGGTAGCTGTAAAATGTGAGAATGGTGGTTGTTTGGTGTTCGTCTTTACTTCAGATAGTTTAGTTGAAGAATCCACTGCATAGGAATGTATTTTGGAGATGCTGCCTCTGCCTCATCACCCTGCTGAGTCTGGCAGTGTTGAGAGCAAATGAGGTGAAAATCACTGGAATGTAGTTGAGAGCTTTCCATTTACAAACCACACCATTCTGGGTAAATCGCCTACATTACAATGTGAATCTCCTTTCTGCAAGGCCTTCAGGTTTTTCTTACCTAAATAACTTTGAATGGAGACTGAGTATGTTTTCCGTTGTGTTTAATAGGGCCCACTGTTGAGTTTTGTAAATTAAATAGAAAAAAATAGTTTTTGTTTTAAAAATTTTGGCTTATAATGTACAAAATGTCTGCAGTGTGTGGTGTGTCTAGACTGTAGGCAGGAAAGTTCAGTGAGAGTTCGGTGTTGTTGCCTCATGCCTCCACAGATGTGAGATGTCAGATGTTCCATGAAGCGTTTGTCTATTTTTAATCTTTGTGCAACTTTTTCATTCTGTTGTTGATCCTGTTGCATCAAATTCAGTGTGGGCATCTATGGGGTGTTTGATTATAAGCCTCAAAAACAGTGTTTTAAAACCACATTCAGATATTTCTTTGATCTGGAGCTGCAGTCTACTGAAGCAAGAACAGATTGTATTTTTTAAATGCACAACATATTTCATTAATGTTTTATTCAAAGAAGTAAAAAACATCATTGGTAAAAACAAAACAGTGAGATGGCTTTTAGGAAATTTGCAAAAAAGCTGTTGGACAGGATGCTTTTTTTTTTTTTTAACACGTACGTGAACCCACAGGAGACTTCAGACCTCATTAACATGGAATACACACCTACACTGCATCCTACTGACTTTTAATGGCTGTCTTTAGGGCGGGTAATAACAGACTAACAGTTTTCTGGTCCCGACTTTTAAGTCATTTTACAACATAAGTTCCAAAGTTGGCATGCTGAACGATATACAAATTTATTTTAACTCTGTTAATAACCTATTTTACAAATCCATATAAAAAGAAATAAAAAAAAAATACTGGAAAAGTGTTAGACAAAATAAGTTCAAAGCTGACATTAAGAAACCTATGTTCTAAGATCTATTCTCATTTGTATGATGCTAAATCAAAGAAAATAAAGTCACGTGATGTTTATCACAGTTGCATCTCCTTTTTTTTTTTTTTTTTTAACTCTGTAAACATCCCAAAACTAAGGAGTTTTGCAAATAAAAAGGAACGGCAGCCACACAACAGCATAAACTGCCCCAAAATCTTTCATTAATATCACCTTGACAGACACACCATATACCGATGCATCCCCATCAGTATAGACTAACTTTTAAATTATTAATCAATACAGAGGTTTTCTGTCTGTAGCCAAAATGACATCAACAATTTACATTTCTCTTAAAATTATTCTTTGGACATGTAGTCATTTAATGGTGAAATCATTCTTCAGCTATAAAAAAGATAAAAAACCTCCAGTCTCTCTGGTGCTTTTTCCCCCATTTTGAATGGACATTATTGGTTAATCTCATTAGTAAGCCTAATAAGTTGTGAGATTCTCCACCACAAAGATTATCCTTACTCTTCTGAAACATGAGCATTTCATCATGGTGAAAAATTTCACAAAAGTTTTTTTCATCAACAACAGATATTATTTAGGTGGCTGAGAGTCCGTTTTTAACAGACAGCCAATGCTAAGGGCCAAAGCTGTGTGTAGGAGCCAAATTATTGTGTTATGTTTTGATGGATTTATACTGTTTCTGAATGGCTGTTATTTGTTCTATTTGCTAGTTTATGAGATAAAAATGTGAAGTATTAGGATTTGAATTATGAGTTGAACTAAAGTAATGAATTGTTTATTTTGATTGTTTACTGTTGCACATGGTTGATGCCGTTTCTCATCTCCGCCCCCTCTTTATGGACAGGTGACTGCAGCACCTGGGCTATATTAGTGTTGGCTATTGGGGCCAGGTGAGCTCTCGGTTTCAGGCATGCAGCTATACAGTTTTAGACCGCGGCCAGCGTTGGTTATTTTTGTTTTGTTTTGATAAAAAGAAAGAAAGATGCCTGCCAGTCACGTCATGGTGCGGTAAGAAACGCTAACACTTTTGGAAATAAAATCATTGATCCAGAGGAAAGAAATGTTTGGACTTCATGATCATTTGTTTTGAACCAAAGAGCGCTGGAGCGCGTCGAACTTGGATGCAAGTAAGCCGAGAGCAAAGAGCGTCTTTTATAAGAAAAGAACGAGCTATTACTGTGAATGAATATTAAACATAAAAAGGACATTTCACACCTTCATTTCTGGTTAAACTTACAAGAATGTTTCATTTATACTGACCAAGACATGAGTCATCATGCCTGGTTTACTAAGCTTGCAAGCTTGATGTCAGTACAGTTTTAGTATTTTGAGTGGAAAAACCTCAAAAATGAAATGTTTTCATTTTGAACCCGACTATCTACAGATAATTCTGTAAGAACAGAAAACGCAGGACAGAGACCGAATGAAATAAAATGCCATTTTATTGTTCAGCCGTGTTATAACCTCGTCTCCAAAATAAACACAGCAGGACTACAACTGTCTGTCAACCTAGCTACCCTTGATAGCACATAAAACTGGGTTTTATCAGACCGCCAACAATAGCATTAGAATTTTTCTTTCACACATCCAATGATAGCATACAAAATAGTGAAGCTACCAGTGATACTGTATATAAAACACTTGTCTCTAGATTTATCCCCAACACACCCTCAATTTGACCCATATCCCTCTTTAGAACATTTGACACCGACATATTTTATGCTTAAACAAGCACATATTAAGAATGCATAATTCTCCATTTTTGAGATTATAAAAAAAACTACACAATGTTACACTTTAAGTCAGAATACATTTTAACTGATTATTAGTGTTCTACACATTCGACCATAACCAAAGGAACATTGTATAATATCACTATAACTTAACACTACGTGTAACATACGTTCTTAAAAAAAAGAAAAAGAAAAAAAAAAGGAAAGAAATTACAAATGATTAGCACTGAAATGAAATGAAGATGGCTAGTGCGAAGGCAAGCTGGGTCAGTACCATAACAGAATGAATAATACAAAAGAAATAAAAAAAAAATGAATAAGAAAAATAGAAACAAATTTGATAAGAATACAGGCAAGGCTAAAACATATGTGTTTCACACTTTTTAAGATCCACCTCATGTGTGCTCATTCAAACAGATAACCTGCTCTTGGACCTCCATTGTATGATTCCACATCTGATTCTTTTATTCCTTCTTTCCCCCCTTTTCAACTTGCTTTAACATTCCTGTGGCAACCATCTTTATCTTCCTGTGTCAGGCACTTTCCAAGACCACTTATTCCTCTTTCCTTTAACAATCTACAGGGCAATCACAATGCTGCTTCAGACAATACAGGCCAGTCACAATGCAGGTTCTATTAGAAAACAACTGTAAAGAAAAAACACACAAGGATGTTTTATTAATACACTGTTAAGATAATGCATAAAAAAGACAGTAGCTAATGTAAGAGTTCTATGGACCATCTCACCAATCCTACAGGTCGGTGTCAAACCAGGCCAGCTGGTTGCTGTCCATCAGATCCTGGGTGTGGCCAAGGTCTGGCAGAGGATCAGTGTGGTGACCCAGGTCAGGCAGCGTGTCAGCATGGTAGTCGGCACCTTCCATCATGGGGTCTAACAGGGAGTCCTGCCCGTAAGCTGGGGGGTAGGCCCGATATGCTCCATCTGAAAGGCAATGAAAGGACATTTGATTCCAATGAAAGGAATACACTCTAAGCTTCAGCTTCATTCATTTGTCCCAATAGAACGTCATTTTCTGAGAAAGCTGCAGGATGATCTACAGCTAGACGAACTTGTTAGATTTTTAAGATCTCTGGTGTGGAAGTCAAAACTGAAAAGATAAAAGCCTTAATGTGAAAACAAATGTTTTTGACACACACACACTCAGAAAAACCTACCTATAGTCAGGAGCAACATGGCTAAAACAAAAATCATAATCTCTCTAATTCAAGAGCCTAGTTTTTTTTTGTTTTTCTTTATAAGAGGAGATGAACTTCTATTGTTAAACTGTTTTCACACAACACTGGACATGTTCAGGATTATGTGTGGACAATGTGGTCTGGCCTTTTTCTACAGTTACTGTTAGAGAAGTGCTCACAGCTGGGAACGCGACTGTGTTCGTTAAGCGCAGAGGAGGCCAAACATAATGCAAAAGTACAGTGTGGAATTTATTTTCATTTTTGTTAACATTACATCCGAAATAGCAGGCGAGGCTCCTTGAAGATCATCTTTTTGACATAAACGCCACAATCCCTAACGTACATTGATGGAAAGAAGCAAATGAGTCGGTAAAAATGAAAATGGTGAGCTACTTATACAGCACAGACACACAACTCGAACTTTACTCGAAAACAACTTCAGAGACTTGGGTAGAAAGGTGTTTGCTGTGGAATTAGCTGAGAAAACTTCCAAAATATTCTTTTCAAACCTTGTTCTCTTTGGCTTAGTCACAGACCACTTTGTGACCAGAGGTCAAACGGTTAAATAAACTGGTTGTGTTACCTTGTGTAACAAATACTGCACAGTATTTTGATTCGTTCCAAGTCTAACTCACTGAAAACCAAATTGTTTACAGACAACAGGTTTCATTTCCCAGTATCACCCAAATTGCAACTTTGGAATATTTTGCAAGTTAATTCTTCCCAAAAAACTCCACATGTGCACTGTCACACTTCTCTTAACACAAGATGACATACTGTACTGAGCCTGCAGCATGAACTAAATTTACCTAACAAGGTAAGCAACAAAAATATATTTGACATAATTTTAATATCAGTTTTAAAAATTTTAGAAAATATCTGAAAATTAAATCTAATTAAAATCGCCCAACCGACACTTTTGATTGATTCTATTAATACTAGGGCTGTCAAATGATTAAAACTTTTACTCAAGATTGTTAACAGCTTTAAAATTAATTAATCATGATTAGACACTTACATAAACCAAATTACTCCATTTATTTAAAACAAATTGAGTCTTAGAAACCGTAACATTCAGCAAAGAGCTTTTGGTTCTGGTTCAGGTACAGAAATGACACTGATCTGAGAATTTTTAGCTGTTGGTGCCTTGTCACAGTGGGGAACAAAATCCACCCAAAACAAGCTTCTTCTGAGGCCAGAGGTCTTTATCTTCCTCAGTTGTAGCATCACAGACAGCTGCCTCTGATAGCTTGCTTGAGTTACATTCCCAGTCTGCTATGAAGAATTTGTTTGTGCTGCAATGCAGCTATGGTTTGTGTGCGGTGATCATGTGACTGCACAACTACATTGACTGGTGAAAACGCAATGATGCAGTAAAAAGATGACACTAAACTTTGATGTCAAGTAGTAGAACCAGAAAATATCATCCCACAGCTGCTCTCTCTCGTGGCACAAGCTGACTCTAAATGGTACCTTAAACCATTTTTTATTTATTAAATGTTCCATCAATGTTCTTTTTACACTCAAAATCAATTCACAGTGCAAACTGGCTCATCTTGTTCCATTTTGCTTCTAAAAACTTTCATACCCCACCGTCAAAGAAATGACTGATGTCTGGGGCTAGTAATGCTGCGCAAGCATTAAAATATTAACGCAATTAATTAGAGGGATTAGTTACATCCATTAATATGTTATTTGTGACAGCCTCAATTAATATCAGTTAGTTTTAAATATCAAAACACAAATAAAATATAGATAAACAGAGGAGGGATTTAATGAAAGATGAGAAACTCACCATCCTGCCTGTAAGCCAGGGGGTCGCCCTGTGCTCCAATTTCCAGTCCCAGGTCTCCAGTCTATAAAGAGCCAAAAGTGATGAGTAAACTGACAAAGCTTGCTTATGTAACCAACAGTATATCCTCTTTATAAATTTAAAGAGAATCTTTGCTGTAGAAAAGGACATCTTAATTTCCTATACAATGAATTGTGATCATATGCTTTGGTTTATTAGGTTCACAACAATGTAAAATACCACCCATTGAAAAGAAAAACAACCCACAATCAAGCTTGCTATGAACACTGTTCATAGCAAGCTTGATTAAAATGGTCATTTCCCCCTGTATGTAAATACAGAGCAATCAGTATCAAGCTTATCACAGCTTATTTGTTTATTTTGTGTCTATGCACATACATCATTCCAGGCCATGGGTTCAGTCCTGAACAAAGAGCTGGTCAGTTCCACTGACAGACGTTTCTTGTAGTCCTGGGGTTTGTCCTCAGACATGCGGAACAAGACAGCTGCAGCATAAGTTGCTAAAACATAAGCAACACAGGTTAAGTTACTTAGGTTGACACAGACAATAAAAAAATGTTTACACTGAAACTGTGCTTGTATACTTACCAACGCCCTCGTTGCGGGAGTGCAGCAACTCGGTGAGTGGTGCAGTGGCTCCTTCAGCTTCGATTGCCTCAGCAGCTTCCTTGTCCTGGGCCAATTCGCACAGCACACCTGCTGCAACACGCTGGATATTCTCCACTGGAGAATACAGCAACTGGATACAGAAAAAAGGGAGCACAAAATGCACAATATGAAGATCAACAAAAGAACAGGAGTCCTAAGAAGGAAAAGTTTATTTCACAGATAAGGTCATAAACAAGCCATATAGTTGAGACTGTGTATGCTGTGATTGCTGTGATGGTTTCGTTTTACCTGGACAAAGAGTGGAATGGTGTTAAGCCCTCTGATAACAATTCTGTTGTGGACATCGCGGGCCAGGATGTGCAGAGCTCCTGTGCACCCTTCCACTATTTCCTCCATACGCACACCCTCCTGGATGTATTTCAGGGTAGAAAAGACAACAAAAAAAATTACCTCAAATACATATAAAAGGGAAAAAAAGATCAATTTAAAAATTAAAAAAGATAGATAAATAAAAAATAAATAAATAAAAAAAAGGTGACATTTATCAACATACAACAAACTGCTGTTGGTTGCCTCCCATGCTGGTGCGCCTCTGGGTGTCCTGGTGAGCTCTGACGAGCAGCTGGACCAGTCGGGGGATGGCACCCTGCTCCCGCAAAGCACTGTGATTAGCTGGGCAGAGAGCCAGGTTGCGAATAAGACCAACTGTTGCCTAAAAAACAGAAAAAATTGTCTTTGGTTATTAGTGCAAACGTATAAGGAGAAAAAAAAAAAAGAAGAAAAAAGGGGTAAAGTGGGGAAAAGTTACTTTGATCAATGGCCAGTGGGATGGAGGGTGCAGTAGTTTCACTACCACAGGCAGGCCATAGTGAAGACGCACAGCATTCTGGGCCATCTCAGCATCCTGGTGGCGGGAGGTCAAGTGGCGCAGAGCACAGACCGCTGGCTCGGTGATGTCCTCCCTGTCACCAGCCCGAAGCACTGTTCGCACTAAAGCCTCGATGCCGCCAACCTGACATGATGAAATCATTCAGTGAACACTTTAATTCCATAAAAAAAGACATCAAATCAGTCCTGGCAAATAATTATTGAAATTTGCAATTCATACTCCACGAAAACAGATCATTTTCACAGGTTTGTATACATACCTGGCAGACCATAAGTTTGTTACTGTAGTTGTTGCAAGTCAGGTTGGAGAGAATGCCAGCAGCACATGTCACCACATTGATGTCATCACTGCCCAGCAGCTGGACCAGGGTCCCCAGGAGACCCTCCATCCCCTCCTACAGACAACGGCAGGGTAGCAGGGCACAAAAGATAATAAATAAAAATTTGAATGCTTTATCAGATACTTCAGATTAGAGGAGCTTTCATTTTATTATGTGCTACATTAAATTTGATATAGACAACAAAAAATTAAAGTCTCTACACCGTTACTGTTCATTTAAAAAAAGAAAAACATCTTATTGAAAAGGTGTGCAACACCTCTGAAAATCTGAACCTGAGGTTTGTTTGAAGTTGGCATTTATAACTAGAAAAGTGATTTACCTGTTTAGTGGCAGCATCAGAAAGATTTCTCAGAGTCCACAGACAGTTTTGGACCAGACGCTGGCTTGGATCTGTCAGATGAAGCCCTAGAGCCTGCATGCCTCCTGCGTCGACAAGGTCATTTTATTACAAAACTTCAAACTGAGTAACTCTAAAATATAAGTTAGAGCAGTAGAAATATCCACAGCTGCATAGTAATGTGTTAAACAGAAGATTTAAGCCCAATTTTTTTTTTTTTCACCATATAGTGTTACTGTTTAATTTCTGGACCAGAAGTATGTGCATACCAGCTTCAACAATGGCAGGCTTGTTGCTTGAGCAAACAGAGAGCACCTTAAGCACTCTGCTTGTGGTCCACAGCAGTTTCTCATATGTGAAGGTCCTCATGATGTTGACCAGGGCCTGGGGGCCACCACTGGCCAGAATTATCAACTGGAACATAAACAGTTCAATGTTCATTATTTAAAAAAAAAAAAAAGGGAAATTGTGTATGTAGATGAAGATACTTGTTACCTAAAATGTAGTCAATTAATTTAAATGCAAGTCAAAATAAGCTCAAGCTCCTGTACCTTGCTTTCCTGATTGCCATATGCCAGGATCTGCAGACAGTCGGTAGTGATTGCCAAGAACTTAACATTGGTGTTAGACAACAGCGCCACCATCTTTTGGAGGCCCCCAGCTAGGCGCACTGCCATTTTGGCCCCTTCCTGGTGCAACAACAGGTTGTGAAGTGTGGTGATGGCATAGAACAAAACACTGTCCACCGGTGAGCTGAAGGGAAAAATAAAATCATAATAAAATTAAAATAAGTTAGTTTTGAAAATAATTAGTACAAGAAAAAAAAAAAGATAAATCAAAAGAAGTGCTTAGTAGAAAACCATACAAAATACTAAATTATTTAACCATTGATGGTTTGTCAAACTACAAGAGTTTGTTGAAACTGGTGTCACAGCAGATCAATGCAAATTCTTTAAAAAAGGAAAATTTCATGGCCAAAGCACAACTAAAAAACAAAACACTGCATGTTTAAGATTTACTTATAGAATAAGCTTTAGTATGTTATTCTAAATTACTCCTTGTATCCCCATTTATACAAAGAAAGCACCTCTCTAATTTTCACACCAACCTGTACTTATTTTTAGCATAATTTTTGATTAATTCATTCTTGAGATAAAACAACAAAGAAAAAAATAATCCAAATACAAGAATGCAAAAGAGGGCAGAAAGAAGAGCAATCGTATACGTAGTCCCATTTTTACATTAGAATTCACCCTAAACTTATCCAAAAAAAAAAAATCCTGCACTATAAAGCATGATGTGATTCCAGGTGCAAATTCAAACACACATCCAACAGGTTGCAACTTGCAAGAGAGAGCAAAGCGTTTTGGCTTTTCATTGTAAAACACAAAGAACTTAGTATGGGTAGCACTTCAGTGTTTTCAGAGAGATAAAAGCATTTCATTCCTCAGGAATTTCGCTGATTGAAAACTAGTATGTTTTGTGATCTGTGGACAAAACTAGTCTGTCACTTGTATCAAAGTATCTATGTCAAAGAGGGTTTATAGTTGGTCAGCTTTATGCTAATTCTACCACGTCTAGATTTGCAGTTCACATTTGTAAACTTGTGATTGTCAAGAATGGAGTTTTACAATGTGCATAGCCTTCACCTGGACAGTACAGAGCAAGGACAAAATGGATAGAGAATACAATTCTGTCTTTTTGTCAGCATTCCAACATATTTATGAACAACACTCATTTGAGTCTAAAAGAAAAAGAAAAAAAAAAAAAAAAAAAACTTAATTAGCTCAATGACATGGAGCAGTGCTGCATATAACACAAACATGAACTGCAAAGCAAACCACCAAACAGTTCTCTCAAAGCACCATTGATCAGCAGATCTCTGACAAAAAAAAAAAAAGCTTGCCGGTCAGATGTAAATTCTTATAGCTTCAAAACAAATATTTTCCATCACATAAAATGCAATTAGAACCCCAATCTTTGGCATCTTACCCCAACATCTTGACCAGGGCAGGGATACCTCCAGATTTAAAGATTGCAAGGAGTCCCTCACGATGGTGGGAAAGATTGTGTAAGGTGCCTGCAGAGCAACGAGCAGTTTCCACATCACCAGTGTTTTGCATGGCACGAACAACTGCTGAAACCATCTGCGGTGAACGCATGAGGGCATGGCGCGATGCCTCCTTCTTTGACAACTGATGCACCATTACAGCGGCTTTATTCACAACAACCTAGGACAGAGATTAGATACCTTAGCAACAAATGGTTAAGGACAGGAAAAGGAATAAATTAAATTTTTTTCCCATTACTGTAATCACAATTCACTCAGGTGGCACTTATTTTAAAGTACTCGAGTGATAAATCCGTAATTTGTCCACATACCTGGTCCTCATCATTGAGCAGTTTGGTGAGCTCAGGTATGGCACGAGTGGCCAGCTCAGCATCATCTTGATAGTTAATAAGGTTAACTACAGCGTGCTTTAGCATCTGAGAGGGCTCTGCCAGACGCTGCACCGCCGTTGGGTGGGCTGCATCCAGCTGGGTAGGTGGAATCTGAATGCCCTCTTCCAAAGTCTCAGGGAACATGGCAGCACGCACACGCTGGGCCCGGGTCATGGCATACCCCTCAATATCTAAAAGAAAAGCAAAACATACACTATGAGGCTTTTGAAATGTACGTTGTATCTCCCCCCCCCCCAGTTGTATTTTTCCCCTGTAGTTGTAATCACTTGTTTCTGGCCAAACCTGCTTTGTAATACATAACATTTTCTAAAACTGATTACTTACATGGTAGTTCAGCTCAGTGCGAGTTCTACATACCATTTAATAAATGTACTCACCATTGCAGGCCACACAAGGCAGGAAGTCACAGTGATGCAGTAACACAATCAACTGGCTCTCCTCAAAACCAATAAGATTTTTACACATGCCCATTTCCAGCACTCAACATCTAAACTACAAGAACTGAATGTTTGCTTAAAATAAAAAACAGCATTCTTTAAAATGTTTATTGAGTCACTTGTGTATACTAGCAAACCACATACCTGTAGCCTCAGGAGTGAAGGGTTGGTTGAACTCCCAGTCATAGAGAGTTGGATCTTCTTCTTCAGCATCAGGGTTCCCCTTGCCACTCAGGGATGGAGCAGTGGTGGTGACACCAGACTGAATTCCTGAATCCAGATAGGACTGCTGTTGCCACTGGCTCACAGCAGCCTTACTGTCTCCCATAGCCATGTCCAACTCCATCAAATCAGCTATAAAAAAAAAAACAGATTGGATTAAAAAAAAAAAATAGGAAACTTAACACCACACACAATGCTTTTCATATATTGAATGTAATCATAATTTGCCTTTAAAATGATTCTGCTTGGTATTTTGTGTTAACATGACAGAACACTGCTCAAAGACAATGTCTATTTAAGTGTCTGACATGCTCACTATACTAACAAAATAACCAACACTGTGTGTAAGTATCATTTATCATTCTGCCAGCTCAATTAAAGACATAGTTGGTTGAATGGATGTACACACCATCTCCTCCCTTATATTCTATCTTTTTGAAGTTGTGGTCATTTTAGCACACTCACTGTTGTTAACATTCTTTCACTCAAGCATGTCATACCTGAACAGAACTGGTTGCATCCAGAAGATATAAATGCAAATAACAGCATAAATGCTACTTGCCCCAGAAGAGATCTGAACAGATTATGCATGTATCCTTTTTTTTTTTTTTAAAAAAAACCCTGTCCCGGCCAGCATCCTAACATACAGAACGGTGGTCTGTGTGCCATAATTTGCTTAACAGATTTGCTCTACCAAGGGAGACATGATGTATACATGGCTGCCCTTGATAATTTTATTATTTTTTTTGTAATCTTATTTTCTTTAGTTTTTATATGTCAGTACCAAACCTGACAGGGAGAAAGAGGAAGAGTGAAGAATATATATATATGTGTATGTATATATGTGTATATATATATATATATATATATATAAATAAACTACCACAGTACTACATGGTACATAAAGAAAATAGGATAATGATATGAAAAAGTACAGTAGTCGATTGTGCACGTATCCAATGCAGAAGTAAAAAAAAAAAAAAAAAGAGAAAAATTAAATGAATAAAAATGAAAATCTAATGGGAATATTTAAAAGCACTGGTAAAGATCATGTTTTTTCTTCTTCCTGTGTCTGGTACCTCATTGCATTAGAGTATGTAAACATCAATTTCCTTTGATGTTTTCCAGATTCCTTTACTTTTTCCAAAGGAAAACTGGAAATGCAATTCATTTTTGAGATCTAGTGGTATGTGCCTTCTACTGTTTCCACAGTGCTTCAAAGCTAACAATAATTTATTTATATTATTAGGTATAGAATTATCATACATGGTAATGAAACAATCGTATTTGTATTAACATAAACCCTACTTATATAAAAATAGTTTCCCATACTCACACTGGGTAGCCATTGTTCTTGCCTGCCCTCAGTCCGCACAGCAGATATGTCTGAAAAAGGAAATGGTACACGGGAGAATAAGTAAACTTGAACCAATTTCTTAGAAGGCAAAGCCAAACTTAATCGGAATGTTCAAGAGTTCTTCCTGCGTAGTCTTAATAATTAAATCGCTGTCCGCTGCAATACCTGCGCCAGTCCTTCAAATGATTGTTTGCCTTACAAATAGATATGAGGGGAAATGCCGGGCCTCCACCTTCAACCCAGAGAGCAAAGCGGTGGGTATTTCCAGGCCAGTACGAACACAATTCACCATTCAGCTGCAAAGAACATCAAAGGCATATTTCTCCCCCTCCCCCTACCACGGCCAAGTTCCGACCTCGCAGCTTGGGTTTCCAATGGGAGAGACTACCCCTCCGCCCGCAATCACTTCCATGACTCCTCCTCTCATGGTAGCTTCAACTACCAGCATAACAAGCTACCTAATCAACATTAAGGGAAAACACAATTAACCGTATGGCCCACATCGAAAACCAAGCCAATTTTATCAGCATAGAATTCAAAACCGGTGCGCTAGAATGTATTAGCCACCTCTGTTAGCTAACAGGTTGGCTAGCTTACCTTGAAAGCACACTAAGCTAACCTAACGTGCGCAGCTAATGTCTCCGCTAGTTAGCTAACTAGCAAACATAAACAATCAGTGTTTAAGGATTAGACCACTAATTACAAATCCGTACGATTTGTACTGAGAGACAGTCAGTACTATAAATCATTATTTTCCAAAATAATTAATTTATAGTTTAAGTCGTGACATCCAACCATACCCTCGAATTTTTAATTCAGGTTTGATTAGCTTAGCAAGCCAACACGTATGAAAAGTAGATCCAGGCGCCACCGTACAAAACCTGCTGTGCTGCCAGCCAAATCAGAAAACCCCACTGGAGCCCCCTCCCCGGCCAAAGATGATTTTCTTAAGTGAAGCATACATTGACAAGCAGTAAATACGTTATAGAAAATATCACACTAAGCATATTGTATTTACCAAAGTCAAACGGCTTCTCCGTGGTTCTGGTCAGAATTTTTTCCCCTTTCACGTAGCTGAAAATAGGAAAACGACTGCTAGGTGAACCACCCGTACTAATCCGAACCACACCCGTGGCTGCCTCGCCGAAGATGTTGCTTCCGCGGTGCGACCGAACATCAAGATGGCGAAGAGAGGGGATAACGTATTCCGCCGCGCTTGGAAAAGTAGGGCGCCCCTTATAATAACTTTAAGCATACACACTGCTATTTCTTATTTATTGCAAAATAGAATTCACTTTTTATTTCAACACAATGTGATGTTTTAGTGTTATATATATATATATATATATATATATATATATATATATATATATATATACTGGAAAGGACTGAGAGTTATTAACTGCTGTGATTTGATAGAGGCATTAAATTAACATGAAATCAACTAAAAAAATAAAAAAACGTTTCATTAAAAGGATTTAAACTTATACTGATATTTCATTTAGCATTATTAAGTAAAAATGAATCCAACAGAGGGCTTGTAGCTAAAATCATGTCAACTTTGCATATGATGCAGAGGTTGAAGAACAAATAAAGTATGCAGAGTGCAAAATAAACTGATGAGAAAATGCAACTGTGTAGAAATAAAAGTATCGGTTTTTTAACCTCTTTTATTTCATCCTAAGATGCAGTAGGTCATCTTGATAGTTAAACTTAGTGTACTATATAGGCTTATTTGTACAATATATCATGTCAGAATTGTGTGGAAGTGCTTACTACTTTAGATTTGGGAGGAATAATTTGCACTCTTGCTGTGTTGTAATTGAAATTTACATCCCAGTGTATCAGTCTAACAACCCTAACTCATGTTTTTATTGCACTCGTAATTAGTCTCACGTATAAATATGTTTTCAGCATTGCATACATACATAAAAAATTGTAATTTAACAAACCTGAAGCCTAACACAATCCATTATTGATAGATTATAGCAAAACCAATATTACATTTAATTAAACAAAACCAAAATAACAAATATCATGCATATACCAGAGCATGTCCATGTTGAGTGACACATGCTACAAGCTAGCAAGGGTCTAAGTCCAAAGTATCACTGATAGCATTTCCTGCAGTTACAACAATGTACCTAACAAAAACTAAACAATCATGGACAATACCACAAAGATCTGTTGATAGTGGCATATTTATTTAAAAAATAAACCTGTCTGTTTTTGGGTAATAAAAATTTGTGGAAAGTCAACATGCATCCAAAGGACAAGGAAATTTTAATATATTTTTTTCAATTTGTTGTTTGAATCAAGCATAGGGAGGGGTCATTTTCCTTTTTCATTTTAAATATTGGGTAAGTTTACTCATTTTTAATATCATTGGGACTTTAAGAGAAGTTGTTAGTTTTGGGCAAATATATAGTTCATAATTACTATTATTATGCTGATATTTCCTGTTTCTTGACATAAACCTTTTTGGTTGCAATAGGAATAATGCTATCCTCTCATAACATCATATGTTATATTTTATAAAGCATACATATGGTGGTCAATGTAAGAAATAACTGAGCAATCTTATAGGAAATAAATTACCAGGTAGTAGGGCTGGATGAAATAAGGACAATATACAATATATACAATGTCAATGTTGAATATTAGGATGACATAACACTTGTATTATTTAAGCGAGTACTTCACCATATGATGCTTGTTAAAACACCATCAGGCTGCATTCCATTTCTTAGTTGTGGAATAGACAAAAAAAAGTCCTCGGAAATTCATCTAATTGAAATGCAGTTCAATTATAGATCAATGCTTATTCTCTTACAAGTCTAAATGTTTTTACAATATATTGCCGTGCATTTTCAGTGTATTTCACAGTTCTACATGTGAAGCTTATCCAGTATTTTATTTTTTTTAAAGATTAAGTTAGTGCTCACTGTTACTGTTTAAAAAGCTACTAGCCCAAAAGGTTCACCTGCAAGTAGTTATTAATCCAAATCCTTAAACACATTTATTTTAACTCATAGTGTAAAAAGCTTTAAAAGAAAAAAAGCCAGATGATTTCGAATAAATACACCTTTTATTTAACTGATTGACAGATCTGATTATACAAACGCCAACACGGAGTTCTGAAATAACAGGACCAATCAGCGAGACAATGACTGTACATTCTTGATGTGACCCTCCCCACCTTTCTTAACCACCACCCTGCCTGCAGTTAACTATGGAACTTAATCACTAGTGCTTTTTCCTGTACACGTAAAGCTCAGCTACCCCACCCACCCACTAACACCCCCCCCCCCCGGATCAGTGTACTGTCCGTTATGTACAGGTTTGAAATTGATGCAGTACCTACAGGTGCTGTTCGACCAATTACAAGCACCAGATTACAATTACAAAACAGGGTTTAATGACTAACCGTAGTGCTTGAATACCAAATTTGACTTTGTAGTATATTTTAATGAAATTTGGTTGTGTAGTCCAGCAGATGCAGCTGCTGTAGTAGTAGAGTTTGCAAAGTTTGAAGTGTATGAGCATGGTAACATCTTTACCATTTAGTTGCAATGCAAACTGACAAAAAACCTCTCCAAAAGAACTTCCCTATTCATCCTCTACCTGCCACTTTCTCACACTCTTGTTCACACTTTTACATAGACGCACATGCACACACGCACACACAAACACGCACACACAAATACTGGTATGTTTTTCCCTTCATCTTTAAAAATAAAAAAAAAAAGAATGTTTGCATGTTTGTTTCAGGATTTCGTTTTTTGTTCTCAATCTCTTCATCCAACCACATGTAACTGGCTTCAAACCATGCGCGATCATCCCCATGTTACCTAAGTGCAATTTCTTCCACATGCGTCTTCAGCCTTTCCCTACAGTAAAAACACAAACTGTACCATCACAATAAATTGATGGATAAAACATCCTCACTTTCATTCTTGCAGTCGACCTTTCTCAGTCCACCTCTCACTTTCTCCCATCAAAACCTTCACATCTCCACAACCTTACCCTCTATGCTCTCATGTAACAGACAGTCTTGCATGTAACAGTGACAAATACTTGTCCTCGGCATAACAGCTGGGAAGAAAAGAGGGACTGGGCAGGTGCGAGGTGTGGGTGAAGGAAGGCATAGGGGAAGAGATGGCGAGTTTTTCTCCTTGAGAAGAAAGTGAAAAACGATGGGGGAGGAATAACTGCACGTCCACCCCTTCGTTTCCCCAGCATCTTTATGATGAAGTGGAGGGTGAAGGTGGAGGGAAGAAGGGAGGAGGTGGACGGTGACTGTAGTGGGGAGAAAAGGAAAGCAGGGGGATGATGTGTGTTGGTTGGTCTTCATGTGTCCTGGCCGTCAGTGGCAGGGGTCTCGTTGGCATTGGACAAGTCTGAGTCCGTCTCCCGGTTGGATATGCGATCCAGGTCTGCCTGGACGTCAGTCAGGCCCAGCTTGGAACCTACAGCAAGAGTTGGAGGATGCAAATGAACATGCAAATTAGTACTATATTACAGCAAAGGCCAACACATGAGCAAGCTAGCCAGTATAATAATTAACGACAGATTTTCAGCATTGAGTGGTTCAGCCATAATGTAGTAAGCACAAAAGCAAATGCACATGATTGAAATAAGAACTGGGTGAGACAGTGATCATTTCAAAATAATTCTATACACACTTTTAAGAAGACTGCATTGATGTCAGTGGTCTCATTGTGTCTCAACTCATTTGCAAAAGGAAGAATAGCTACAGAACTATCAAGGATAAGCAAACCATTGCAAGAGTAAGACAGAGGCCCTTATACTAAGATGAAAAAGGAGGTAAAACAGTTTGAATTGATTTAATATATATATATATATATATATAATATATATATACACACACACACACACGTAATGGTTTCAGCTCCTGCTACAGTCAGCATTGAACTGAATAGAGGATGAGTTGATCAGTTCAATATTATAGATACGTATTTTTTTTTTGTACAGTTTTGAGAACAAAATATATAAGAGCATATTCTAAAGTTTGAGAACCCAAAGGAAGCCAAAAGAGCCTGTTAGCACAGTAATAATTCAGAAAGATCAGGTGATGCAAATTTCAAAACTGTAAAAATAACTCCTCATAATGTCTCCTAATGATCAGCATCCACTGGCTCCTTCAAGAAGCTACTGAGCGTTCTGAAAATAAAAATAATTGATCCCTGCACAGCAGGAGAAGGCTTTGAAAATAAAAGAAAACAAGAATTGTAGAGGCCAATTTGAGGCTTGGAAGACCAAGAAAAGTTCAAATAGAAGTTTTTGCCACCAACGCAGCCACACAACTTCCCATCAGTCCTCACCATAAAATGTAACACTAGAAGTTTAGAGATGAACAGCTAAATACACACCATGGATTTTGTCCTGCAGACAGATGGAACTAAAACAGAACGTTTAGGTCATTTTCTTCAGATGGAGTTGTCTCACCTAATGAAATTAAGCAGCTTAAGTTGATATGAGGAGGGAAGCATGGCACATAAAAAAATTTGCAGAGCCAACAATGTTCCTCCTCACTGATTAAATTCACCTGCTTTCTGCTGATGGTGGCGGTTAATTTCCAGTCCTGCTCAAAATCTACAACACACTCCCTGGAGTGAAGCAAGTTAAAGGTTCTACCATGACCCTCACAGCCCTCAACTTAAACATCAGCGTTAATCTTTGCATATACCTCAAAAAGAGAGCTGCATATAAGAGTTGCACATAATTGAAGTCTTCTGATGGAAGAATGAAAAATCCACCAAACAACAACTGAAAGATTACTCAGGGTGTTCGTACGAACTGACTCAGACTGCACACCTTTTTTTTTTTTTTACAGAAATGTAAAAGTCCCCTTTATGAGGACACTAACTCTAATTCTTTGACTTTATGAACTTTAATTTTAACATGGATCCTGGGATGGTTGTATATGCATAAAAAATTTTAAACGATATAATTAAAAATGCTTGAACATTAGTATTTACTGTACATGTTGAGATAAGAAAAACATTTTCAAACTACCCAGCCTCAGTTTGAATCATGTGCATATGTTGGGAGAGATGTTGCTGATAAGAAATGCAATGAAACATGCCAAAGAACACATTGAAATAAAAAAAATGGAAATGGAAAAAATGAAAGGATGACAGGGTATTTTAAAGGAAAGGATGCAACTCATCAACAAATGCTCTATGTCTATCTGTCTTCCTGTAAATCCTTACATGGTTGTTGTGTTTATTCTTTTATACTCTGGCAAACTGGCAAATAAAATGCAAGAGAACACATTTGAGGGCACAAAAGTGATTAAATAGCTATGGGATCATCTCAGGTGAGACAGACATATTGGAAGGATGAGCATAATGTAGAGATGAATGAACATAACAGAAAGCTGGCATAACAGAGGATAATGGAAAGAAAAATAGGCCATTCACAAGCAGGTATGAATGAGAAATAATCTTGCTAACACACACCTTAACGTGGCCAGCATCCTCTGACTAGCACATACACATACACACATTATATGAATGGTGTCAATAGTGAGACTGTAGGAAAGACAGTAAGTATGGTAAAGGAGTAAAAAACAGAGCAACAAACTAGCATAAAGGTGATGGTGAAGAGTTTGTGGTGCCCTAGATGAACCCAAAAATACTAAGCTCTATCAAGAGTTATGTCTGAAGTGAAGAACGAGTATGAAAGTGAAGATGACAAGTGGGAACTTAAGTGATGAGGTGTGGCTAAGGATAGAATTTCAGCCCTCAAACACAACAAAATAACTTCTTTATTGGAGAAAAAATTAGATCAATTAGAGCCCACCAAACAGAGTGAATCTTCTCACCTGACTTCCGTACAGTTCCTGGAGTGTTGTTACCACCACCTGGTGTCCCGGGCCCCCCTGTGCCCGCTTTCTTTGTCAGTAGACTGTTGAAGAAGTTGGCCAGCACACCCTCACTGGTCTGACCTGTAGTGTTAAAAGGCTAGAGTTAAAAAGCAAACAAAATGCTTTGCAGTGATGAAGTAATAAACACAGGCAGCCGTACACATACCTGACTGAGGCATGGCATTTGCTACATTGGCCGCTGCAGAGCGATTACTCGTCCTTGGGGAGCCTGTGGGTGCCCTGCTGGTGGTGTCCTATAAACAACAGCACACAACACAGTTTCTTTCACACATATGGACACTTTCTTTCAACTTGTGAGCCAAAACTTGTGTATTCGTGTGTATGTAGGGGAGGGGGGATACCACTCACCACTGGCCGCCCTGCTGTGACAGCGGGTTGTTTGGCAAGCAGCGACTGCAAATTAGAGCACAATATGCACATTCACACCAATTAGTACTTAATTACCATATCAAGACCCTTATCCAGATTTGATTTGTGTACCCACAAGCAGAAAAACCAACTGCCATTAAAATAACTGAAATGCTTTCTGACCTGCAGCTTTACGAGAAAAACTTGGTCATCTTCTGCCTGAATCTCCTTTTCATGAACAATCTAATGAGAGGAAAGGTAGAAAAACATGATTAAATGGGATTTGCCAGGTTAAGCTTAGTGTAATGGCTGTAATGATGGTGCACAAGCTAATGCATTATATTATAGTAGAAATCAATATCTTTGTCTGAAAATATTATCTTTTGGTTGTGTGTACCTTTCTAACTGGTGGTTTGATTATTACTTCCTCATAAGTGTCGTCTGCTTTTACTGTCTGGAAGTTCTCGTGAAGTATGGCAATCTTTTTCTCATTGTCCCAGCCTGACGGACTAGAAGAAAAGAAGAAGAAGAAAAAAAAAGAAGGCTCTATGATCCCTAGGAGAGACAGTATCAAAATACTACCAGGCTTACATGAAGATGGCATCTCTTTCCACCACGAGAGCCGGGCAGTGGAAGGGAAAACCGTAGAGTCTGTGGACAAGATATTTGTACAGGATGTCCAAGTTCTTCATCTCCTTCACTGATGTGTAAAGCAGAGAGGCCCCATCTGACACAGCCATCAAGGATATTTTCAAGACTATAAGTAAACCGATTCTAGCTTGAACAAACTGCTATCAGGACAGAAGCACTGCAATCTTGTTTCAAACCCATTTTCCTGGAAAGCTGCAGCACCGTTTCCACTCAGCACTGACTGGAGAAGAAAATGTGGAAAAACAGACATTTTGAAGGAGGATGGAAAATCTATTTATTGCAACAAAGCAACAGTTCAATAACTCACAGAGCTTAAAACTGTTGCAACAATAATATAGCAGCAAACTCATATTAACTACCTTTGGATTGTGAATTAAAAACTTGCAGAGATGGACTCTCAGTCCTATCAACACCCTTCAGCAGCTAGTACATCAAGCAAAAATGCCATCACCTTTTCCCAAAATTACATCATCAGTCATATCAATAAGCCCAATTGAGACCCAGCATGTACATAATATGTTTTGTTTTGTTTGCATGTCAGGTTTAGCTTTGCACCTGCATGAAGGGGACAATGTTGTGTTAGTTCAAGGATACATTGCAGACAGAAATGTCTGATGTGGGACTGGATGAAGTCCAGGTGTTCGTCTCTGTAGTCGTACTCCTTCTCCAGTGTGCTGATAGCGTCACACTGAGGACAAGATAAGCAGGTGGCAAAAGTCAGTTTGTGAACGGACGCAATAAATCAGCACACACACACACACACACACAGACAGACACGCACAGATACAGAGAGTACTTTAAAAGTTTTCCCTTTTGCCCTGTAAAGCATTTTAGCTTGCACTTGTACAGATCAACTTGAATTTTGAGTTAAAAGCAAAAATGTAATAGTCCATATGTCACTGTCAGCTTAAAAGTAAATGTGTGTGTACCTTAGTGCAGACAACCACCACTGGTATTCCCAGGTTGTGTGTAAGTGTGTTGTCTCCTAATGGCAGCAGCACACTCTCTTCTTCTTCACTCCTTCTCTGTGGTGTGCCGTCCTCCCCACTGCCCGGTTCTGTGTACTCCTGGAACTGTTTTACAACTACAAAGAAAAAAAAAGAAAAAAGAAAAAAAAAGATAAATAACACCAAGGTACACAAGACTTGCAGGAAATTACAATTTGAAACTTCAGATAAAACTACAGGAGGGTCTGATGTAATTTTTGTACAGAACCTCTTTATCCTACTAACGTTTTATACAATTAAGAGGACATCTGAATACACACTGCTTTCTTTTTTTTTACCCCCTGCTAGTAGGTCCAACTGCCGTCTGTATGACTCACTTTTGTGTTCCAGGTCCCGCAGCTTTTCTGGCGCAACTCGGAGTTTGTCAATGTGCTCCCTAGCAACGGCGGCCCACTTCTGGAGGGAGTCCAGGGCGTTCCACGGCCGTGACATGTCAATCGTTATCAATAGCAACGTGTTTTCAATAGAGTCCACTGGAACGGCTACTCCCTGAAGACCTTTATGGTAAAGGTCTCCGTCCAACACCCACACGTTACATCTTGTTTGGTCTAAGAACACAGACATGCAAAACAGGTGGAGTTTAACACACTCCAGTAAACAGGAAAACACAGTTTGCAATTTATGTAATTTATTATGAACAACAAGCATTCATTGGTTACCATCAATGTCATCGTCATGGACACTGAAATAGAAATATTCCAGGCCACGCCCTTTCATGTACTCCTCAACCCCCTGTAGCTTTGTAACCAGGGTGCTCTTCCCTGAGCCCACCTCACCTAAACACAGAAATTAATGTGAAATTAACAGGGTCACTCAATAACATGGTTGGTAATGTAAATGATTACCTTTATTATTATATTTGTCAACATGCTGGAAAACAACAACAACAAAAAAACAAAAACAAAAACAAAAAACCACATGACCAGCAAACATAGTCATGCCCTCAACAATGCCATCATTTAAAACACACTGAGAAACATACAAATGTTGCATTCTGCTAAAGAGGGACACCCATATCATCCTTAAGCCTGGTACACACATAACGATATTTGGGCTGTTTTTGTCCCGATTTTGCCTCTTCCCGACCTCGGACGTTAAACGGCCGACCATCGTGAGATTTCCCTGTCCAATCATCATTTGGTCTCAGGTGTGTTACGAGCCGATTTGTCCTGATAATCCGCTCCGAAACGGGTCGTAGTCAATAACTGGGAACATTGAACATATTTTAATATTTTAGAGCCAATTTGTGTTGTGTTTTCCAGTTGTTACTATGTTTCTTCTTCTTCATTTTTTGCAGGTGGTTGCTAAGGTTCTTCTTCTATGTTTCAACGTTTGTCCAGCTCAGAGGACTAGATTGTAGATGAGTTGCAGAACAGCATCTTTATGTGTGTGTTGCTCTGTGATTGCATTTTCAGAGCACACCACACACAATACGATCAAAACTGATTTTTTTTTCTTTATGTATGAGGTCTCGACCAGATAGAAAAATCTCATAAGATTAAAAATAACGTAATGTGTGTACCAGGCCTTTGGCAAATTAATAATCATGATAATAATTCAGAAAATGTTCATAAAAAAAGACAATACATTACTGGCCTGTACCGTTTTAATAGGAGTATATGCCTAGATAAAGTAATAGACGGTTAAAAGATATGATGTGGGATTACTATAAATAACACAAACATAGATATTTCAGAATTGCTCATTGCAAAAAAAATTAAATAAAATAAACTGGGAATATATAAACGTATTTCAATGAGACAGTCTCCTTAGTTATTTGACCTAAAAACAATACACTTTATTAGCTGCCCTCATATTGCATCTAAATATATTGTTAAGTCTGACGACATTAGATTGTTTTTGAGTGTTAAAAAGGTCAAGCTGCATCCATTCTTTTTCTGTGTCATAATAACCTAAACCGACAGGGGGACTCGACGCAATAAAGAAGAGCTTGCTGATGTTGTCATGGACAGCATAACACGCAAATGGCTTCACAGCCTCCCCATACATAGGTAACCAACTCGCTGATTAGCTGGAATGGGTAGCAGGCTGCGGATTATCCCGGGCGGATGTGTAGATAGTGTGTTTTGTGTGTGCGCCTGGACATTAGCAGGGCGGGGGGCGGGGGGGCACCATCTCTGCTTCACTCACATAAAGCTCCGTACAAAAGAACATTAACTTGTCCTCCAATCACAGTCATCTCAGCCCAGACGCTACTAGCATCGTCGGATGCTAGAATGACTTGCAGGGTTTCAAAGAGGCTCGGGTCTCTCCGAGAAGATGATGTGGTGTGTATGTGTGCGCGCGTGCTCGTGCCCCAGTGCGGGCGCTCAGGAAAATGCACCTGTCTATTTCTCCTCCGCAGACAGCCAACGCACCAGCCACGAAGCTGGAACACAAAAGCTCCAGTAGTGCAGAGCCAGCTAGCTTAGCTATCGAGCAGAATTAAGTTTAGCCACAATGCAGAGATGATCAACAACTCCTGGGCTATCCGAGCTAACGATGCCCATTGGCTAGCCAGGAGACTGCAGAAATACACAGATACCCACCCATGACCAGGACATTTCTCCCAGACGGTAGCTTTGATCTTGAATGGGTAGACACTTCACTCAGGATGGCGGACCTGCAGACAGAGCAGCTCCGTTACAACACAGCCAAACAAGGCGTGTTCATTCATTTATAAACAACGACTGACAGCAGGAGGCTAGAGAGAGCTATAGAGCCGATGTGTCACCAGTCAGTCTGGTGCTGATGCTAGCTAGCCTCATTAGCGGGCTAGTTGTCAACCCATCCTGATCCAAACACAGTGGGCTCTCTGCGTCCCCAAACTGTGTTCACAATAACCAAGCTTTAATCTCTTATCGCCCACCATAGGTTCTGTCCATCATCCTCTTCTTGGTTGGAGTTCTCCAATGTGCTCTTAGGTCCAGTTGAGGTGGAGGATAATAATGCACTCCTCCCAGAAGTCGCCATCTTCGCAGGGCTTGTAAACCTAACGAGGGCGCCCGGATGTAGCAGGAGAAGCAGTGCTGAGCTAACCTAGCCTGGCGCACCGCACGGCACGCCGGGGCCGGGGCGTGGTCCGCCGGCACAAAGCTTGAGCTCCATGAGATGATCTCATCCGCAAAGTCTACTCTAAACATCCCCACCAAGTTATGTAGAGGCAGAGTTTACTGCGATGTGCCATGCCAAAATTAAACCTGTCATAATCAAGGGCTATTAGACTACTTAATTTAAAGTAAAACTGGCTTTTCAAATTTATTTATTTGTTTGTATGATTTGCTTCCATATCATGCCATCTTTCAGGTTTGCTAAAAGGAAACATGATTTTTAATAAAATATCTCGCCAGTCTACTTTCCTTAAACATTTATTAGGCTAATTATACCATGAATTATATGTATGTAACATTTCATTCCTTCCTCCTTTCTTTCTTTCGTTCTTCCTTTCTTGAAACATTACACCATTTGCACAAACATGAAGGACTGCAATCTTGGGGAGGTTTTATTACATTTACTAAAAATGTAACCCACTGCTCTCCTTCGCTATAGTGCAAATAAATGAATAATGAACCCAACAGTGTGATGGCACAACACCGTAATACGTTATTTAAAAAAAAATCACCGAATAGGCTATGTGACTGGTTTATCCAAAGAAATTATCAGGATGTCCCAAAACAACCACACAAATCCGTTTCAGACAAAATATCCTCTTAAATACCCTGCCTCCTAAATCAGTGATTTGATTTGTGAATTAAATAGCATCAGGCCTAAGCCTGTAAGGAGATAAAGCTATAATTCTGTGTAGCATTTGAAGGCACTTCAGATTTATTGGGGTTTAGAGGTTGCTGAGGGGAGAAAAAAAGAATAAGTACACAAATAAACTAATAGGTAAATAATCAATTTTCTTTCAGGTTAAAAATGACGTTTCTACTCTAGTATAGGCTATGTCAATTTCTACATCTGGAAACTGCCTGTAGCCAACTAAAAACTCAAACCTGTCAAATCGATTAAAGTGTAGCTACACCCCCTACTTTCGGTGGGCGGGACGGGATGCACAGGCAGAAATGATTGACAGACAGCAGCTCAGCTTACTGGCAAGATGCAAAGCGAGATTCTCAGAGCAGCTACGCCACAGAGGGAAGACTTCCCCTCCTGAATACCCTCAGCTACACATTAACAAGGTGGTCCTGATCCTTTTCAGTTTGAGCCGTTAGAACTGTTGCGCTGACCAGCTCCAGTAGCTCTGGAAAGCTATGGAGCCTGGCAGCAGGTTGTTCTGAGGTTCCATTTTTGCCAAAAACATTCAAACATGTTTATATGCACATTTTCTACGTCTACGGACCATTGTGTATGTAGTTGGTAAACCTGACCATACATTTGGCTGTGTCGATCCATCCTTGTCGTTCTTACATCTTGTTATAACGTGTCCCAGCTGGCATTCAACTTACATTAAACGTTTAAATGTGGTTTAAATAATGTGGGTTTACGAAAAAAAAGTTAATTCAACGTGGAAAAAATTTGAACAAAAGCTAGTTGAAGTAGTGTTGACTCACCATGGATTCACTATGGAAATATCAACTGTATATGCTGTATGTCGAATTAACATTATTTTACAACTACTTGTGAAAATTCTGCAGAAATAAAACTGTTGAACAAATAACGTTTCAACGGCTTAATAATGCTACGGTGGCCGGGAAGTGCAAAACAATATTACATCGAGTGAAACACTTTTACATTTTCGTGATAGAAATTTACAGCCACTGCAACACTTTTACATGGTCACAATGCATTTAAAAAACAAAAGTACAACGCTGAAACACTTTGACCAACGACAAAGTAACTTTACATTTACGTGAAACACTTTTAGAAGTTTACCGAAATACAATTACAAAGATAGGTGTTTCACCAAAATCTGTGACCATCAGAATCTGTGACTGCACGTAGGTTTTCACGAGCAAAGTCTTGAAAACACTTTTATTTAAGTCTGAGTTCACTATAATACAGTAAAGTAACACATTCTGAGAGCTATCAAAAAGTGTTCAAGACTTTGCTCATTACGTAAATAACCTCTCCATGTCACGAAAAACATAACCTGGTTTTATCCTGTTGAAGCGTTATTAGTCATTTTTTTACCCACAAAATCCTGTTTATAAAATAAATAAAAATAATAAAAAACCCCAATTTTATCAGCAGTATATGTGGTTTTTATTACAATTAAGTAATAACATGTTGTTTACAACTAAAAAACAAACATTTTTGGGTGTACTACTCCTTTAAGAAACTTTTCCAAGACCATTTCATTTGCGTAGGCTATGAATTTGTAGCCTATTTTAGAAGCTAAATCCCCTCATACATGATTTGGACACATTTTTGAATTATTCTGAGCAAACAATCTGTGAGCTGAAACTGCCAAGTGGTCTCAGGTGTGCGGTCACTGCTTATTAGAAAATCACTGAAGCGCGTCGCAGCCAATCAAAGCTGAGAAGCAGAAAATTAGTATCCTGAGCGTCAGTTAACCATAGTAACCACTAGATGGCGCAGAAACACTGCGGTCGCAAGCCGCTGGTCCATGGGTAAGGTGCGCTCTCTGCGGCCCCCGATGGAGCCAGCGGATTACAAACTCCTGTTAAGTGGCGCACCGTTCTCCTCCTCCCATCTTTCACCCAGAGTAAACCCAGGCGTGCGGAGCGCATCCTCACCGTGCTCCAACACTGTCAGCACCAAAGCGGCCGGGCTCTGCATTATAGGGGAGCGATTGAGTCGGAACAAAGAGGCAAGAGTGAGATGGGTCCGGAGGTGGTTAGGTATCCGTGATTATCAAGTGAACGGCGGTGAAGTTCTTCGGCTCCGCTCGGATCTTTTCCCCAGGACGCTGAGGTGAGTTTTTTATTTATATATTTAATTTATTTTTTCACTCTCTCTGCAGGAGATAGAAACAGCCTAAATGCTGACTGGGTGGTAATATTCTGTTTTTGCCCAGAACTGTTTTCTGTATGGTCCTGCAAGTAGTTCACATAGCTTAGTATGTAAACATGCAGCTTTACAGACCTGGCAGAGACTATTTTAGATCATTGTTAGACAGCTTGTATGACTTTGTGATGCATGATTAATTCTGGACAACAAAACACGAAAGGAAATTACTAATTTTATTACCAGTTTATAAAATATTATTTCAAAGCAATCCACTGGGACTTTAATATACTGGAAAGCATGTTGAAGGCTACTCTGAAAGCTTCTACTTTAATTTAATTCTCCTGCAAATATGACAAGATCAGCTATTAAGATCCACTTTATTCTCCATCCCTCTTTATTTTCTGCTGCAGCTTTGTCTCTTTCTTTCTCACTTGCTGGCCTTTCTTTAGTTCTTTCTCTGATTCAAGTCTTATCTTCCTGACTCTCCCTGCTCATCCCTCCATGTCAGCTTTAATAACAGGGAAAGTTCACAGATCCACGCAAGTTCCCTTTGGATATTCTTCCTTCTTTTTTGCGTCCCAGACGCCTTTTATGTGCCCACTCTTTCATGGTTGATATTACATATATGGCAGCATGAAATGCCACATGACTCTTTAAGATGAAACATATGTGAGGGAGTAGTGTCTGATAATCAATATGTGACAGATCAGTTACAGTAAGAGTTATGGACCTTCCTGTGACTGAATCTGTAATGGCAAATCTGTCACAGTCACTGTTGCACATATGTGAAGGTGAATGGTCACAGCCACACATACAAACACACACAGAGTCAAGGGTCAAGCCAGTCGAACTCTAGTGATTGTCACAGTGTGAGGAAAATGAGCTGAAAGTGAAGAGCTGTGGAACGGTTCAGGCTCCACTCGGCAATCAGTGGCTGCTATTCTGGAATTCAATTAGGAATTACAGGAAAAAGCTCAGCCCGTCCTTATGCTATGCTCCCCCTTTTCGATGGCAGTCTAAAAAACTTATACACTTAAAATAAAGATTATTCTCCTATATTTCTTTTTTTGTCAAATGTTTGAAAAGTAGCAACACTAAGCCTTGATTAGAGTGTTAGTGAAGGTGGTCTTAAGATATAAAACACAACAACAAAAATGAATACAAATAATAATACCATTTTTAACAGAAACATTTGAGAAAAGTTGACAAAATCTCAGAAATTAATCTGTTTTGTTGTAGTGTTTCCATATTTTTCCATCTCTTGTTTATTGTTGTGTCCTCTGAAATTTAGCTGTGTTTTCTGTTTCCTTTTTTTCTTTGTTTGTTTGTTTGCTTCCTGGTGTTTCTGGTCTTAATCATGCACATTTCTGAAATGCTGTGTTTTCTGTTCAGAATCAGAATCATAATCAGAATAGCCTTAATTGTCATTGTACACACTATAGGTGCTCGGCATGAAAACCATGTGAAACTCAAGATATATAAAACAGGAATAAATATTATCTGATAAATAATATATAAATGAGGGTTAAAAGATACTCGGGCTAAAAAATGAACAACAATGGCAACAACATGCACCTTGTAAACAGTAAGGCTGCACAGCAGATCCAGATAATGTAAAGTTTTTAACCTGGTTTTTTGTCTTCACCTGTAAACCTTTTAGGTTTTCAGAAATATTTCATTTTCTGTTGTAATATTTCCTTAAATGTTGTCTTATTCTACTTAGTTTTTTAACTTTCTGACATTTTGCTGTTCGTGTGTATTGTCCTGTGGTATTGTGTTCTGGCATTAGTACTTTGGCACATAACTGTAAAAATGATCCAACTGTCAGTTTTTGCAAACCACTGATGCTAGTGCCAGATCATGTGAAGAAGTATGATGGAGAAATTAATTGTCACCTCTGGTAATTTGTAACACATGTGAGAGCTGATGCTTTGGTGAGATGCAATGGTAGATTTTGCACACAGTAGCTCTGGCTGTAGAAATCTTCCACATCTCCCTTCACTATCGGTGTCATCTGCTGTCAACCGGAACAGACAGGCATCTGCTGCTCCCCACAGACACACACACACATACACACACGCACACACACATTTATACTAAAATATACTGCCACGCACAGGGACACACATGGAAATGTAACTCTTTGCTGTTCCCACACAGGTCTGTTGTATGTCACATAGCTGCCTTGTGGCTCTGTCAGTGTCTTTCTTACTGTATACAACCCATTCACTGTGCTTAGATAAAAATAATCAGCCACACACTTAAAGCATGAATTATGGAAGATGGAGGGAGAGAGAGAAGCATTCAGGTCAGAGTGAGACCCAATTCCATGAGCTTTGTTCCCTAAGGACGATGCTACTAGACCAGTGCATTAATATTCAGTTGGTACCATCTAGAACAGTGTTTCTCAGTCCTGGTCCTCAGGACCCACTGCCCTGCATGCTTTAGAGGTAACCACACTTTAACAAACCTGAATGAAGTGTATGGGTCATTAACAAGCCTGCAAAGAAATTGTTGAGTTCATCTGAATCATGTATGTTGGAGTAGAAACATATCTAAAACATGTAGAACAGTGAGTCCTGAGGACCTGGATTAGATCTGGAACGTCAGGTCTGTCATTATCCTTTAGTTTGGGTTTAGTTGACATGAGTTCACCAAATGACTCAACCCTATGGGCCGGGAAACTTTATCCATAAAGTTTGCACAATATATATGTACATGTTTCCGACCCAAACATAATAATCTTAAGCATATAAATGCTTTAGATGCAGGTTTTGGCTGGTGTAACTGTTAAGGTGCCAGCCTAAAGTAGCTGCGCTGCCTCATTAAGGGCGTCAAAATTTTTACTCAAAGGAATGGTTACATATTTTGGGAGCTACTTTTATTTTTCTTACCCAGAAAACTGATATGAGCTTTGTATATTTCCTTTAAACATGAAGCTGAAACACTGCCATGAACTGGCGACCTGTCCAGGATGTACCCTGCCTCTTGCTGCTAATTGCTAGCCTAGGTTCCAGCTTCCCCATGGCTGGAATAAGCAGTATAGACAATGGATGGATGGATGAACCTGAAATAAGAAGTCAGTTTTGCCTGGATACAGCTCTGTTCAAATGTTAAAACCAGGCCTATCAACACCTCTACAGTCCACTAATTAACACCTTTGTCATTTTTTTACACACATAGATAATGTGAGACTAATATTTTTAACATAACTTGCTAATTGGTGAACTTGAGAGTTGCTGATTGGCTAATTATTCTACCTTTAGACAAAACCAGACAGGTTGCTTCTCTCTGATATACAGTCTTTATATATAAGCTAAACTAAACAGCTTCAGCAAGTAGCTTAAAATTTATAACAGGCAAAAATTAAAATAAATAAAAAAGAAATTGATATTGATCTTCTCACTTAACCTTAGATAACTAATTTAATTGTTTTCATGCCATGAAATAACCCTTGTCAATTGTTCTCATTCCCATTCTCCACATTGGCCACACTGAACCTTGCTGTGAGCTAGAAGGTTCCCCCCCAAGGACAAATTCCCAATTTAACTCAATTACTTCAAGCAGAAGTAAAAGAATATTATCAATGTCAACCAGGACACATAGCCCACTGTCTTGGGTGAAAGTTTTACACCTGATAGCATTACCTGCAAAGACACACCACAGTTAGTGTAACAGTCACAATACACAATCTACTTATTTTGTGACCAGGGTTACAAATAAATCCTTTTCCGTGTACATAGACGCAAAAATAGCGGCATAAATTTATACATTCTTAAAGCATTTCTTGAAACTGTCACAAAATTAATGTTTTGACAAGATATGAAATCCACCAGGAGACACAAGTTAGTCTCCTGTCCAAGCCAGTATTATTTTATGCATAAGTATCCTTTCACTTGCTGTTTAGAGTAGGTATTGAAAATGAATTGGTTGAATTTAGAAAAATGTCATGACTTGCTTAAAATACATTTTCCAACAAATCTGCTTTACATAGCGTCCCAGGGCACCATGGTTGCTCCATCTGCAAAAGACTCAAACTTGGTATAGACACTCACACATACAGACACACAAGTACTTACATGATATGGATAAATAGGTGTAGGCTGTCTCCAAAAATAAAGCATAATTTGTGTCCAGCTGCATGATTGAAATGATTTCTGTTTCGTGCCTATTTCATTGCTTTAACTTGAGACTTGGCTACCAAGTGGGCTGCTAACATCCAATGCAGGTTCAATACACAACAAGGCAATTACTGACAAACAAATTGAAATAATCTTTCAAAGGCCCTGCACACTTTCTTTTCAGGCTGTAGACAGGTGAGGATGTAATGGGAAATTACCTGGTGTACTTTTATACTGACATAAATACTCAAACAGGCGCAGCAAACTAATAGGGAAGGAAAGAAAAGTGTTAAGCTGAAGCTGGACACACCCACGGAGTCCAGAGAACAGGTCTTATTAAGCAAAATAACTGAAAACACCTGTGTTATTGGATGTGAAGAGTTATCCCTGCTAACCCATAAGATATTTTTTATGTTAATATGATAGTGACTATTTATTATGTTCTAACAGCTAGATGCTCTACCAACACATTTCCTTAAGCAACAATAAAGTGTCGTGTGGTTCATCACTTGGTGGAATTGCCTTTATCTTTTGTGGTGTTGTAGCATAATTGAATTATAATTGAATAAATGAAAAGTGGTCGACAGGCTTTATTGTAATGAATTGCATTGTTGTCCCTAAGCCTTACTTTAAAGCAAAAGAAAGAACTCTACATCATCATGGCATAGAAATATATGTGGCACTGATTGAATACTTGAGAATGTCCTATTTATGGACTGTGAACATAATACACTCTGTGGAAACCTGAGGAGAAAGCCAATGATTCTGTCCTGGAGACTCAGCAAAGTTCAACCCATGCTTGTGTGTGCATGCAGATGTTGGTTTATTTGTGTTTTTTTGTATTAATCTGCATGCACATACACTCAAATGAGTGTTTGCACCTAAATGTGGAAGGGCATTTGTATTTATACTGTACGCTACCTGTGTATTTGTGTGCAGTTGGACACTTTGTCTATCAAATACACACAAATGCAGTCCTGACCTTGTCATGACAGTTTCAGTGCTGCTTGCTTAGTCAGGTCCACTGCATCTGCTCCTTTTAAGACGAACAAAACATCTATCTATCTATCTATCTATCTATCTATCTATCTATCTATCTATCTATCTATCTATCTATCTATCTATCTATCTATCTATCTATCTATCTATCTATCTATCTATCTATCTATCTATCTATCTATCTATCTATCTATCTATCTCTCTCTCTCTCTCTCTACAAATAAGCCACTATTTTTCTTTCCCTTTCTTTTCAGTCTTTAACTGTGCGTTCAGCATGAGTAACATCTATGAGTCTGCAGAGGCCACGCTGGGCTTCATCAGCTCTCCATGCCTGACTAAAGTGGAGCTGAGAGTGGCCTGCCGGGGGATCTCGGATCGTGACGCGCTCTCCAAACCTGACCCATGCGTGGTGCTGAAGATGCAGTCGCACGGGCAGTGGTTTGAGGTACAGTAATCAGGGGAGGCGATGAGGCGGGAGGGGATGAGTCTGCTTCTGGTAAATGCATTTCCAGTTAAGAAAGACTATTTCATAATGAGAAAACGAAGCTATAATAACTGGATGGAAGTATGAATTGAGGGTTTATCATTCTGAAGTGTCCTTTCTCATAACACTGATTCACCCATTATGAGATGTTCTGATGTGTGAGTGTGCATGTTTGATGGTGCAATCTTATGTGTGAATGAAGTGTTTGTAGCTCTCTGCTGTGAACGGATGTGTCATTTGAACTACTTTGTGGTGCATTTTTTTTCTTATAGTGAGAATCTACTCATACATCAAACTTTTGGACACTGGTACTGCATATGTAGGCCATTTTATGCTAATTTAAGTATAAAATGAACAATTTCAACACCTTATTACCATGATCAGATGCATAATAAAATATCTACTTTGTTTATCTGCAACAAAAAGTAAAACTCTTCTTTTATTAAAAAAATAAATAAATAAAATAATTTTTCTCAGGAAGATATACTAAAAAAAAGTAGGTTTTCAGCTTTTAAGCTATATTTAGCAGAATCTGGGCCAGGGAATTTCTTACTGCAGGTCCAAAATTACTTCTGTAGGAGATATAACTGTAGTATAGTTACTGAATTAAAATGTGGTAGCAAGAAAGTGGAGAAGTTGAAACACGAATCATTTAAAATTAAAATAGAATATAACATTCTTTAGTAAAATGGATTTAATGACAACAACAACAACTGTTTAGTTGGTAAGTATGGTTTTGTAGATGTTACATACACATTTCCAATCAATTCAGTGAGAGTTCAGAGGTTGGTAGGGCTGAAGAAGTATGACAGAAATTCTGAAATTTGGCTATTATTAAAAAACAACAACAACAAAAAAAACAAACAACAAAACAAAAACAAACAAACAATATAAAAAACAATACATAAAGTACAACTTTAGGATTTTGCAGGATCACAAGAACTTGTGATTTTTACCTGATTATTGTTTCAGGAAAATAAATTTTGTAAAATAAAAACATAAATTAGGATAATAAAGTGAGCCTGCACTGAATGATCCATTTGCATTCATTCAAACTGGCAACACAACAAATTCTTCAAGAGACAACACCTAAAATTACTCAAGCATGCCACTGAATTCATGTTTGACTAAGTGATTGCACTTCATCAAGGAATTTAGCTATCACGCACAGCTGTGATTGTGCTTTGTTGTGATGTGTTTGACTTTTATGAATTATAAATGCTAATTGTCATGCAGGTCAACTGAAATAAAAAAAAAAAAACGTTTGCAGACTGCTTTTTCAAATATCTGTCCAGATGGCCCTCTTACAGAGATGTAGTGGTCTCTTATTAGATCATCAAAATAATTAGAGCCACAGCTCCACGTTTTCCTGAAATTATCAGCAGTTTTAACGCAAATAGGTCTCAAATAGATGGAGAAAGCATCTTCTTTGAGATGAGTAATTTAATGTTCTACATGTACTCCAATTACGTCTGGCACAGGTGGTCTTTCAGGACTTTCTAATGGAAAGTAGACATGCTATCGGAAGAATAGAAAAACCTGGAGAAACCCATGTGAAATAACCTGTCTTCCCTTTAAATATGTAGTTACCACGCTCACTTTCACATGTCTGTGGTGCATCCTCACAAATTCGGCACAGCAGTGACCCATCCAATAGGTGTGCAAATACATAAGTAGATTCACGCATGTAAGCCATTTACACAAACTGTCAAAGCTAGACCACCACCACCACACACACACACACAGACACACAAGTTCTTTTTCCACAGAGGCTCAAGATCAAGTGCTCAGAAAGTAGTGCAACATTAGGCAACTCTGTCTTTTGGGACTCCAAAAAAAGCTGCTTTGTACAGCAGAATGGTGTATGTGTGTGTGTGTGCATGTTCATAAAAGAATAAAGGAGAATATATATGTGTGTGCACTATGATAAGCTGCTTTAAGGGAGTGTGAGAATGGACAATTGCTATCACTGCCCATCAGATTCAGTTTTAATTAGATAATTGTGAGAGAGCACTGTATCAACCGGGTGAGTGTGTATGTTTATGTGCTTAAGCCTTTTTTTGTTGCTTTAATGAGTTGCCAGCCTATTGAAATAAGTGTCAGGAAAAGGACAACATCTGTGTGTAACAGTCTGTTTGTGTACAATTCACTTTAGCGTGCATGAGTATGAATGAACCAAAGGGTTATCAGCAATAAAAAGGCACCCATTCATCACCACCGCGGTGCAGCGGCTCTTGTCAACGCCGTCGCAGACTTATTTGGCTTTCTTATCCTTGCTGTGTCAGGCAGTCAGGGAGCAGAAAAATGTAAGATCAATGTTAGAGCTACAGTCGGATTTCTGTGTAGTCAAACAGCTTGTGTGATTTTAAGGCATCAAGAAAAATCAATGTTTGCAGTTCTCAAGTTGATAAGTGTAAACAATGTGGTAATGGCTATTTGTGGTAATTGCTGCAGTGCTGAAAAGTCTTCAGAGATTCACAATCAATGCACAGTAGCAGTGAGTTTGATGCTGAATGAGATTTTCATACTTGAGTGCACTTTGGAACATAAAGAGCTCAATTTAAAGTAAGACTGACAATAATAAATAGTGCAGAAGCAAAGCAACTTTTTGCACATTATCACGATAATTTTTCCAAAATTCAGTCTTGCCCAAAGTTTAACAAGGAAAATATCAGGGTTTGTTGTTTGTTTTGACATATTTTGATTAAAATCTAAAATAATAAATGCACAAACATGTATGATCACATATTGTATACTAGACAAATGTTTGAATACTCATTCATTGTAGCTGTTAATGGACTTGCCAAGTATATCTGGGATATACACACTCTCTCAATCATATCATTATCAGTTAAACAACCACAAAAAACATATTTGTACTTCTGTATTTCTAAGATAATCCCCTCGAAATAGAAGCTAGGTTTATTTACACTTGATCAGATAGCTCCTTGTTCTTTATAAATGCCAAAGAAAACCCAGAGTTAATCGTGCATGCACATGTGTTTGCAGGTGGACCGTACAGAGGTGATCCGCAGCAGCAGCAGCCCAGTCTTCTCCAAAATCTTCTTGGTGGATTACTATTTTGAGGAGGTCCAGAGGCTCCGATTTGAGCTGCACGACATCAGTTCTGGTAACAATGGCCTCCGAGATGCAGATTTCCTGGGAGCCATGGAGTGTACCTTAGGACAGGTCAGTACATTATATGATTGGTTTGTAAACAGGAAGTACGTATAAAGCATTAGGAAGATAAGGGAAAAATCCCCAAGTGCACATTTTTAAGGCTTTAGCAGTTTGGACTCTTACAAAAAAACAAAACAAAACAAAATCTGAATTTAAACATGATTCATACTCCGTGCTATCTGTTTTTGCTGAGTTCTGCTCAATAAAACAGACTGAATGTGAAAGTGCAGGTCAGGTTTGTCACCCCATCAGACAAGTGGTGCATGTTAGAGTTGTTTTAGTTCACTTCTTCTTAGAGTGAGCTCAGCATAAAAACCAAAAGTGTGTATGATGTGTGAGCATACCTCCACAGATGAATGCATGGAAGGAGCAAATTTATGTGCATCAGTGAGTGCAAAAATAATCAGCAAATGTAATATCAAATGTTGTTTTGTTAGTCAGAGTAGAGCATGCAAGTCTGCTTCAGTTACTTGAATGGAATGTGCACTGAGGTGAGAAATATGCAGTGGAGTAAATAATTCTTTAATAAGGGTCTTGTTTGTCAGAAGCATTGGGTAATATGTACTTTGATTAGTGCAAGAAACTGTGGATCTTTACACTTGAGTTAAGCATAGGTCACTGTCTGCATTTGCACTTTCAGTGTCCTTGATTTTGTATTTACATAAAGCCCTGAGGGTGCTTGAAACTGTTTTCAATGCATTTACATGTGCATATGTTAATCTGTATAGCCTTGCCCACTTAATGGGTTGCTGACGTTTGTGATTGCTGCAATCAATATTTAAAGATTTTCTCTTTTTTTTCCTCCCATAATTCAATATCCAGCAGCTTTTGAAAGAAAATTATCATTGCTTTAGAGCCAATTAAAATGTTTAGTTGGTTGATTTAAAGGAATTACCATCTGATGTCATATTGTAAAAGCAAGGGCAAAGTCCTGCAGCATTAGGATCCAGTCTGGTGTGCCCGGAAGTGGAATGAATTTTCTATTAATTCTAATGGTCATGGATGCTATCAGCAACCTAAAGCTGGAGGATTTTCAATATTTGGAAAAGATGAGATAACGGCCAGAGGAAGAGAATTTTGAAGGCCAGAAAGGTGTCATGAGATGGCATAACAGGATGCTAATATTTTCTCTCGCCATGAGCAGCATCATCTCTCAGTTAATACAGGGAATATTAAAAACACGGCATTGTTTCAGTTAAAAAAGAATTGAAAAGCTGCTGTCTTTTGCATACAAAATGTGTCCATCAGGATTTGAGAAAGTGCTGTAATTGATCTGTTGATAGAAACCACCTCATGAGGTTGACAGCAGAGTGTTTTGCACTGAGGCTATCACAGCCACATATTACAGAGCATACATAAGAAGTGGTCCCTCATGTGCACACGATAGCAACCTATTTGGATTCATAGGTAAAGTGGCACAGCAGAGGGAGGGACCTGCGAGTTGTTTTGCAAGGTTACAAAATTCATCACAGGTAAACATTGCATTTATGCATTTAGACAAGAATTGATGCAACTTATATATCTACCTTTGCTCATGTTTGAAGGACACGTCAATCTAAACTTGAAGATTTGAGTAGGCCATTATTCTTCCACACTCCCTTCAAGTTCTCAATGAAGGTTCTGCACCAGAGTTCTGACATGTTAAATGTTCCAGAGCAGATATGTTTACTGCAGATTTTCTGTAGAGATTTACAGCATTTAACTGAGCAAAAGTCTCTCTTCAGGTTGGCATTCAGTTCAAAAACAGTAAATGTTAATATATGTTAATATACAGACGTGGACAAAATTGTTGGTACCCTTTGGTTAATGAAAGAAAAACTCACAATGGTCACAGAAATAACTTGAATCTGACAAAAGTAATAATAAATAAAAATTCTATGAAATTTAACCAATGAAAATCAGGCACTGCTTTTCAACCATGTTTCAACAGAATTATTTAAAAAAATAAACTCATGAAACAGGCCTGGACAAAAATGATGGTACCCCTACAAAAGACTGAAAATAATGTGACCAAAGGGACGTGTTAATCCAAGGTGTGTCCACTAATTAGCATTACAGGTGTCTACGATCTTGTAACCAGTCAATGGGCCTATATATAAGCTACAGGTAGTCACTGTGCTGTTTGGTGACATGGTGTGTACCACACTCAATATGGACCAGAGGAAGCAAAGGAAAGAGTTGTTCTTTCATTAACCGAAGGGTACCAACAATTTTGTCCATGAGTGTATGTGTATATATATATATATATATATATATATATATATATATACTTATATAATATGTATTATAAGTAACTGAATATATTTAATATCTGTAATTTTCCATTATATATAGAATATTAGCTATTAAAAATTGTTCCATTCTGTTTTGAACATTTTAGTCTAAGCTTTATTTGGAAACAGGGCTTTAAAAACACAGACGGTGGATTTCCTCTGCGGCACTCAGGTGGTTTAATAATAATTATTTAGTTTTGAAGATATTTCGTTTTCCTGCACTTTTATAGAACTAATCTTACAATGAAACATTTTTCAACATGTACCAGATTTTTTATTTATCAAACGTAGCACCCAGAACATTTAATTGGAATAAGGAGGAATAAAATTGGATGGATGGAAAATTAACCACAAAAATACACAAATACTAAATACAAATTAGTTACATACATGCATTCATTTGGGTTTTTGAAATCCCTTTTTTGTTGAAACCCTTGTGCAAACTGTAGGCTTTACTCTTTGAATATCAATGTTGATTTTGAAAGCATTACTAGAACCATCAATCCTACTGGGAATGAAGCCTTGTTTCAGCAGCTTGATGTTACAGTTGTTTTAATTCTTTTTTAAGATTTTCCAACTGGAAAGTCATTTCTACCACACAAGTCACAAAGGAAGAAGTTTAGAATAAAAATGCTAAAAGCTGCAAACAGCTGACAACCTATAGTTTTAGCAGGTTAAAGCAGGTATTCCAAGCCAGTGTGAGCTTCATGTGACACTTAAAGACTGAGGTTACTTCACCAAGCAGCTTTCTGTCGGCTTGATGTTGAAAAGCCAAGCAACAGTGGCTGAAAGAGGCCAAGGCCAGCCCTCTAAGTAGTCTGTGTTCCTGTTTGTTTCAGATCGTGTCACAACGGAAACTGACCAAAGCTCTACTCAAACAGGGGAACACTGCTGGAAAGTCTTCCATAATGGTGTGACTCTGCTTCTAAAGTCAGCCCACATGTGTTACAGACACACACACATACGCAAATCACACATACACACTACCTCCTGCACTCAGACACTGAAGATAATTAATTTGATGATGTTGCCTGTTCAGTCTGCTCTGTACCTCATTTCCATCTCATTTTCTCTCACCTCCTTCCTCTGCCTCCCCCCAACCTCCCCTACTTCCTGTATAGGTGACAGCAGAAGAGTTGTCTGGTAACGATGATTATGTTGAACTCTCATTCAGCGCTCGAAAGCTAGACGACAAGGTTTGTACAACTAGGGATTCTCTTTTAAAAATGTTCAAATTGAGGTTTTTTTTTCCCTTAAGTGGTAAGATTGTGTGTACGAATTGCCATTCATGTGTGTTTTTGTGAAGAAGAAGGGCCATGGGATTTGCTGATTAAGTTGCGCAATACACAGGAGTACAATCTGGTATTAGAGAAGGACAGCCAAGACAGGTGGGCACCCCCTCCTCCACAATAAACCCCTTTTATCTCGACAACCCCACCAAACACAGATAACTATATTAATTTTCAGCTTCCACACACACATGCAGGCATGCATGGCCACGCATGACTAATCTAAACAAGTTGCACCCGAGGGGAAAGATGGAAGAGAGCAAGGAAGGAGTGGATAAATGAGAGAGGACAGGAGAAGGATTGTTGCAAGAAACAAAGAAGAAAAGGGAGGGATAAGAGGTGTAAAGTGTATCTGTTAGTTTATGAATAATTTATGGTGATCAAAGGCACATCTAAGGGAATGCTTTAAAAGTATGTTTCTCTCTGAAGGATTTCTTCAGTAAATCAGACCCATTTCTGGAGATTTTCAGAATAAATGATGACGGGACTGAGTCACTAGTGCACAGAACTGAGGTAATCACAGCACATTCACACACATATTTATGTATGAAGTTAACAGTATCGGCTCTAACAGTAATTATCATTCTTGTGTTTGTTTGTTTAATGCATGCAGACAGTGATGAACAACTTGAGCCCAATTTGGAAATCTTTCAAAGTTTCCTTAAACACACTCTGCAGTGGAGACCATGACAGGGAGCTAAAGGTGAGTCGAGGTCTTGAAAAATGATGGCAGCATGATTTTATTTATTCTTAAACATAACCTGCAGCGCTCTTGGGTTGGAAAACCTTGACAGCCACTCTCTACATTACCCAAGTTCCCTCAGTGAGGCACAAAGCTCGTTTAGAGGACCAAGGCCAAAAACCACCTGAATGCCTACGGACGTTTCTTTGCCAAGACGTGTCACTTTTCATGTTACACAAGAAAACAAAACCAAACAAACCAAAACTCCTGTGAAAGCAATAAAACTTAAGAAAAGCATCATATACAGGGGAATGCAAAAGTTTGGGCACCCACACCAAAGTCTCAGATTTTGATCTTTATGGTTTGTATACATGATGCAACACTCAAAACTTTAGAGGTAGCAAAACTTCGTAAGCCTTGTCCCAACTATCAGATGATTTTCTAAGCAGCTGTCTCTTGAAAATGAAAGTAGTTAGGTATCATAAATCATGAGAAGGTTGGTTACAGAGTAATTTCGGGTAGTTTTCCCTTTAGAGTCAAATCAAGATAAATAAAAACCTAGTTTGGACTCCATAAAACAACGATTGAAAAAAATTTATCAGCCTCTGAAGTGGTGTTCCACTGTTCTACAGCCACAGCAGCAGAAATATAACCATCATGGATGAGACAGCAGAGGAACATTTGTGCTGCATTATCACCACAAAATTCATTCAGAAGTTTCAAAAGAATATATGAACAAGCCTTAAGTTTGGAAACAACTCCTGTGGACAGATTAAGTCAATAGGGCATTGCATTTAGTAAAAGAAAAACCTCTCTGACTGGAAATCATGGTGGTGGATTGATCTTGCTTTGGGCTTTTGTTGGCATGGAAAACTGGCAAAGGGAAGATGGGAAAACTGAAAATGACAAGAAGATGACCTTTAAAACAGGATAAGAATCCTCAGCTTAACCCCAAACTCACACATTTAAGTCTTTTTTCAGGGCCCTCACTCCTTAAATATCACTGAAAACACAGCTCTCAAAACCCAGATCTCAAAAGAGCAGTGTATGCAAGACATCCCTAGACTCTCCCAGACCTGCTTTTTGCAGGAAGAAAATCCCCCACATAAGAGCTGAAAGAAGCTTAGTTTGCTCCAAAAAGTGTTTACAAGCTGTCATACTTGCCAGAGGGGGTCTTACTAAACCTACAAAACCGAAGCCATTTTTTAAATCTAAAAACTGTATTAAAAAAAAAGAAATTGAAATAAAAAAAAGTATCTGTGCTCAATTTAGTATTCACTTTTTGAAAATATTTATTGAAACATTTGCCTGGCACTGTGCTGAGAACCATAACATAAATTAAATAATAAAAACAAGTCAGAAATAAGTCTCAGCTCTTTTCATTTTTCCCCTCACAGTCATGAGTTTAGTTCAGGTCATGTATTTTGTTATAATCTTTAAGGAGCTCAGTGGTCATTTTCAACTGTCACCTTCCTTTGCCAAAATTATGCGCTTGCATATGTGCATGAGGAAGTGGTGGCTGCACATCAGCTGTGAACAGTTATTCTTCTGATGAATAAACATGAATTTGTTCATTAAATATTCAGAGGCTTCTTAACTCTGCACGGCTCCTGACAGCAGGAGAAAGGGCTCACACACTCACAAACCCACATTCAAGCCACCGGCTAGGTTTCTAGGCTACCTGTTTAAAGCATCAGGGCTACTGCGTAAAATGGGAAGGCAGAGATTTCTATTCAGACCAGAGCTTTCTTTTCACCAGGGTCTTTAACTGACCAATGCATAAATGCATAACCCTCTTCTGCAGTGTCTGGCTGCCTCTTCCTTTGTACTTCTCTCCACCTCTCTACTTTTCCTCCTCGCTCACTCTTCCGTCCGCCTCTCTCCTCTCTCCGTCAGTTAGTATTCACTGAACGGAACAGAGCTTCTTCATTTTTTCATTAGTCTCTAGCACACCTCTCAGCAACTTGAAGTGGAAGCAAGGCTGAGAAATCAAGCGCTCCCTGCTTCATACACAGAAATTGCTGTCAAAAGCACAAATGATCAGACACACATAAATAGAAAGGGCATACACATACATATTTCAGGTGTAGGCTCTAAGCACCTTAAGAGGGAAAGGGAAAATAAGGGGATTACTGCTGCTCTTTGTGTTTAATTAAACGCGGTGGGATTGGTTCTGATAGCTAGTTGCCAGTTTGACCGTAGGCAATAGGGTCACAGCTTTACAGTGAATTTGGCCTATTCACAGCCATTAGACCACTACAAGAAAGATTTAAGATTCTTTTGGGCATCTACATTAACTTTAGTTTACTTTCTAGACTAATATTCTTAGTATGAGAACCCACACTTTGGGAACTTTTGTCACCTTTAGAAAATATCAGACTGATTTTTCTGAAGCATTAAGTTATTGCCCACTGACTCTTACTTGCCTGTAGTCAATTGTCATGTCAAGAAGCTCCTCTGGGAGAAACAATCTATAAGGTCTAAACACTAACACACTCATGAAGCTGGCTCTGAAGCTGCATCCCTCTCAGCACCCTCAGATTAATATTTCACCGCTCCATTGCCCCCCCATCAACACCACCCTATCAATCATTCAGCATGGCATTTCTCTGTGTGCCTGCCTGGGCACGTGTGTGCGTTTAGACAGCTGTGTTGCAGGTCTAACTGAGTGGATCTGTGTGTCTGTTCCTGCACCAGTGTACAGTTTGGGACTGGGACTCCAATGGAAAACACGACTTCATTGGCGAGTTTCAGACCACGTTTAAGGAGATGATGAGGGCAGAGCAGGAGGGCAAGCAGGTAAGAAAATCCAAACTCAATGCCTTGCATCTTTATGTGATGCTTATATAATTAGACCTACCGTGCCCTCTGCACTCCCTTTACACCAGCATTAACATATTTTACGTGTGTGTGTGTGTGTGTGTGTGTGTCTGTACTGCCAGATCCAATGGGAATGCATCAACCCTAAATATCAGATGAAGAAGAAGAATTACAGAAACTCTGGCACTGTTATTCTCAACCATTGCAAGGTGATGTATCACAGTATTGATGTGTCCACAACCTTTTTTTGTTTGAGTGCACTTTGATTTGAATCCTGAACTCATTTTTTAGTTTGTTATTGTGATAAACAATTGTTAAATCTCTAAAAAGTTAGATAATCGCAAAAAATTCAGGACTGGTCTTCTGATTGCTGCTTTTATCTCAGTTATATTCACAAAGAGAAGCAGGAATCAGGGGATTTACTAACTTATTGGATGTCAAGTAACTACTAAATTATTTCAAAATTACACTAACATCTAAACTCAATCTAGAAGTGATGAACATTTTGGTAAAGTTTCATATAATGAACTGAACATAATAAGTGGAGTAGTTTTCATATGTTGGTCTCAAACACACATCCTACAGCTGAAAGTGGTTGGAGACGTCACACATCACCATGACATTAAACCCCCTAATGTATGTTTCCATAAAGACTTTTGCAGCTTGTCAAATGAAAGATTTGAGAACTATGTTTGGTCTAAAGTGTGGAAATGGTCACATGAGTTGTATTTCCCTCCTGCTGCCTGTAGGGATGATGCTTTATAGAGGTCCCCAACCCTGGTCCTCAAGGCCCACTATCTTGCAGGTCTTAGATGTCTTCCTGCTGCAACAAACCTGATTCAGATTAATGGATCATTAGCAGACTTGTGCAGAGCTTGTCAGAGAGCCACTTAATTTTGAATCAGGTGTGTTGCAGCAGGGAGACGTCTAAGACCTGCCAGATAGTGGGCCTTGAGGACCAGGGTTGAGGACTTCTGGTATAGGATGCTGCCATTTGAACAATAGCCTATGGTTGTTTCGATCGAAGTACTTGTAATTGTTTATATTCTTTTTGTTTCCAAATGAAGCACCTTTAAGCTTTTCACATGTGATTTTATACCCTTAAATGACATGCAAAATGTTTAGGATTAGAGCCAAAATTCATGGTAGGGTGTCATGCACCCACTCTAAGTTCACTTGCTAAATCTATTCTTTAAATGCACCACATAGTCCTAACAAACTGGCACATACATGAATGTCTGCAAAATAGCCTGCATGCAACCTATGGTAACGTTAAAACACAAATAAGTTTATGAATAACAGAGTGCCGTGGACATAGAGCTCCTCCTAATGTTGTATCCTCTTGGACAGTCATGCTTAATACATGCTTTGCAGAATATTGTCCAAAAATAGAGGTATTGCATGCATGAATGTAACCCTTTATTTTCCACAGAAACAAGAATTAATTGTTTGACAAAATACACAATACTGAGATTTTATGTTGCTTTCCTATATTTTAACAATATACATGTTCTTTTTCTAAATTTCCAAATCACTCCCTTGCCTCTAAAATATAAAAGAAGAGCAGCATCCTCTGACTTTGCAGACCGGCCTCCCGCTGATGATATTGTTTTTTCTTCCATATCTGATCATGTCTTTGTTGTATTTATCTTATCTTTGCGATCCATGTGAAAAGCCAGATTGCGCCAGCTGTGGAAGCACACCCCCCCTCTGAGACAATAAAATAATAACCCATGAACAATTCATGACCAAAAGCCTGAATTAAAATGATTTCTCCTGACAGATCATCAAAATGTATTCCTTCTTGGATTACATAATGGGAGGCTGCCAGATTCAGTTTACAGTAAGTTTTCTCACATGCAATGTAAATTCCTTGATATTTGCATCAGTGCAACTTTTTGGCAACTTTTCTTGTGCGAGTGTGTAAGTGTGTTTCTCTGTCCCAGGTGGCAATAGACTTTACAGCATCCAATGGAGACCCAAGAAACAGCTGCTCTCTCCATTACATCCACCCCTACCAGCCCAATGAGTATCTCAAAGCACTGGTAGCTGTTGGGGAGATCTGCCAAGACTATGACAGGTAACAACCACTCCATCAATCATCATTCATCTCATGCTGACACACACATCTAAACTCTGTTGCATGCACACTCAATTTTCTCTCCTTGATGATTAAATCCTGTCTGTATAAAGCAATTTATATGAGCTTATTTTGCAAAATGTTTTAAAATCTCATTATAAATCTATACATTTTTGTTATTTTTCTTCCCCACTTCAGTGTTTTTTTTAATGAATCGTGTGTCTCTTTTTCACCAGCGATAAAATGTTTCCTGCATTTGGTTTTGGGGCTCTGATACCACCTGACTTCAAGGTAAGACATGTGAGGATGTGTGTTTACTGAAGCAAAGGTAGTTCTGAATCGTTCAGATTAAGATTTCAGCCATGTTTTGGAGCCTCAGCTTGCTTTTGATCATCATGAAAGCAGAATAGATCTGTCAACCTGTAAATCAGACTTGACATGTTGTGCTGAGCATTCAGTTTGTCGCAGCCATTAAAGGTCCTCTGTTCTCTGTCCTGCCTAAAGGTTTCACATGATTTTGCTGTGAACTTTGATGAGGACAATCCTGAATGTGCTGGTGAGCTATCCTCTTTCAAACTAACATAAACACACTTGACAATGCTCTGAGAGACTTTCACATGCACATTCACACTCCACACAACCAAAACAACCCTGCAATAAGCCGCTGCATGCCTCTCATGTCTCTCCTTCACTGTTAGCTCCATATTTCTCTCTCTGTGTCTTTCCCACTCCTTGGTTTATTCCTTTCACACACAAATACATACGGGAATGCACACACACAAATGCAGCGGGGAGATTTGTCACAATGCTGCAGGATCTATTCCAGACTGTATGATACAGAGGAAAAACAACACTAATCTCTATGTGTGAAATGGGCTTCTGTGCTCTTCTCCCTACATGGCTGCAGTTCCTGCCGCGAAGGTGTGTGTATTTCATTGTGTGTTTGTGTGTACTATGAGTGAATGCTTTTTAAAAGATGCTCAGCAACTATGGAGTACAATTGTAGCAGATGTTTTTGCAAGTACATGACATTTGACTTGATGAAGTCAGCACAATTGAATATTGCATACAGATGTATAGGTAGGTAGACACAAACTGCAAACTAGCAGTGTAAGAGCCTGCATGTATGTGTGTTGCAGGGATCCAAGGTGTGGTAGAGGCCTACCAAAATTGCCTCCCTAAGATCCAGTTGTACGGACCCACCAACATCGCTCCAATCATCCAGAAAGTGGCTTCCTCTGCCTCCGAGGAGATGCACACCAAAGAGGCTATGGTGGGTAATAAAATTCAAAAGAAAGGAAAATAAATAAGAAAGACTGTTTTTGTTTCTTTTGTTATGACTGTTGTTTGGACTGGCAGAGAGGCTGACATCACAGTGGGTAAAATAAGATGAGCAAAATAAAATTAATCAAGAAGAGTTAGGGATATATTTTGTATTAATTTGATTCCAGATATAAATTTTTGAGTATAAATTCTTCTGCCTTAAAGTCCCTCTTTTCTCTCTGCTTCTCTAGTTGATTAGAATGAGTTTTATGTAAATTGGTCTGTGAGAAGAAGCCACTTTTAAAAAATCAAATTCATTAAATATCTATTTCTCATGTCCTCACTTCAACCAACAAAGTTCTCCCCTTTTTATGTCCAACCCTTCACCTTTACCTTCACCCAGGAATACTTCATCTTGCTGATCCTGACGGATGGAGTCATCACTGACATGGCAGACACACGAGAGGCCATTGTACACGCATCTCACCTGCCCATGTCTGTCATCATCGTTGGCGTGGGCAACGCAGACTTTACCGACATGCAGATTCTCGATGGGGATGATGGGATCCTGCGTTCACCCAAGGGCGAGCCTGTCCTCCGTGACATTGTCCAGTTTGTCCCTTTCAAAGACTTCAAACACGTAGGTGGTGACTTGAGTTTTGCAGTAGATGCTGTTAAGATATTTTTGCACTTTGTTACCACCACTCCACATCCATTATAGACAGAATACTTTTACACGTCCATGTTCTCTTTGTGTCTTTTGGCATCAGTTCTTTGACAAAAATTTTGTATGATAGAAAGACATAAGTGCATAAGGAAGAATAGGAGTGGTTGATTTTATGCATGTGTTGCCTTGGTAGCAAAGCTCAGACCGATGTCTTATCCTTTTTCTCTAGAAATTAGATCCATGCCCTTGGATTTAGATGTGAGACTAGATTTTTTTCATATTTACTTTTGTTTTGGATGGGTTTTGACATAAAACTAAATAGCTATATCAGGGTTATCCTTCTAACCACTTTAAACCAATTTTAATGCTCAAGGGTACCTCATTTGCTTCACTGTGACACCAACGGAGTCTTGTATGTCATGAAGTTACTCTGAGGTCAAACTTTTTATAAAGCAAACAACAACTCAACAAAACACAAGAAAACATAAGACCAATAAATTATACAAAAACACACCAGCTCACAAAACACTGCAGTGAAAGCAAGCATCACTGTGTAGATGTCTGTTATTGGGGATGTTGAGGATGGCAGATTGATGGATTTAAGCTGAATCACAGACTAACACTGAAGTGTGAAATGTTGAAACAACAAGGCTTCATATATCTTTCTTACATATCATCACAACTGTTTGGCAAAGTGTGTTCTTCTGGATTTATTTAATTGTTGAACAGATTAAATGTTCTTTATCAGTCCAAGACATGTTTGAACATCACACCAAAATTATTCCAAAGGGAAAGTGGGTTTTGTCTTTTTCCAGGGAGGGGGTAAGCTTACACTGTTATCTGACACCTACAATGTAAAATACATTTCCCAGCTTACTTTTTAACTAACAAATTTTGTATTAATATACCACAACAAATCTCAACTCAACAACATGTAGGAGCTTTAAAATAACACACTGAAGCCCTCCATCAGTAGAGTCTGCAGGTGACTGATCTGCTCATGATCAGCTTTCACTGACAAAGCAAATGCAGCCTCAAAAATGCTGTTCAAAGAGGTGGATTGTCTTCCCTCACTGTAAACCTCATGTTTGAAAGGAGGGGGAACCATGTGCTGTGGAATGTCCATCCTTCTCGCCTTTGCGGCAGAAAAGTATTGAATGTATGTGATGAAGCATTGTAGTCCAACCCTCATATCACTGGAAAAAAAATATATTTTATTGCAATGCGGACCAAGCTCTGGCACTGGTCTCATAGGGACTGGGCAGCTCATACAAGGGGGTCCGTTACTCTATTCTCCCAGACCACCTCCTACAGGAGAACCCCAGGGGACACGGTCGAACACCTTCTCCAAGTCAACAAAGCACATGTAGACTGCTTGAGCAAACTCCCATGCCCCCTCCAAGAACCTGAAGAGGGTGTAGAGCAGGTCCACTGTTCCACGACCGGGACAAAAACCACACTGCTCCCCCACAATCCGAGGTTCAACTATCCAACAGACCCACCTCTCCAGAACCCCTTGATAGACCTTACCAGGGAGGCTGAGAAGTGTGATACCCCTGTTGTTGGAGCACACCCTGTGGTCCCCCTTTTTGAAGAGGGGGACCACCACCCTAGTCTGCCAGTCTATGGGAACTGTCCCCGATCTCCACGTGATGCTGCAGAGGCGTGTCAACCTAAACAGCCCTACAGCATCCAAAGTCTTAAGGAACTCCAGGCCCATGTCCAGACAAGGAAAACCTGGATCCATTGTTTTTAGTCATCATATGGGGTCTATTGAGCCGCACTTTGTCTGGTCCCTCCCATAGAAACTTGTTTGCCATGGGTGTCCCTATCAGGGGCATAAAGCCCACGACAACAGGATCTTCAGAACGTGCAAACTCCTCCACCACGGTAAGGTGGCGGCTCAGGGAGGAGGATTAAATTCTGGAGTAAATTCATCTGCTTAATTTAATAATAACATGACAGAGTTGGTTAGCATTAGTTTCTCTGCACAAAACTTTTTAAAAAGTTATTTTTCAGCAGTGATGTGTTTGTATTCATCTGTTTTTGTGAGCACCAGTTTGGGAGTAAGGGCAGCTTTGGTTCTTACGTTCAGCAGTGACAGTTTTTTGTGTGTGGGCGTAATATGCTCGCTGTGCTCGTCAAAACACATCAGTACTTCACTTTCTTGTTTGTTTGTATGTGCGTGTGTGCCTAAGTTTGTATCACTGTCTCTCAGATGGCATTAATATTTCCTGGCTCTGACCAGATGTGTTTGGCAGGGTTCGTTATGGTGGCTTTGGTCTGTGACAGGTTAGGAAATTAGGCAATTATACCCCACTGAATCAGTAAGAAAAGGAGTTCAAACATGAATTGAATATTTGAAGATAGAAAACTGGACACAGAAGAGAAGAGATGACTAATATGGAGGGATGAGTGAGAGAGACAGCTTACTGTGGTTGTGATGTTGGACTGGGAGGAGGGTCAACGGACAACCATAGCTAAAGATAAAAGGGAACGAGGGAGTGTGTGACAGAGGTGGAGAGGTGATTTTCTGCTCCGTCGTTTCTTTTCAGAAGGGATTAGCAGGACGAAGCTGCTGGGTGACAGGCAGAGAGGGGGATAACAGGTAGATAGGAGCTGAGGAGAGCAGGAGGGAGGGTGGAAATGAGAGGAGGAAGAGTGGGTGAAGAGGTTGGGGTGGAAGCACTTTGATGATGCATTGTCTCAGAGAATTATGTGAGACGGAGTACGACGGACTATCTGACTTTAACTATTCAGAAGTGTGTGTGTGTGTGTGTGTGCGTGTATGTGCGTGTAGTATGGTCATGCATGCAGACAAGTGGCTGGTCTGTATTTGTGTGGTCATAAATGTTCCAAAAGATGAAGCAGGAAATTTCTTTCTTTAGTGTTTAGTGCAAAACTATTCTTTTACTCAAACGCGTAACATCAACACACAAAATAACAAAATATCATAGTAACAACATAGTATGATTTGGTGGGTGGTTAATTAATTCATGAGACAAATACAAACATATCATGACTGTTTAGATCCTGAACTATTTATCAAATTTCCTCACACAGTCCAGCAGATAATCTTATCTTCTCTTATATCTGGGGGATGTAATAGATCGTCCATTCACTGCTTATAACTGCCCTATCTTTTAAAAGGTCTCAACAGACTGGAGTTTTTTTTAGGTGATAATAGGTGAAGTAGTGTAGGGGCCACAAGATTATCGCTTGCATTGCGCACACCTACTCCTTACTACCTGTTACTTAGCATGTATATCTTTGGACTGAAAGGAAGCACTTGCAGAAAAACCACACAGGGACAGCATGTAAATTCCACTCAAACGCGTAACATCAGCTGTCTTGTTCTATGGTTACAGTTTCCATTTCTGTACCTCTGTACTGCCTGCCAAAAAGTAAATAAAAATTAGACTATTGTCTACTAATAACTCATATAGTGCAAGAGAAACTGCAGCAAAATAAGGCTTTAAACATCTTCCTTTTGTGCTATGCAGGGAGCAACATTTTATGCAGAATCTGATAGGAGGAGTATGGATATTATTAATTTTTCTGCTGTGCCATTTATTTTCTGACATGCTAAAAAGAAAATCTCAGTCACAACACCAGAGAACAAAAAGGTAAAAGCAAGAATGTTTTTGAGGTTGTCCGATGAACTTGTCTGATCACATCAGTCTCAGTAGGCTGCACTTTTGGCAGCATCAGGCTCAACAGAAAATTTGAGCTTCTTAGAATCATACAAAGCCAGTGCGGTGTATGTATTTGTGACCTGTCCTCCCATCTCTGCATTTGTATTTGCAGGCCTCCCCGGCTGCCTTGGCTAAAAGCGTTTTGGCAGAGGTCCCTAACCAGGTGGTGGATTACTACAATGCGAAAGGAATAAAACCCAAGTGTGTCTCGGACTACGAGTCCACGAGAACCTTCAGCCCCTGAAAACGGACTGTGCACAGGCATACACATCCCACACATACACACTCTCATAGAAGTATATAACTCTTATTTAAATAAAATTCAAGTACTGTATAATACATATACATGTCCAAAAGCACAAGCAGACATACACAAATATGTACACACAGCAATGCTACTATCAGTAGTCTAGCTCAGAGAATTAGCTTGTCATGGTGAAACAATTTGATCTACTCTATTGATGACTATTGCATGTTTGGCCAAAATGGCATCTCCTGGGAAGTTGTTACTATCTACTGTATATTGAAAAGTATTTCTAGAAATAATAACAGTCTTCTGAACCAGCATGCAGACTCTGACCATAGCCGACTGAAAGAAATGACATTCCTACCTTATTTAGATAACTAGCAAAAACATAGACCAAAAGATCTCTATGGGTGAAAGCCTTAATAAGAGCCTGTTTAGCCCCAAATGCTTAGAATTAGCATTGCAAATATTGTTATGGGAGTGATGGCATTCCGGTTAGTGTCCTGCATAAATGCATGCATAATTGAGCTCCCTTTAATATCCAATCTGCAGTAGTCGCTTGCTAGTTATGAAATAAAGTATCTCTGTCATTTGTGTAGGACTTGGGGTCATCTTGGGAGCTTGGGGTTCTTTTTTAAGGATTTGTTTGTGATTTTACTAAATGGAAATGAATTACTGAATAATTGTAATAATTTCTTTATAATCTTCTTACACTATAAAGAGCTTTGGAAGGTTAGACAAGTGTGTGTGGTAGACACTCATCTGTGAGCTGAAAATAGTTTTTTCTGTATTCTGCATGTTGATAATAATAAAGATACTTTGGGTTTCTCATTTTAGTGTACTGCATTCTTTCTGTGTGTGTGGGTGTATATGTGTGTGTGTGTGTGTGTGTGTGTGTGTGTGTGTGTGTGTGTGTGTGTGTGTGTGTGTGTGTGTGTGTGTGTGTGTGTGTGTGTGTGTGTGTGTGTGTGTGTGTGTGATAGAGAGAGAGAGAGCGAGAGAGAGAGACCCAGGTTTTGTTCATCTTGTGGAACTATGAATTGATGAAAATTGTTAGATTATAAGATTGTGTCTTCTTCATGGGAATTGAAAACAAATTCTGACAATGCCAAATCATTGTGATGCTTATGAGGCTCATGATGCTCCTGGGGTTTTTTGATCTTTAAAATTTAAAAGATAGACAGAAGATCGAAGACATGTAAAAGAAGCTACATGGTATCAAAGATATAAAAGATTATGTTTAATGACCGTAACTTTCATGGCTTCAGCTATGATACCCACAAAGTGCAATAACACTTACAAGGTGAAAACAATACTAAGCTTTATTATATCAGCTGGTACTTATTTAATCTGAAATGCTTTATTTATATGGTTGAACCTTTATGTTGTGGGTACAGTTTTGCATGTGCAAACTATTATTTAAATGTTGCAAATTATGATTTCAACAACTTTTTATGTGCAATTATGTCATATTTATGAATGACCAATAGCATCTCAAACTTTGTCCTCGAGGGTCAATGTTCTGCAAAATTTAAATGTTTGCCTACTTCAACACACCTGGCTCAAATGAATGGATAATTGTTTCGAACTTCACAATAAGATGTTCGATCCATTTGCTTTGCATCAGGTGTGTTGCAGCAGGGGAACATCTAAAACCTTGAGGATCAGTGCTTGAGATTCCTGAGCAATAGTAATGAAGATAAAGAACACGTAGCTTATTGATTGTTTTTTTTTTTCTTTTCTTTTTTTAGCTTCTAAAGGCACATTTTATTTGTATATACAAACTTAAAGTGAAATAATTTATCACACATTTCTGTCTCTCTCATGTACAACCATGCTTCAGTACTGAATGAACTGGAACTCCACAGTGGTTCAAATAATATTCACACTTCCTTTTCACACAAAAATAACACTATCAGTCCACAGACACCTTCATACAGACATTAAAATGCAAGAATAAATTATTTCACCAATCTTCATGCTGTTAATTAGGGCAAACTAAACTTGGGCTGTCTTGAGAGTACTCTCTATACGTGCCTTAATCGTTGACAGATCAGTATTCAGCACATGAACCTCCTGATATCAGCTTCCTATTCAGAGACTACCCCAATCATCAGAGCTATACTGAGAGAGTAAAAAAGGTTCAGTTTCACAGCAGCTGATACACAGCACTTAAAGATTTAATTTTATTCTGTTTTATTCATGTATTTTACCTCTATTTCACTAGTGCATAAATGATAGCCGTTAAGAAAACTGATTAAATGACAGCACCAAGGAATGGAAGTCTTTTAATGGAAATTCCTTCACCCTATTTGTTATTCTTTTAATACACAATAAATAACAATAACATGACAATAATAATAATAATAATAATAATAATAATAATGTTCTTTTTATTTGTGAGTAGTTAAGTTGTCTTCTAATTATAAGTGTACTTTAAATATATTAATATGCACAATAAATAAATAAATAAATAAATAAATAAATAAATAAATAAATAAATAAATAAATAAATAAATAAATAAATAAATAAACCAACCTGCGGAACCCATGGCATTAACCCTAGTGCAACGGAAGTATTTTGTTCACGTACCGGAAATGTCAAGGGTGACATTTCTCACAGGACGGAAGTGAACGAAGACATGTGTTAGCATATCTTATGCTGCACGTCTTTATAGTTTAGCACTGTTATATCTATGTATTAGTTCGCGGATTAAGAATATAATGGCGGCGTTGGGTTGCCGGTTTCTGTTTCAGCGGGGAACTCGGCTCATTTTTCCGAGTGTAGCAGCTGAAAGGTAAGGATGCTAAGTGGTTACTTGTGGAAGAAGTAGTAACGGGTTCGCTGTGAAGCTGAGCTTTTCCCTAGCAATGAGTAGTTGATATTATTTTCTTATTAAACGAAGAGTTAGGGCCAGCTTATTTGTCTGTGCTTGCTGGAGACAAGATGGGAGTTTCATTTTTTTTCTTGAAAAATAACTGATAGCGTGTAGTTTGCGCTTTTACCTGCTAACCATGCTAAAACCTTGTCAAAGAGATGTATCTAACTCTGAAGTAGTGTGACATTGAGCGTCTCCTTGTTCTACATGAGAACTCACAAATAATGTGGTGACTTTTACGGAGAAGAAACCTATCCCAAAGTATAATCATTACCTAATGACATTAATCCCCAAACTGCCCTTGTACATTCGTGGACCAGAGGGTAGCAGCATACCTGCTATACAGCATTTGTTTTGCTTAGTACATTCAAAATCTTTGGCTGCCTGGGTCAGCAGCAACAAGACAAAATTCTGTGCAAACTGTTTGGTGAACAGATTTAACAGCAGTGGAAAGAGGATCTCCAGAAAATAACAGAACCGTAACATTCATTTTTAAAAATTACACGCATCTGAACGAATAGGCTTGGCTTGTTTTGTAGCATTTTTTTCTTCATATGGAATATGAACTTAGCCCAAAATATGAGGATATGTGTGTTTGGCAATGAATGCTTTGTTGTAAGTTGCAACAGTGCTTCTTGGCAATAAACCTTATACAGTAACCATAATTACTGTATAAAATCATTGCCAATAAGCATTGTTACAACAAGAAATAATCAACCAAACAGAAACTTACTTTCGTCTTGTTCACAGTTTCTGTATGTTGCTGTTTGCCAGGCACAAAAATATATTTCTAGCTGTCTCCTTGCAATGGGGTGGGCACTCGTTAATGTTCAGACACTAAAATTATTTCCTACATGGGTACTTGGCAGTGGTAGTTTGGAATAAAACCTCAGTTGGCAATTGGCACAACGTTTCATTTGAGGTGTTAGATATGATGCTGGAGATTGAGGCAGGACTGGTGAAGTTAATTTAAAAAGGAAATGTGAAGGACATGTGACTATTGTGCCACCAGATTTAATACTCCGAACACAAACAGATGTCCTGTGCCACATCCCAGGCAGATTTGTTCACCATATGAGATGAAAATGTAAGACAAAAAGTCAGTCAATATTTGAGATTATCAGTAAAGAGTATGTTTACAATTTTAAATGCAAGTACAGCTACTAGCACAATAAAAAAAAAATCCAATTGTATTATGTTTAGCCTCAGGGTAATGTGAGCTACTTGTATTCAGAAACAGTCCTGTAACTATAACTACCTCCCAGGAGATAAACCTATAAGCCAGCAACATGAAAAAGGGCATTACACAGCATCTTACAGCTTGTGTAGGAGAGACCACAGTTTCTGATCAATTCTCTATTCACAACTAGTTTGTTATTACTGTCAGGTATGGCTTGTTTAGAAGGAGAGAACCTATTTTCCTCTACAAATAAACAAGGCACCAGGACTAAGTCTTTTAAATAGATGTCATTTTTGGTAGACAAAACCCAAACCAGCTGTCAGGCACGGTGTTGGAGGGGTGGTGAGTTTGGCTTGTTTTGCAGCCATATGACCAGGACACCTTGCTTTTTTCAGATAGTTTAGGTGCTGCCACTGCAAAGGCCCAGTCCCTTCTGAGCTTCTGACTTGTATTTGCAAAGGAGGAGTTGGTCAGTTGACCTGATTACACTATACAGAAAATGATTACTTGGATTACTATGGTTTCTGCAATTTAACTTGATTTTTGTAAAATAAATGTCATCACATGTGATGTGGTGTTAATCTGAGGTTGAATTTACTTCATTTTATGAGCTGATAAGGATCACCTGGTTTATTTAGTATTACATTTATTTAAAATTTGTTCTGGTTGGTAAAACCTTGTAGTTGAAAGAGTGTTTTTCCTTTTCAAATGAATGTACATTTTATTTTCCTGACAGGAACAAAAAGAAACCAGATACCTTCATATTTCTTGTCTGACTCACATTCAGATTTGTGTTATCTGTTATGCTCCTTTCTGCTTCTCATTTAGAAGATTTTGAAACTTCTATGTGGCAGGACCTTGGAGCATGCAGTATTATTAAGCGAAAGCATCAGCAAGAGCTTTTGTTTGTTTGCCTGCAATAGGGATCGTTGGCGTGAAGCTATTATATTGTTCACTGTTTGCTTTCCTAGAAAAAAGTTGTTAAAAGTGTCAGAAAAGGTCCTAAATATTGTGACAGAAATGCTCAGATGGAAAAAGTGTAACACAAGTTTTTTGTTTTTTTTTCTTCTTTTTGTGCATTTACTTCCCACAAGGTTTCAGAACAAGACTTTACTTTTAGGGAGACTTCACCAGAGCGCTTCTCCAAGATTTTGTCAGTCACTTATATTTACAAGGTTGTCAGCTGCAAATATGAGCACTTTTACTTTGCTGTGGACATTTCTTATTGTATTGCATCAATTTAGTGGTTGTCACTAATGTTCTGATTCAGAATAGGCGCTACTGCAAAAAAAAAGAAAAAAGTGGAAACCAATTTTTTTTTTTTACGTGAGCTTTGAAAGGCTGTCATGATTGGAAATGTAATTGCAGATGCTTTTATGGTTTTGAACAGTGTTGTTTGATATTTAAAGAAGGCAAGTTAACAGATAAATACAGCTGTGGAAAACAAAGCTTTTATTTGTGCAATTTTGTCCTGTAGTTTTGATTGGAAACAATTCTCTAATTTCTCCTCTGTTTTAGTCCTGCTCAGTTGTTGGGTTGTATCAGAACGGTAAAGACGACAACATGGTCAGACGAACACCTCACAGAAGACAACCAGAAGTACATGAGAAACATCACAGCAGAGGAATACAGAACACAGACAGCTGAAAAGCTTAACCCTCTCAAAGATGAGCCATGGCCTCGGCATGAGTGGACAGAGGGTGGGTGCCAAGATTAGTGAGAGCGGTGTCCATCACAAGCCGTCTTCCTGTTGACTGAGAGCACATTTATTGCCCTTTCATCTGTCCTCTCTCTAGGTAGTCGAAGAGTTGGGTTAGTTGCTGTCAAGTTGGGGATGGCTCCCATCTGGACAAAAACAGGAGAAAGACATTCAGTCACCATGTTACAGGTAACACAGATAGATACACCAGTTTATTTTCTAAGTTTTGTAGCCAGATATCCTGCAGGCATTCTTCAAGAATGATAAGCATTAATGTTTGCAATCTAAATTGAAATGACCAACAGGTCAAAGAAAAAAAGCAGTCAAATAAATTGCTTTGTCCTGTAGAGTATGATGGAAGAATAGGAATTGTTGAACACCATTCAGATCTCAAACGCAGTCTTTGATCTTGCATTTGAAATACTTCATTATTACATAAGAAACCTCTCCTCCATTACAACAAGGTGTGAACAGACTGAAGTCAGGTTTATTCACATCACGTTTTTATCTCATTGAATATTCTGTCAGTAAAGTAAATTGAGAGAAAATCATGGCTGCACTCACTCTTTCCTGAACACGACTGACTATTGTGGGAATCGTAAGAAAAATATTATTTCAGTGCTATGTTCATGTTAACAGTCGGAGATCTCAGTGAGCCATCAACGGATCCTAGAAATAGGTTTATGCATACTAATTTATTAAAATAGACTGAACCAAGGACAATGGATGTTGGAAAAGTAACAAAAAAATGTGGGCACAGTTCTTTGTGCTCCACTCAACTGTTTCACCAGTGCTGCCTTTTTGGAGGGTGGTTCTGAAAATCCTTGAAGGATGGCTCAAACAGTCCACTGCTCAGTGATAGCCTTCGTGTGCTACCGGACCTTATTAGAGCAGAGTTTGGATTGACAGTAACACGTTTTCCTGAGGCAATCAGGCTTATTCTGGGCTACATCCTGCAAGTTAGCATGTACAAGATGGCTTGAAGACAGCTGCCTTGAAGAGTAAAATCAACACCAGGCTACAGGCTGCCCTAGAGGCCGGAAGTAAAGGTGCAACATCCCAGAGAGTGCACCAGTGGCCAGATATGTGTTCTTAAGTGTGTATGCTTATACATATGTGTATATTTTACAGTTTTTGAAGTCCTGAGATTTTTTGTATGACAGCTGTCTTTTAAGTTTTTTTTTTTTTTTGCTTCCTTAATCAACCATTTATTTTTTTAAATAAAGTAAAATTAATATGAAATTTCTATGAACAAAAATCACGAACAATTAGAGTAATCTTTTCATTTTGCCATCTTTTCTTGTTATCAGTCAAAGCCACAAAGAAAGTAATATCCCCCCCTTTGCAAGAGTGGCCTCTTCTTCACTTTTGTCATATTTACTCATTTCCTTTGCAGCTGAACCAGCACTAATATGTGCAAAATGAAAAGTAGGAAATTGAATTTTGCCTTCTTGGGGTAGAAGTACTGCCACCACTTTGCCTTTTTTAATGTTTTATATAAACTAAATACAGGACAGGTCCAGTTATTGTTTTGGAAAAGTAACTTTTTATGTACCTTTTTTTCTTTCACTATTGCATATAGATAACGATGTATGTCTCAGACGATTTTCTTGCAAAGTCTGATTTTATACTATATGTCTTTGATGTCATTCTATTGTAGCAGACAAAAAAATATTGTGCTAGGTTATTAACCCTGTGGATGGATATTCTTTACGACAGCGACTTCCACCTAATTGTTTATGCATTTATGTTGCCGCTTTGTAGGACCAGACTGTGCACCAAAACCTGCAATCAGACCATCTTTTAATTAAACGCTGTGCTAACATTGTGTCTCTTATTATTAATGAAGTAAGCTTTATTGCATTTATTCCCAGGTGCAAGACTGCCATGTTATAAAGCACCTGTGCAAAGAAGAATATGATGGACATACTGCTGCTCTTATTGTCGGGGGGAAAAATGTATCGCCATTCCATGTAAGTAATTGTAAATCATTTTTAGCTTTAACATGTGTGTTAATTTTGCATGTGTCAAAAATGCCTGTAAAGTTGAAGTTTCTACTCTTTATCCAGGTTTTCTTTTGGATCAGTTTGTAAGGCTCAGTATTATTGAAAAAGTTATTCTAACTCTCACATTCTAGTTTGTATCTACTCTGAAAATGATGCAATGATGGAAAGCTGAAATAGCCTGGGCTTTCAATCAGGAATGCATTTGAATTTAATTCATTCCCATTTGGTACCTTCAATGAGCTCCTACAGTGTCTTTGGAGTTCTTCAGTGTGATCAGGGAGATTTTGTGCATATAGAAACATCTGCAGAGTTATGAAACCCAACCCGAAATGCCTCACTTGTAGTGCAGATCTTTTGTTGTTACTCGTCTTCATCACCATGTCCCACGTTTGTATGAAGCCCAACTGACAGATTGTTTGGCATGACCACAAGTTTTGAGTCACATTCTGCTATTTTAGTAATTCACAAGGGGCCACGTCTCCTGCTTGTAAATGTCTCGACAACGCGGAGAACACACCAAATGTTCAGCTGTTGACTGCAACAGTCTTGATTCACCCCTAGTGTCAGCAGAACAGAAGATCCAGTTGATTACAACAGTAGTAAAGTCATTGCTGCTAGCACATTGCATGGCTAATGGGCCTAGCATTATCACTAGCTTCAACTGCATGTCCACAGGTTAACATATGTGAAAATGCTAAGAGTCCTCATAAAATAAAATGTCATATTAAAGAATATTTGGTTATTTTGTTGTGAAGACTAAGAAAAGAGGACTCATCCTGCAAATCCTTTCCCAGATTTCTAATGTAGGCTGATGTCATGGGCAGTAGGCAGCTCTGGCCAATCAGAGCTTCCCTAACATGCTTACAGGAAAAGCATAAATGTCTAGAAGAAACCACTTTGCAGTAATATAAAATCAGAAGGTAGTTTTTTAGCATGTCATGATGGTGCACTCACATAAAGGGCTACACCAGTACTACATTTACTGGGAATATTACCCTCCCTTTTCTAAAAAAAAAATAATAAGAATTAAAATAATTTAATGTGCTTCCTGATATTATATGTATACATCTTTTTAGTAAAAATAAAACATCATAGCAAGAATGAAAAAATGAAGGTGTAATTTATTCACCGGGTCTAGATGGATGCCTGACAGTTCAGTGTTTCACTTGTCAAGTTGTTTTAAAGCCTTCTCACACAGCCACATCACTCTTTAGTCGAAGGCAGAGTTTGTTGGAGGGAGAAGCTTTGGCAGACTGATTTTCAGTCAACAGAAGGGAAGAGGGAGAGTTAGTAGTGACTGGAGGCGCTGAGATGAGAGTGAGAAAAGTGAAAGCAAATGTCAGACGCTCACTGCCAAGATAACATGCGTATGCTTACAAGTGTGTGTGTTTGGCTCCCATGAAGTTATAACAGGCTCTGAGTTTATTTAAAAAAAAAAAAAAAAAAAAAAAAAAAAAAGTCAAACTGTTGCTCACAGCTTTTTCTTCTTTTTACCCACAACTATCAAACTCTTTCCATCACGGTGATTCACAGAGGTCTGAACAGAAAGTAGAGATGTTCAGGGAGGCAGGAGTACCTCCAAAACAGAAAACCACCACCTTTAAAGTTTCTGATAATGCCATTATCAAGCCAGGTAAGAAGAATGCTAACTCACAGCTCTTCCCATGCCAAACACAGATTCTTCTTATCTTCTTTTAACTCTGGTACAAGATTTCTTACGTAGTCTTGTTTCTTGTGTGTCAAGGCACTCCTCTGTATGCAGCACATTTCCGTCCAGGCCAGTATGTGGACGTCACTGCCAAGTCGTAAGTTCTGTTCTGCCAGGTTTTTCTCTCCTTTCTGCGACATCGTTTTGGCCTTTCTTTTGTACTTCTTGCTCTTCTGAGCATCAAGATCATATTTTGTAGTTGGATGACTTTCTCTCTAGCCCCCGAAGCAGCAAGAAATAATATCATGCACTTCTTAGACACGAGTTTGTATGCTTACATTAATTGCTTTTTTGTGCAGCATTGGTAAGGGTTTCCAAGGTGTAATGAAGAGGTGGGGATTTAAAGGTCAGCCAGCCAGCCATGGTCAAACCAAAACTCATCGCAGACCAGGAGGTTCTGGTCCAGGGGTAAGACGTGACATGCACATACTGTGAAATCCATGCCAAATACAAACAGTTGGCTTCCTATAATCCATTAATATGAGCATGTGTGGTATTCTTCATCTCCCTTTAGGATCCAGCCAAAGTTTTCAAGGGGAAGAAGATGCCTGGCCAAATGGGCAACGTTTACGTCACGGCATACGGGCTGAAGGTAGCTGCAGATTCAAACACATTCTTGGTTTTAAACTTGAGTGTCCTTGACTCCTGTTGCAGTATAATTTGCCTCTTTAAAAATGCCTCTTCACACATGTGGCTTAGTAAGCTGTCTCATGTGTACTTTATATTGCTCTAAACACCTGTGCCTTAATTAAAATACAGAGGCGTTGCAATAACTATATTATCTATTATATATTATATTCTGGCAGCTATTTTTTACTTTATCTTATTTACCATGTTGTAGCTACGTTATATTTTGTCTTATCTATGTTGTTGCAATTATTCCCTTCTGTTCTATTCTATTCTATTGTATTCTGTCTTACAGATATGGAGGGTCAATACCAAGTTTAATGTGCTGTATGTTCACGGTTCTGTCCCTGGTCATAGGAACTGTGTGCTGAAGGTAAAAATTAAATACACACAAAGTAGAGTGTGAAGTAGCTGGTTGACTCCAGCATGCTTAGTGACCTTGCACCTGCAAAACACCATCACACCTGCAGGACGGTGCGATTCATCTTCATTGACACTGTGCTGGATCAGCAGTGTGTGTTTGTGTGTTTTCAGTGTGGGAATGGAAGCGTAATGATGTTAGTAATATCTGCAGCATCCATCTCCATACTCGGCATGTAGCGCTTGCCTCATGAGTGTGTGAGTGCTGCATACACACAGGTTATTATTTGTTTTGGGGACAAGCAATAATGAATACAAATACTCTTTACATCTCATCAATCCCAGCCCTCTCTCTCTCTCGCTCTCTCTCTCGCTCTCGCTCTCTCTTACACACATATAAAACTATTCCCTTTAGATTATATTGCCCCAAGTGCTATATATGCAGGTTAATAATGTTTGTCCATTGTTTGTTTTCATTATTGTGAGGCACATCACTGTCAGCTATTTATTGAGGAACCACCGTGGTTTATTGATTACATTTTAAACTGCGGCTAACCTAAAAGAAGGTTTTCTATGAATTTCTTTATTTACATTTTTATAACCAAGTCAATTACTGAAGGATTTGGCCCAGTGGCTGTAAGGCTGTTTGATATGGCCTAAAAAAGAAAACCTTTAGTTTTTTTTTCATCAAACTCCATTTAATAGATTTTTTTTTGTCTTTAGGACAACAACCTAAAAGTAACATAAAGAAAACAAATTATTTTTTATTTTCATCTTAAGAATAAAATGAAACCTCCATTAATAAATGATTTGTTAAGCTGAGAGCTCTGAAAATGATTTGACTTAAATGATGAGACGAGCTGTACCAATGTGGTCCATCACAGTCATTTACAATTTACAATCTTGGTCACGCTTGCCAGCATGTTGCTGTGTGAAACAAAAGGAGGATGAAAGGCAAAGCCTAAACTACCACAGTCAAATTTTTCTTAAAGAATTGTCCCAAGCCACAAATGGAATTGATTGATCTAATCATTTTATTCCCCAGCACGATGGTGAGGAGAGGGTGTCTTGAGGATGTGAACAGAGAAAAATTGATATGAATTCTATACTTAATGTTAGCCATCAAATCTGTCAGACTCAAATTGGGCTCTTTATGAATAGAGGATTATCTCAGCTAAGTTTCTTTCTTTTTCTTAATTTGTCATGCAGATTACCATCTAATTGACATTAGCATATTTATTGCATAAATTATATATAAGTAATGAAAAAGAAAATCTGTTTATGGTTCACAGCTGTAGCTTCCTCCATGTGTCACTTATTAAACACAATAAATTGCACAGAGCAGCATATGGGAAACTTTGAAATTAGGCTCTCTGGGATTGATCCCCATTTGTCTGCTCTTTTTTTTCTCTGAGGAGGACATAAACAGACTGGGCATTATCAATCCTCTTGAAGAATGCCGATGCGCCTCCTCTCCCCATGTACATTAATTTTCTTTCATCATCACTAGCAGCCAGCTGTTTCTCATTCTTCAAGATGGCAGCACAAGCTAGCTTGACAGTTTCCAGCAGTGATGCAGCGGTTACAGTTTTCTTATTTGATTGTGATTTCTTTAGTCTTTAAAAGTATCAAGAGCAAACTTGTGCAGTAAAATTAAAAAAATGTTCTTTATATGTAATCGACAACATGAAGTGTTGCAGTTTACAGGACAGGAAATAACTGCAGTATATCCCATTTTTATCAAAGTTGGGATAAACTGCAGCGGCTGCTGCTCCTTTGTCGTTTTGGATCCCTCACTTCTCTCACAGTCACCTGCAGAGTCCAGTATAATCAGTTCTGCTTAGGACAGCTTGTTTTGGTGAATATCAGACTGTAGGGTTGTTAGGCTGCTGTGTCTGAAAATAATGTTTCGCATGTGGGTTATTGATCGAGAAGTTTGAGTCTGTGAACCATGTACAGGGCGTCTCATGCTGAGGGGGAGAAGGGCTAGTTTGTGTGTAAATAATTTGGCCTTCCTGAGGTTTTTACTCGATGAATGACTATTGCAGAGGATGTGATTTGACAGAGTGGGAGAGATCGACTGATGCGTGAGCTACATTGATTTCTGGAGCTGGCAGCGAACTACTGTTAATTCATTAACTTGTTTCAATAGGTTTGGGCTGTTTTCAAGGATAAAAGGGAATTTGCAGATTTGGTGCTATTTTTCTTGCATTCTCAGGGTTTTTTCTGCTGTCAGTATAAAATGAATTTGCAGCAGTGTAACGAATCAGTGACCTGTGAGCATGACTTGAAGCCTCGTTTTTACGTGCTATCAGTTTCTTAGTACAATCTCACCGTGTCAGTCTCTGCACTGACAAGCTGATGGATGATTGTGCCACAATTTGACTCACAGCATCTTCTGTATTTCTCAAAAGCCATCCGAAAAGTGCTTCTATTTTCATGTTAAAACAAGCTGTGTTTGCATGTTTCTGGTCCTTATATCAATGGCACTGGAATTTATCTTCATCCCTCTCAAAGTAGCCCAAAAAATCAGCAAAACCAAAACATGGAAATAATTTAGCTGTGTGTGAGATAGAGTATGAAAGAAATTTGTCAGGATGGTTTCTTTTCTACTTTTGGCCATTATCAACAGTAACAACGTAACGTTATGAACAGCCTTTGAACTGTGATGTGCTTGTGCAGGCTTAACAAGTATTGCCCCTCATAAAATGTCTCGTTGACCTTGATAACCTAACGATATTGTCTGTTGAATAGTTTTTTGAAAGGGAATCATATGTAGTCTATTAAGAAAAAACTAAGAAAATATGCCTTCTATCAATCATTCGGGCTGAACTAATTTCCCAGCGCAGTTTAAACTTATTTTGATAGAACCTATAAAACTGTCATGAAAGCATCTTGCAGCTTGTACATCTGAGACAACTTATCACTGCATCTCTGAACATCTGACAAGTATTGCTTGTAAATATCAGGTGGTCTATAATAAGCTTCAAGATTTAAGACTTTCAATCAGTATTTCATTGACCAGCACTATTTTTATTTTTTATTTTTTTTCTTAAGACCCTCATTGGCAAAACAAAGATAATAGAAGAGCTACTTTTACCACAAAACACAAAATGCATATTATAATAAATCATAAGCATATTATCTGACTGCCCATTTTTCTTAGAATTTCATCATGTGTTCATCTTATATTATATCAGATTCATCATATTCCTCAGTTGCTACATCACTTGGTGTCCGTCTGATTTTGGATAACAATATGAAGTACTTTCAAACAAGTATTTTCTAAATGATCTTAAGTGCCTGCATTTTAATTAAAATCATTAGCTGCCACACAGACCACATATTAAAAGTTAGCGAGCTCTGCAATAAGTAACACTCCTCTAATTCATTAAGTAAGAATGAGTTATTTTCCTGGCATGTTTCCAGTGTGAATGCAGCTTCAGCCTTAGTTAGCTTAGGAGAGAGTCAGTATTTTTTTGTCTGATGTCATGCATGGAGAAACACAGCAGACACATTGTCACCTGACTACATGATGACCACGAGCAAGTTTAAACAGAATTTCTTTGAGGATGATGCTCTCCCAAGCTTTCAAATGTTTATCACTGTGCTTGTTTCTCTATTAAAATACAACTTTTAACACTGGTTTGTTATGTCAGATATTCAAACTAACTATTAAAGTCCATGAAAATTATTGCTACTTAAAATCTTTTGGGGGTCTTCACATAATCAAGGTCAGTTTTTAGATAAAAGAATTTCTGATACTGGTTTGTTTCAGCTTTAATGTGTAACTGTGTTTGTGATGCAGGTGAGAGACACTGTGATGCCAAACAGGAGCTCCACTCTGCTCAACCCTCCTTTTCCCACCTACTTTACCGAAGAGGAGACCGACCTGGATGAAGACCTGTACGACGAAAACTTGTTTGTTCACACAGAGCAATCATTAACACTGACCTGACCAATGACTCCCTCAGATGTAATTCTTACCCGAGCATCCTAACTATATCTGTACGCTATAATAAAGAGTAATTCATAAGAATGTCTTGATTTTGTGTGTTTGTGTTTGAGGCAGAGATACAGTGGCTCAAAGCCTGGCTGTTTGATAGAAACGGTTATTACTGTCCCTTTCCTCTGAAACCATGGTAACTGTAGGAGTGATGTCACTGGAGGATCCCCAAGCAGAGAGAAAGAGGGAGAGAAAAAGACAATGAAAAAACAGAGGCAGATATGGTGAAGAAATGTGTAATATCTATGCAGGGTAGAGGAGAGGAAGAGGTGGTGAGCTGGATACAATAAGTGAAAGAGTGAGGGGAATGCAGACAGAAGAGGGAAGGGGTGAATTGGGCATAAAGCATAGAAGCAGATACAAAAGAGTAGAAGAGGGAGGAAAGGGAGGGAGGAGCTGGTGAAGGTGTGGAGGGCATCTAAAGAGGGCAGAGAGGGAGAGGCAGGAATGAAGGCTGACAAAGGTTGACATTTGTGCATAAGAGGATAAATGAGGACATTAATATTGCAGGAAGAACTGCTGTGCGCTTAAGCCTGTTTGTGTGTTTATGTTCAGCAGTATTTAAATGAGAGACTGTTTGGGGATGATAAATACCCATTGCTGCTTTGTGGGTATCTCTTGTTTTTTGGATGAATGGAACGGTAATTAATTAATCTGAATCATGTCCTTTTAGCTGTTTAAGTGTTGTTTTGAAAGAACTTATTCTCAGAGGCGTGCATGTGAATCAGTCCCACTTTTCTGGCCTCTGCTCTATGTCTGCAATGTAATTGACAGCGGCAGTAACGAGGCTTTTGTTGGAAATACTGACACGATGCAGAGAGGCCTCACAGGATAGCCTGCAACAACTGTGGACGCACACAGCATCGATGCCTGCTCCCTAATTGAAACAGCACACAGCAGCTTGCTGCCCGAAATGTGAAACATGAAGTGGTAGGCTCTCATTTGGAAATAAAGATGTTCAGTGATGAGGCAGTTTGTGGCAAGCTCCATCCTAACATGCTATAGCTTGTAGGTCTATAAGGCAGCAGTGGGGCTTTGAAATGGTAATATCGTTTGAAAGTCCTGCACATCATCAGGCTCCTGTGGGGGTGGACGAGAGGGAGGGTGAAATTGGAGGTGGGTGGGTAGGTGGGTGGTGGGGGGGTTGCTCTGTGTTATAGCACCAGAGCAGAAATCAAAGACTGTCCTGGTTTGTGCAGCTGTGGCCTCTGATTACCAAAGGAAAGGATGTGCAGGACTGTTAACTTATTATCTGTCTAGGATAGATCAGCAGGTTACACTGTTCCGTGTCTTCTAAACCATCCAATAATGTATTTAGAGGGATCAGGAAACATGTCTTGACACCATTTGTTAGAGTACTTTCTACCCTAGCTTCTTCAATCAATGTCAGGTTCACTGGGTCAACAAGTTTGACCTGAGTCTCACTTTCATCAGTGCTTGAGCCCACAGGAGAGATAAACCTCAGACTTAACATGACCACCAGAATTCCTGTTCCTCTCAGAGGCTTGAAGTATACCAACTCAGGTCACTGTCAAAACTGAAAAACACAGACCTAATGAATCAGCATAGTTAGCGTTTGTAATCTAAAATGTTAGATATTTTACATCATACTATTTTTATTGGCTGTAGATCAGAAGGAAAAGCAGCACTCTGCCAGCTGGAGAGTTGGTGGATCGATTCCAGGCTTCCCCTGACTACATGCCGAAGTGTCATTGGGCAAGACACTGAACCCCAAATTGCCTCCGGATGTCTCTATCAGGGTATAAATGTGAGTGATGGGAGAAACCACGTAATATGTAACAATAGAAGTGCTGTATGAGTGTAAACGTGGTCAACACACAACTAGAAAAGTGCTATATAAAGTACAGTCCATTCCATTAACCATTGCTGTACCCTCAATGCTACAGATAATATAGTGGCATATTTGAAATCAGCTAAAAATAAAATGACTTGGCTTTACTGAAACATGGTTGCCAAAAGAGGACATGACTTTAATGAGCAAAACCCTTCAACTTTCAAATTCATGTAAGGCAGGCTTTGTGTCCACAAAACTGTGTTTCAGGTTTAAAAATGACTCAGATTTATTAGCTAGACATAAAAAGTGGATTTGCAATTAAAAGTATCCAAATATACAGTTTTGTACACAAGTCTGCCTGCCTACCTTTTATTATTATTGTTATTTTGAAAAGGAAGAGGTGCCACAATTTACTGAAATCTACAGATAAACACAGATTTTGCAATTTTAACAAACTTGATAATATTTGGTGTGACCTTTATTCTTCAGTCTGGACCCTCATCTTTGTGATTTCTTATTAGGAAATCATCATCACTAATTTCTCCCTTTCCGCTCCTTAAAAATTTTTTCATTGCCGCTTTTCTATGGAGACCATTTTTTATGAGGCTTCAAAGGATCAACTTGTGGTGAGAGAGAGGTGGAGTGGCAAGTCTACACCAGCAACAGAAAAAACCCTGGGGTTTGCATCCAAGGAAACACCATTTTAAGTTAAACTAAAGAAAGGCACTCAGGTTGGTGAAGTTTAGGCAGCAACAGATGGGATTCAATGTATAAAATAAAGGTTTATTTTACAAAGAGATCAAATAAATAAAAGACCAAAAAGAACTTAAAAAGCCAAAGGTGTGTCTAAGGTAAAAGCTAAGCCAAAGCAAAGTAGCAGCAGCATTTCCTTTATGGTATTAACACAGGGCTGTTTAACCAATGTAGACCTAAGTAGCAGGAGTTAGGGGCTCTGGAGGGCTGCAGAAGTCCAGGGCTGGAGGACCTTTGAAGCAGACAAAGTTTTATTCATTTGAATGAAAAGACAGAGGGGGCATATGTTACAAGAAGCAACCACACATACTAATCAGACAATACCTGTAAGCTCTGGGGAGAGAAACAGCTCAAGCCTATCCGGTTAGCCCGCCCCTAGGAGCACATGCGGTTATCACCACTGGTGAGTCCTGCTAAATTACCACCAAGCTAGAGGTACATACCAGCAGGGATATACCAGTCTCCCAGGAAAGGGCCTGTTCCAAAACAAGCTACAAAAAGAAGAGACAGCTGCAATAACACAACAGCACTACAGGCCTAAAGAAGGAACCAAGCTGCAAAAGCAGCAGCATACCATACCTGCAGCAGTGTCAGACAACCAGGAAGAAGGTGGAGATGGTGGAGTGAAGAACACTGAGCTTGCAGCAGCAGCACTCTGCTTATATAGGCTGGCAAGCTTAAATGATTGGCTGTCATCTCACACCATTAAAAAGGCTTAGTTAGCTACATTTAAGCAAAGAAAGGAATAAAATATTCCTCTTACTATAAACTGAAGGCCCAGTTGCATCTCTCAGGTCCCGTGTCTGGTCTATTCTTGTTTTATTTTTTTCTGATTTCTGCAGGACATTACTTTTAGATTCTATTCATCTGCTGCAGATAGTTTTTATAACCTGCCGCTTTTTCTTTTCTCTTCCATTTGTCAAGAACACACTGCATATTATGCCAAAACACATCGAGATTTCAGCCTAAAAGCTTCTTGGAATTAGCTTTATAGTCCAATTATATTTATATGTCATGCAAGTGCAAAAATTTAAACTATATGTCTTTGTTACAGGCTATTAGCAAAGCTTTATTTAAAATTGCATTGAAAATGGATTTTTTGTTAAATTGTTTGTTATGTGCAGACACAGCACTTGTTCATCCCTGCGGTTGGGCTTTTTTTTTTTTTAACAATTCAGTCATTCATAAGTAATTGAGGGGTATTTTAAGAGCTTTGTGCATTTTGATATCTCCATTATAAATGTCAGATCAACAATTGTTAATTAACTGTGGATATTCACACTTAAAACAAATAATCATTCTTGACAATTTGGAGTCAAAATGATTTTTGCTATTTTGAGTTTTAGCAAATTGGTGCCAGTTTATTAAATTTGGACAATGTTTCTTTAATGCCCTTGATTTAGAGAAACAGAGGGTGTAAACACATACTGTACTGCTATGAATAGGGTCAGCACCTAAATAAAGGCCAACCTTAAAGAAATCAATATTCATTTAAGTGTATGCTATAATTAGAATATTTTCATCCTGTCCTTCTCTGACAGGCAACCAAAGCTAATTATAATGCTCTCTTTGAAACAGGGGTGCCCAAAGTGTCCTGTCCTGCAGATTTTCTAATGTTTCCTGCTTTAACACACCTGACTCAAATTAAATAGATTCAACAGCCTATTAAGTTTTGCACAATGACTCATCAATTTGAGTCAGGTGGTTTTGGAACAGGGACACATAAAAAACCTGCAGGATTGTGGCCCTTGAGGGTTGGAGCTGGGCATCCCTGCTTTAAAGCAACCAGCCTCCATTGAAAAAGCAGTAGTTTTACCACACAGAACACCAGAGTAGCTGCTCTACTGCTGTCTAAGTTGTATGTGTTAGTCTGTGTCGAATGGATGAACAATAAATAACAAAAGCAAACACATCTGTTGCTCTTGCCCACCTATTTTCTCTACTATTTATCTGATACCTTATCCTTAAATGCACTAATTAAAGAGTTGTCCAAGTTTTGGCTGAATCTAAACATTCTGGGGAAATTACTTGGAGTGTCTGAGAGGAGGTTGAGTGGGAATTTTGACCCTGCTCTGACATGATGGATCTACTGCTCTACTTCTGCTGGCTCAACACATGAGAAATCTGATTTCCATTAGTAAAGAGGACAGCGACACAAACTCTCCTGCTTCACACGCACATTCGCTGTGATCGTCTGTGCACACACATATAGTTTTAACACCTCAACATTCTCCATTGGCGGTTGGTCAGCATTTAAGTTTCTCCATCCTTTCTGAGTTTGTACACTGACCTGCATCTCCACACACATGCACAGATCTGTGTGTGTGTGCCTTGCAATATGAATTATTGAGTGTGTTATTTGAGGGACAGCTGGCTCTTGAACACATTAACTGCTTCAGTCTGACAGCCAGTTTATACACTGACAGGAGTGAAGAGTTGCTAAACAGAAGGGAAAAGGGGAATGAGAGGATGCTAATGCAATTTCACACTGACTTGTATCAGCAGGCAATTATATTATAAAGTGTTTATATGAGCTCTCAAGTCCATTAATGCGAGGAATAAGATTAATTTATTTTTTCACCAGTAACAGAACATGAAATCATTTTCACGAGTGACCAGATTCACTCCCTACACTCCTACTTTTTTCTGTCCATTATGTATTCCATAATATTTGTTTTTTATTTTTTGTCTTGGCACAGTTTTCTATGAGGAAAATCTGCTCAACTGACTAAAATCCTTGAATTATGTACATAGATTTAGTCCAACTGTGTGTTGTTTATTTGATAATCCAACAAGAATTCGGGAAGACTACAAATAGAGAGGAGAGTTAGTAACTTGTCATGCGCAACTATCAGCGCAAGTCCCTCTAAGCCGCTCTGCCCGTGATCCTGCTGTGGTGAGCCCCTCCCGGTCGAGCACACCTGCGTCTCAGGGGTCTATGTGTGCGCAACTCCCACCTGTGGTGGTAAATTTTGGTTCCTTCCTTCCAGCACTGCTGTGTGAGAGCAGGGTGCAGCCTTTTGGTTTTCCACTTTCCTCTCTGTAGGAGCTCCTATCCTGCCTTCAGATGTTTTATCTGTGTGTGAGATAGGTGTGTGTGGGTGTGTGTGTGTACCCACTTCATCTCTAACATGACCTTACAAAAGCAGCTTTTCTCTCTGCTTTTCATTGTCTCTCACTTTTCCCACCTCAATTAAAGCCCACCTAAGATCAGAAACATCTCCATGGTAACAAGGATCAGAGGAGGAAAAGTAAGTTGATATATCAACACAGAGAAACCAGAAGAGAGAGTTAATGTTTTTTAAAAAAAATTGACTTAGATGTTCATGGTTTAGATGTTTACTAAAATCAGACTCATTACAAATATTTGAAGTTTTCTTTAACTCGCTGAGCATTGACATGTAAAAGCATGCACCGTTTTGTGGGGTTTAAATGAGCCGTGTTGTGACTGGGAGGTAAATGTCAGGGGTTTTCAGCCGGAAACCTTCGCCACAAGAATGTAACCGCGGGATATTGAGTAAATCAATATGGAGGCCAAGAAAGAGGGGCTGAAAGAGGGGGTGAAGAGGAGGGGAGTGTTGCTGCAGGTGAAAAAGGAAAATGACAGCAAAAGAAGAAGCAGGAGAGAAAGAGGAGAGGGATGAAAAACTGGAAGAGGAGACAGAAGGAAGGAGTGGGAGCGTTTTTTTCTTCCAGTCTGACTCTTGGGGAGGAGGTTCATCTATTAAGTTATCCACATGTGCGTGGTGATGTACAAGGATAAGTTGGTGACACATTCTTTTTATTATTCCATAAAAAAAAAAAAGCCAAAACACATTGTATAGAAAAAAGATATGAGCTATTTTCTAGCAAAATCTGGAGTATTGGGGTATTTACAGCACCAGGTTAGGAAATAAACCGCAAACAGTATATTCAAAATGAAAGATGTGGTACACACAAGTGGAATTCATTTACTGTACATTGGATATTGTTTACAAAACACTGCAAAAACTACATTTATTAGAAAAACAGGACATAACTGGCTCAGTTACAAAAAACTAAGCCAAGCTGCAGAAGCAGTGCATGAAAAATTAAATACACCAAGTGGATCAGCAGCTTATAGAAACACCTTTAGCAGGATTGAGTTAAAGTCTTAACTTTCTGTATTTCTTCCCAGAGTTAGCTGTCTGAACAGATGACCTCATATATGACTCTAGAATACTTTGGTTTACAGAGAAGTTCATGGTTAGCTCAGTGACTGCAAGGTGCTCAGATCCTGTAGCTTTAAAACAAGCCAAAATCTTCACCTCTCTACCACTGTGTTTGAAAGTTGGCATGAGGTGTAATGCTGATCTCCTGTGTTTGGGTTTCATTAAAAGCAGTGCTGTGCATCAGAACCAAACGTCTAACGCACAGCGTTGTCTGTCCAAAGATATTTGTCATGTTCTTTGTAGAGGGAGGAGGCTTTCTCCCACAACTGCAAAATCAGAAATGTGCCACTCTTTTTTTTTTAAATTATTGTCTGTAAGTGCTGCACAGTTTGACCTTGTAGTGAACTTGCTAGGATGCACTGGGCAACTACTGGAGTGTTTTTTTACTTGTTTAAACCATTTTTGCTGTAGAATGATGAGCTCCAAATTTTGGAAATGATCTTATAACCTTTCCCAGATTGATAAGAAGCAACAGTCCAATGTTAAACCAATGTTAATGTTAATAGAGGTGCTCACATTCGCTAGGATTATTTAATTAAGCGTTTGATTTATAGCATCTGGCTGCTTCTTACCTGCTTCATTCTTTTGGAAATAGTAAGTTAGTACTTTTGACACTATTTTTTGACACTTTGCTTTTCTGTTTGGCTTAGATCAGATTGACTGAATAACAATCTGTCATGTGCTGTTGTTCATCGAAGGTTGTGTTTACCTCATTTTAAGACCTGGTAAGGACCAGAAGGTTTTTGTAATTAGCTGATATGTAAAATCATACAATAAAAAGAGGGTTGACTGTTTTTTTTCTAATCTCAGAGCATTTTAAATGATGAAAAAAAAAAAAGTATTTCAGATCCCCACTATTTCTTTACATAAGCTCCTGGTAAATTTTCAGCGATTGCAAGCATACAACTTCCACTGGAGCCATATCAGGAAGAAACCTTTGCTATTTTCAAATGAACTTTGAAGAGAAAAAAACAGACTTGACCAAGTAAACATAAAGGCAAAGATTTATTACTAGAATAATGTGATCTGGACTGACAGCATTGTTCGAAATCATGCTCAGAATCAGTGCACAAGCAAATCCCTTCGGGAGCAGCTCCAACACAATAGGGCAGATCTGAACACAATCAACATTTCGAAAGGGATTTGTCATATGATATACATGAAAGAAACCTCTCAAACATCTTTCAACTGAACAATGTTGGCAGTAAATTATACTAAAATAGAAAAAAGAATCCAGTAACCAGGTATCAGAGATGGGTGGACAATTATGCAAACCACCCATAAAACGTTCTTTCTGCTAACAATTAAATAACAAACCTCAAAGTAAGGGTTACTTTCTTTTCCCACAAAAGAATATTCAGGTTTTTAAAATACATTTATTTAGTTAATGAGTTAGTTGAGGGGTTGTTCAAATCTACTTGTAGAGTTTTAACTAGAATACATTTTTCTCTTTCAGATAAAAATGGACTATTTTACCTGACTGCTGCTCAGACTTCTGTTATCAACATGATATGTGTTTCCCAAATAATCAAGCAGGGTCTGACTTCTTGATCCTTGAACTAACTTGAATGTTTTTAAAAGGAATCAACAGTACCATTTTTGTGATAAAATACTCTTTATGCGCACACCCACACAAGTCAACCATGACAAAGTGATGACACTATATAATTCCTCAACAGAAAGCATTTCAGCCTGAATCACAGAGGCCTGGGGGGACAGAAGCAGCAACACAAAAAGTGAAGGGTAACAACAGGATTTTTTTAAATCTTGAAAGCTATCTATGCAAAAGTAGAATAAATTGTCTCTGAACAAAATATAAATTACCTCTATTTGTCAATCAAGATTATCCAGACAACACAGCAGTATTTCTTTTTCTTTCCCATCGGGAATTATTAAAGATTTATTTGATTTTTCTGTGACTAAATTGTCAATCCATTCCATAATGTGTTTCCTACACTAGTTTCAACTGTAATGAAAGCTTCTCAAGAAAGGACAGTATCACTGTGTATGTGTGTGTGGGAGGGGGTATATTACAGACAAAAGGATGGGTGGATTGGGAGCAAACCAGAGAGAATTGCAAGACATCTGTTTTGGGTCAGCAAAAATACTTTGTAGCCTCACATAAGGAAGAAAAGTAAGCACACTCAAACGGTTCACACACTTATACATACAAAGTCACACAATGTATACACACAGTGTGCAGACATATCATCTGTCCAACCTTGCTCAGCATGAACTGTAGAACTCAAAGTAGCCAGCCTGCGCGCGCGCACACACACACACACACACACACACACGCACACACACACAAACATCTGACCATTGTCCCAGATCTCATCTCCTCTTTAAATATGCCTGAGATCATCAGAGATCAACCAGATATCAACATGATAACAAAATCAATTATCACAGTATCATGTTGAATCAGCACACATTCCCTCGGTCGACTCGGAGTGAATGCTAATGAGGATGCAGATCATGGGTTTCAAAGTGCCAGCGGTGTTTTTCTGCTTCTGCTGTAGCAGTGTTGGGTGTGCTGTGGGCCAACGCTGCCCCTCAGTGGTTCATGCAAGAGCTACACAAACACAGTGATGTGAGCAAGGGCGTGCAAGGAGGGCAGGTCCTGCAAGCTAAAATCTGTCTGGATTTAAATGATGGACACGGTCTAGGTTTGTGTCTGCATCCACAATACTGATTTTGTGTTTGGGAGTAATACAAAGTTTGTGGAAAGAACATCTGCAACACAACAGCTCACTTTGTTATAAAAAAAAAAAAAAAGGTGGAGGTAGTGCATTCAGTGGCATCCGTCTGTCTGTCTGTTAGCAACATAATTCAAAAAGTTAAAAAGGAAACCTCAGAAATGTTATAAGCAACAAGAGATTTGGGGGATGATCCGGATCATCGCCTGGATCCAGGAAATTCTTAAAAGATTCTCTACTAATATGAGATAGGAATAAATTTGCTATTAGAGCTTCTAACTCAGAAATAATCACAATCATTGGCAAAACAAAATTACAATGGCTTGACTGAGGTCTGTGCATCTACCATACCATACCATACCATACCATACCATACCATACCATACCAACTTTACTTATTAATCATGTCAATAAAAACAAATATAAAAATTAAAACAAATAAAAACATCAAACATAACAGCTAAAAAACAACACACTAAAACCAATAAAAACAAATGAGATCAAATAAGAAAACTCAGTCTCGCTGAGGTTGAAAGCCAACAAATAAAAATGGGTTTTAAGACGAGTTTTAAAAGCGGACAGTGAAGGGGCGTCTCTGTGCAAAAGCAGATTATTCCGCAGTGGTGGTTATGTATAAATCACTTGTGGAGCAACAATTCTAGTTTTAAAGTAAACGTTGTTTGAGCAGATTATAAAGTCTTCATATCCGGCTGTGGACTGTGACAACTGACCTCCTTATAGGATGAAAACTAGCCAAACGCTGCACCCTTTGAACCTGTGCTCCAATCAAGTCCTGCAGAGAAATCACTACCAGACTCACCTCCAAATACACATCCTGTTAAGACAAAAGGACCGGGTTTGCTGTGTGCTTGCTGGATTGGTGACTATTGTAAGATTTTTCTCAGTGGTAAAGAGATTGGTGAATTCAAAATAAAAACTCCACCTGAAAAAATGATCTTCTATACCTTTATTTTTGTGTTGTAGCATTAGCAACTTAATTATCTTTTCATTTGTGATTATGCAAGAACACACAGTCCTGGAAAGCACTTCAAGATGAACCACTGAAACCACTAGAGACCAACAAAAAAACAAGAGTCTAAGCTGATGGTTACTTTTCGAGAAGGCTTTTAAGAGATTGTTCACCATTACTGCAATATCTATGGATCATTGTAAGAACATGATGCAGGTTATGTGTGACAAGCATTTTCCATAGATCTTTGCTTTTCTAGTTTTAGGTTCACTCCCAAATAAAGCCTTTCTAAGAGTATCTCTATTGTTTCACAGCAGGAAAAATCAATTTCTAGGTTGAAAATAAATAAATAAATAAAGCTTAAAGGAAAAATAATCCTGACAAACTGGGGACATACAGAGGACATACAGTTCAAACCTTGCAGGTGAAGCTCTACAGAAGTACAGAGTAATGCAAGAGACGAGAATGCCTTTTTACCTGTCAGTTACTCTTTTCATGTCAGTGCAGCCTTTCTGATAAATGAGAAGAGCATGAAGGATACCCTCACCTTCACCTCATCCATCTGGAGCTAGAATGTGCTTTTCATTCAAGGAAAAAAAAGGGAAAAAAGTGGGTACAGTGGAGCTGCAACCTACAGCTGTTAACCATGGTAGGAGGTGACATTGTGAGACATATGTAAGAGACTTAATTGTAACTGCATAAAGTATTTATAAACACTTAAACAGTGTTTTAAGTGGGTTACATAACCTCACGTTAACAAGTTATAAAAACTATTGTCCAGTCAGTATTCCAAACCTGTAAAGATGTACATGACGATCTGCAAACAAAGAATTAAAGCACATTTAAGAAAAGGCTTATCTAGAACGCTAGCAGGGCAGGAATCAAACAGTTCATCTATTCCATAACATTAGAAATGATGCTGCACATAAATGCTGAAAGGCTTAGTTACCATCTTGTTCTCACTGTTGGGATTGCACTGATTTTAGTTTCTAAAGAAACTTATAGCTATTTTTCATTTTAACTCTTACTTACCCCGTTAGCTGAACTTACACACACATTCAGCTTCATCCTGTCCTAGACATGGCGCTGTACTTCAGTAGTACAAGTTTAGCCAGTATGATAATTCATGTAATGACTCCTCAGATTGCACATAAAAGTCTAATTGTATATACATCCATGATAATGTGACTCTAGTTTCAAGTTTTCCTTCATAAAACATGATGTCCATTGGATAAATGTCAGCATGTTCCAATTTAGAGTAAAAAAAATACCACTGTGGATTCAAACCAGCTGCTGCTGTCACAGTGGCCATCTGTTTAGTACAGTTTACGCTAAAGCACATTATTATCATGTACAAAACATTGTTACATTTCAGAAGTTTTTCATTTCTCTAATAATACTTTAGAGCTGTTGTGCATACATCACTTGCTGAGTTTCCTATAGTAATAGTATAATGGGGCGATGTGGCTCAGTGGGTCGAGTGGTCGTCTTGTAGCCTGAGGGTTGCCGGTTTGATCCTCGGCCTGTCGAGCTCATGTCGAGGTGTCCCTCAGCAAGACATCGAACCTTTATGGCTCCTTGATGGCAGTTTCCACCATCAGCATGTGTGTGATGTATAATGTAAAGTGCTTTTGGTATCATTCCATTCATAGAAATGTGCAGCACCATGAATGCTAAATGCATTACACATACAGTATAACAACGCCTCATAATGCTTGATAAATCCTAATTGAAGTTGTCATACACATTGGTAAGCATTTGCAAATAAAGTTTATAATTTTATATAAAAGCATCATAATGACTTCTAACAGTGCTTATAATGTATTAAAAGCATGTATCATTGACATAGTAAGTGTTACAGCCATTCTACATCTGATCTGTATGAATAGTAGTTTGTTTTAAGTACAACTGGGTTGTAAATACCACACACACAGTGTCAAATAACTGAATCACACTGACAGCAAATGATATAATAGTAGCACTGACAAATATTTGAACAATTCTGTTCTGGATCTACGTTTAAACAGCTGAGTCCATTTGGGTAGAAATATGTGTTGTGAATGATTATTTATTTATTTATTTGATTGATTGATTGATTATAATTTAAGAATACTTTTCCTGAGGGTCAGGTTTGTGATGCATTAAAAAGATATTTTTAAAACTAAGATACCTCCAATACTTATAATCAGGCTTTTTAATTTATCACAGGTATTAAGTGGTGGTAATAATGTTTGCTCATTAAGTTGCATTTCTGTGCCTAAGGTACAAAATTTGTGATGGCTGATGCAGACTGTCTTTAAACTTGTCTTACAAACTTTGTTAAAAGTTTTCAGACAAATAGACAAGACCCTGTGGCACTGAAGGGAAGGGGAGCACAGCTTAAGTAGCTGGGAGGGAAGGAAGACAAAAGGACAGAGGTAAAGACAATTAGGCTTCACACAGAAGGGAATATAAACAGAACATAGGGAAGACAAGCATTACAAAATAAAACAAAAACCTTACAAAGACTAAAAGGGTCCTAACACCAAAAAAAAAAGACCTTGTAAATGTGATTAAAGGGCTATGAAAAAGCGGTGAATCAAGGGGCTGGGACGAGCCCTTACTGAAATCTAATTGACTCCTTTATTGCTGAAGTACAATGTGAATAAAGCAATAAAGCATCTAAATCCAATCCTTGTTGTTAAATGTAGCCTCCATTCAGCTCCTAACGTTCCTAATGTTGTATCATTCATATTATCAGCTCAAATTCCCAGAGAAAGGCACAAATACAAAGTAGTCAAGAACTTTGATAAAATTTGATTTCCAAATTAATTTGATATCACTTGCATTTGACAGTTCATTTCTATAACAGAAGATGTCAGTGCAAGCGATACTACTGTACAATCTCTTTCCTTTTAAACCTAAAAAGTGGTGTTAATGCACTGCACTGCTAATGGTTAATACTGTAGCTAGCGACAGCTGTAACATAAAAATCTACTTATAATACTTTGGGTAATTTATGAGATTAGTGGGGAAAGACTAAAATCTAAACTAAGTGTTTGTGTACAGATATAGTTTACAAAAGGTGTATTTAGATCATGAAACTGTCACTGTTACTTGAAGTAATTTTGTTAATAAAAAAATAAGAAAAAATGAACAAAATGTAAAAAAACAAATTGAAGATGATTTTGAGCATAAAAAGGGGTTAATTCCCTTAAACATAACTGAGTATTAAACATGAGAAAACATTTTATTTTGATTTTTCATTCATAGTTTGAACAGATAATTTAACTGCTGAATCTCAAATCTAATGTAGCACTGAAATATTGTGGCCATTTAATGTTGTAATGCTTACATTGTCCACAAGAGGTGAGCAGAGTCCCTCAGGTTTCCTGCTCAATCTCCTTCCTTCTGAACACAGGACAGCATGTTTGGTTGTGTTATCTATTTATTGAGGATTAGAAACATGAAAAAGACATTTTAAAAAGCCTATTGAAACATGAAATAATTGTACAGACTGAATAGCAAAAGTTTATATAAAACATTGATAACACTATGAAAGTTTTATGAACAATATCCTCAGCAGTCGCTGACATTGGCACCATGCTAGGAGAGTTGTCAAAGCTCATTTTGAGCTTGCAAAAACCTGAGCTTTGAGAGATTATTTACAAAGGGTGTGAATTTGTTGCTGCAGTGACAACACAGTGATCCGTGTTTGTATTTCAGTGCATTCATGCTTGAATTATAGTAAATGTTGTGTATTCCAGGTATGCTGTCTTCATCCTCGGTGTATCAGAGTGGGGAGCAAGGGTGCTAAGATGGATGGATAAAAGATGATGAATCACTAGCAAAAAAGTTAGAGTCACAATGGATGGATCATTGGACAGATTAGATGATGCAAAATGTTTGTATGTTTGAATGTGCAGATTGACTGAAAGCCTGGTCAGGAGAGTGGGGGCAGGGATCGGGTGCTGACTGAGCTGTGCTTCATCCCGGATGGTGATGGTGGCGGCTGGGTGAGATGAGGGGATGAGGGAGATGGGCGAATGTGTCCACTCTGGTAGTCTCTCAGAGTCCCAGAGTGCTCTGAGGCAGGAGCTCGACCTCCGGGCCTGCGTAGCTGAGGTGGAGTGGAGCTGGGGGGCATGCATTTGTAATGAGAGGGAGAATGGTGGGAAGAAGGATGACAGGTGGGGGAAGAATAACAGCCAGGGGCTGAGTGGCGGCTGGCCAGTGGGTGGCAACTGGAAAAAGAGTGATGACCAGGTGAGGAGTGCCTCACGCACAATGGTTCACGGCTACGATGTGTGTGTTCCTTGATGTGCCTGGGTGATTTGGGTGATTTGGGTGACTTGGGTGACTTGGGTGACTTAGGCACTTTTGGGGACTTGGGTGTATTTGGTGTTTTAGGTGATCTAGGAATGGGATGGCAGGTGGAGGAGTGAGAGATAGGGCCTTGGCCTGCAGAGGCAGAGTCTCCATTGTTGGCAACCTTGTAGAGGAAGACATCATACTGAAGGGGTGGGCTGGTGTCCGGGTGGCGCTTGGCCTCTTTGGGTAGAAGCACCTCCAGGCCAATAGTGACTCCATCCTGATGTGGAAATATGGTAAGTAGAGAAGGATGCAACAATGTAGGACATGAAGGAAGTCACAGTGGTAACATGATGAATCAAAAATAAACAATAAAAATGCAGGTGTGGGTGAATTATGAGACACTGGGCTCCTCCATACAGATGTGATAGCAAAAAGCTGCCATGTTAATCTTTTAGATTAAAATAGCACAATTGCCTGTTCTGTTTGTTTGTTTACCATCTTGTGTGTTTTAGGCCAATAATCCATTTTATTCCTCATTCCTATTTGCTCAGTTTCCAATTCACAATGGAAATGTCAGGAAATCAGTGTCTCTTTAGGGAAAATTTCAGAAGGAATGACAGTGAACAGCAAAGTTGCATGCTAAAAATACTACAACACTGAGCTGAAAGACACAGCAAAGCTACAGGTAACCCTTTTCAGTCAGACAGACAGTATAACAGTGCACACTTCTAATGAGATCAGCATGAGAATTAGCCATGTTTTATCAGAAGGATGTGGTGTACATTACATAGGACTGTAGACAGAGTAAGAGGCATAAAGAGATTGTTATCAAAAACCAAAAACAATTGCCTTGGCTGAGGGGAAGTTAAAGAGGTTTTATTTTATGTCACCTATGTTCCTGAATGTATACCTCAAGTGAGCATTAAATCTTCTTTATGAACTAGCATAGTTTGCATAGTTTCAATCAGATTTTATAATGTCATAAAATAAAAAACACTGATGATGTGACCTGTGTCTATTTTCAGGGGTCACTTCAAAAGTAAGTGCAATTCTCCACCTTCCAGTAGGCTTGGCTTTGATGGCTTATTAATATACCAAGAGATTAAAAACATCAGAGGTGGAGAGGCTGCTGATGGTATCATTCATTTGCTGGACTTTCATCCAGGAGATTTGGATTTGAGTTCAATGTTGAACAACGTCAGAGGTTAGATACTCAATCTGAGTTTTCTGGTTAGGATGGCTAGCTCAACTGGTGCACACACTGAAATTTACAGCAGCTAAAGCTTTTAAGGAGAGCTAGATCAGGTTCAAGACTCAGTTTTGCTGTAAATCATCCCCCTTTCTCTGACTGAATTCCTTACACCAAAAAAAAAAAAAAAAGGGATTTGGATGAATTGTAGCACTCTACCTGAACAAATAACAAGTGAAATCTGGATGCATATTTATGTGAGTGATGACAACATTAAAGAAGACTGATGACTTAGCGAGGTTTGTTGAGCCTAAACTCAGGGTTATCCGCATCATGAAGGCTGCTCACTTTTAATGTAACCATGCTAACTGGCTGAACACATATTTTCCTCTGGAGCAGTGTATATTCACAGATTCAGACTAAAGAAGTGTCACCCTTTCACTGATTCTTTTCCTGATGATACCTCAGACCACAAAAACATACTGAAAGAAGATTTAAATTCCATCAGGCAGAAATATTAGCTCTACGTTGATGCCTGATATTGTAATCAAATTAAAAGCACTTGAATGAATCAGTGTCACATTGTCTAATGATTGACGGAGAATCAATAATTGAAATCATCCTAAAATCTGGTAAGTGCACTTTATTTACCAAATCTAAGCATTATACATTGACATCCTTTCTGGACTGAAACTATTATATGATTGCTAACATTAACTACAAAAACCAACCCTTTAAAGTTGAGAGACGACATGTATGAAGCCTGTTAAGCTGCACCAACAAAGCTTTGTGGTAACAGTAACACAAAGTGCAGGCTGCAGGTTAAATTATCAAAAAACAAACCCAAGCAATCAGCTGGTGCATCAAGGTGGGCTACAAATGTCTTTATCCTGTAGACTGATTTGCCAACAAGTCTACCAAATACTGCAAAAAATGTCTCTAAAACAGATAAGTGAATTACATAGTTTCTATATAACATTATCCAATCAATAAAAGTGATTGCATTTTAACTTGGTTTGAGATTGAGACCATTTCCACAAAACTATTGGACAGTGCCAAAGCTCAAGACACAAGGAGGAGGCATATATCAACCTACTACTCTGCACAACTAGCACTTGGGTGTATGCAGTATTTCTATTGAGAAATTGCAGGAACATTGCTGTTTTTTTTGGGATTATTATTATTATTTTTATCTTAATCATACCTGTTGATTAAAATATTCTGCTAATGTTATGCGTAAATGCCCAGTGTAAAGAGGAAAGCCTGGTTATCCATTACCTGTGGTGAACTTGCTTCATGGTATAACGCCTTTGTAACATTAAAAGCTGGTGAAAGTCCACTATTGGTTATAGCCCCTTTAACCATAATGCTACTGTTCTAGCCTGTAATAAAGCTGCTCATGAGTGTCAACATATTTTTCCAATTTGAAAATGCGTATAGTTCTGTGCTGGACTGTACATGAACACCTGGAGTAGGGGTGGCCAACGTTGGTCCTCAAGAGTCCCAATCCTGAAAGTTTTCCAAATTTCCCTGCTCCAGCACACCTGACTCAAATTAAATGGATCCAACAGCCTATAAGTATCTGCACAATGACTCATTAGTTTAAGTCAGGTTTGTTGGAGCAGGGAAATATGGAAAACCTGGAGGATTGTGGCTCTCGAGGACCGACATTGGCCACCCCTGACCTAGAGGGAGCCTGTGGGGTTTATGAGTTAATAATGGTCGGCCACAAACATAAGATGCAAACACGCAAACCAGGCATTCTTGATTTGTTAATGAAGAGTGCAAACAGAAATGATATATTTCATGTACATTCAGTTTTCACAGGATCCAAAATACAACAATCAATTTAAACTCAGTCATCTTCAGTCTTTGCATTTCAATAACACCGGGTGCTTAGATGAAGGTAAAAACGATTAAATTACTGAAAAAACTATATAGATTTAATGAGAAAATGTGGCCAAACTTTTGATTGGTACTGTATATTTGCTTGAAAACAAATATTTAATTTATTTTATATATTCAAATATATCTAAATGATGTTAATACATAAATGTAAATTTCAAGCTTTTGTAGTTCTAGTTCATGGTTTGAGCAAGAAAGAGCTGTCCATGGTCCTGAAACGGTTTCACAGTCACCATTGTGCATTTTATGTGGTGTAATCTGTAAGCAGCAGCTTTCTATAGCACAAAAGCAGGGTCAGCCATGCATTCAGTTATCATTAACATGGGAGCAGTTGAACAGTAGAGAGCTTCATTATGAGCAGACATGCAGAGAGAGAAAGAGCCAGAGAGAAAGAGAAAAAGAAAGAGAGTCTGCAGGGAAAGTGAAGCTCATAGCAACACACAGGGACAAGCTGGATAAAATGAAAAAAGATTTATTCCAACAACTGTGAACTATAATTCTCAATGTATACCCAAAAAAAGTACAAAAGAATCTCAAGTACATTAAAGTATAATAAAACACATTGAAAACCAAGACACAGAGTCTGTAATATATGCATATAGATTCAAATATCAACTTCCAAGCAATTACTTTAACCTCATGTAATCTAGACATATCCACTTAATAGCAATGTCAAACATGAATATTTCGCAAATACAGATTCACTTATTTTCCACATACTTTTTTTTTTTTTTTTTTTTTTTGCAAATATTACGTTTTTTCGCTGTTAACATCAATGCATGCGGGCAAAGAGAGACAGTAAGGCGGGACAGGCAAGGGGAGGCAAAGGCGAGGGGAGGGGAGGGCTGGGAAAACTGGAGAAGAGACAATGAAGGAGTTCATTGGCCAAAGACCAAGGCAGGGCATCAGTAGAGAGGACAGTCAGTCAGTAGTTGGTCCAAGCCAGAGATTTTAGTCCAGCATTAGAGGCAGAGAGAGGAAAGATAGGAGGCAGCGGCGCCACTATGTGATCAGTAAAAGCATGGCAACCTTGTAAACAGAACCATTGTGCTTCTCAGGTTGTATCTTTAAATTCATGTTGTGCTCACTTTTAACATTAGGAGTTATTTTTCTGTTAGAAACTTACAGGATGCACAATACATAAATGATGTTAGCCTAGGAGCCCTGTGCACGCCTTAAATATTTTAGTCTGATATCCCCAGCTGCCCACTTCATCATGTGGTGGCACTACACCAGGTTATTCTGGAGCATGTTTACCTCTGCATTTTCCTCTGTGTTGTTGGGGGTGTGGCCGTGGACGACAGGAGCAGGGCAGTTGTTCTCCTGCTTGGGGGAATGGGAGTTGAGAATATTCATAGACCCCTCTTCCTTGGGTTGGGGGGACTTTGCTTGGTTGTCCTTCTGAGGCTCATCCTACAAGGAGAGTTAGTTACTGTTCACACAAGCATGATAGCTGGCAAATTCTGTAGAAAAATGCATCCTGACATCCACACATGCAGGACTTGCACATTAAATGTGCAATCTTGAATTATTATGTGTGTAAATCTTAGTGCACCAGCAGTAAGGTTTGTGCAGAAAATTAAATGCATTAAAGCCTCTATGGAAGCTTTGTCACTGCATACTGTCTATGAAAGTATCCATTTAAATTAGATGTATTATCTGCCACACAGTGCTCTGGCACATACAGAGCTGAACAAAAGATGAAGAAAATACACTATATTTAACTACTGCTGTGTAGTACTTTCATCTAGTTAAGGGAAATATCCATTAGAAGAAGCCCACTCCAGACCAAGAGCAAACACAGCAGTGATCAGAATATTGCAGGGCTTATGGCCATAGATAATTTTACAAATAGCTACAACAAGCTGAAGCTGAAACATTAAACTGTAATAATAAATAAATAAATAACAGTGGCTTGTGGCTATCTTCTGTCTGAATAATGAATAATAATCTTAGTTTTTGTTTCTTTAAAGCTTCTTACATGTTTTAAAAAGTGAGGGGTGAGAAGCCTGGTCTACCATCAAAGCATTTCAGGCAGTTACGGAGTAGCATCCTCTGTCGAAGGAGATGCTGTAAGCTTGAAGCTCAGAGCGTCTACACAACATTTACATGCATAAAAATGAATGGGAATAACAAAAAAGCAATATATCTCCTCTTTAAGGGTCACTTTATGGACTGATTTTGGACTTGCATGATCACCTTTATCGTATCAACTAACCATACATCTTTATTAAAAATATAATACCTTTCAGTCCTATGACATTTAAGATTCTGCACTGCAGACCGTGTGCCTGCAGGGGCTTTTTAGCCTCTAGACCTGACATTTAGAGCATCCGGCACACACAGAAATTCATCTATAATCGCTGCAGGGAAATACCAGTGTGGCTCTGAGAGCAGAAACTATTGTTAAAGAAAACAAGTCACAATTTGTTCACTTCAGTTTTGTTCAGCCAAGTGTAGGTAACGGACTGACCATGAAGATGAATCTGTCAGTGCATATTTGTGTTTGCAGATCTATGTTAACTGCATGCCATTATAAGTCAGAGACATGTTTGTGTACATGTCCGTTTGTCAGTTTGTAAATGCTCAAACCATTCACTTATTGGCATGTAACAGACATCTGAAGGTCATAAGCACAGCTGGCGGTAAATAGGGCACCATTGATCGGTCACAGTGGCTGCGGCTGGACACAACTCGCTAAGTGCAATTACACATGAGAAATGTTGAGTTCTGAAAGTTTAAAGTTGCATTATTATTGCTGATCTCATACATCTCATACAGTGCACTGTTTGTGTTTAATCTGTATCTGAATTTGCTTATTTCAAGTGGAAACCCCTGCTGATTTTCAGTACGAGTTTTATCCCGTCTCGGTTACCTTACAAAGTGTTTTGGCTTTGTTACCCAGTAACCCAGTCTTATTGATGAAAACAAACAGGGGCACACATTAATCTGCACGCAAAGCCCCACAGAGGAATATGGACAGAAATGAATGTATTTCCATTTACACACACTTGTATGCTGCTACAATGCAGTTCATAGCAGCATCACATGCACAACCCGTTGAAGGAAATTGACTAGAGAAGTGTGCAGGATCCTAAAATGGCTGCGAGCACAGGAACAAAATGGAGGCTCAGTTGTCTCATCGAGCTTCTCAGGAAGCTGCGAGGCACAGGTAAGAGGGGGACCCTTCTATTTATTCCCTCTTTGACAACATTACACCTCTGAACAACTGACTGCAGGAAGCCTTGCAGGAGGTGATCAATCATTTCACCTGGAGAGTGCATGGACCAGATGTGGGAAATAGATGATGGAGGTGAGGTTTTGCAGCAAATTTGGTCAACAGAAGACAATACCAGGGAGGGAAACTGCTGCAGGCAAAGTAGATGTCACCACTGCTCTTACCTGGAAGTGGTTATAAGGGTTTCTGTGTTTATAGTCCCAGGTATTTCTCGTTGATGGCCTCTGAGGGGATTGGTAAGTAAGAAAACCATTAAGCAGAGACACACTGTACAAGTACAGTGTTAAGTGGAAATCCTAATGTAAATTTAAGGAAATTTTGGTGCATTTGCAGTCCGCAGCTGATTATACTCAGCAATTAAGGTTAGATGGATGGTACACATGCACACAAACACAACAGCAGAACAAAACCGATACATAAATTAGATCAAATCAATACTTGAGCTGGCAGGGAGACATAGGAGAGAACATAATGAGAAGGAGAGGAAAACACAGACAAACAAAAAACAGCCAGACTGAGAGTAAGAGCAAACATGAGGAGAGTAGGGGCATACCTGACAGATTATGTTGTCATAGTACGCCAGGTTGTGAGTATGAGCTTGGGTAGCAGGCGGAGGGGTATCACACAGTTTCCTTACATTTGGCTGTGAGCCGTCAGCTGTTGTTGAAACTGAGAGGCCGTCCGTCTGTGGCTCGCTGCTCTGTGGGCGGTACTTGCTGTAGGAATGTAGAGATTTGTGTGATATAAATATTTGTGATATGTCTTTTTTTGCCCTTTTTACTGCAGTATAAGTCACAGTAAACTCGAATAATTCAGTGCATTTCAAATTGAATTAGCTCAAACACACAAGAACCCCAAGATTTGGGTTGATTTAAACATACTCTGTTGTTGGCTCATTAATTATTTTATTTTGTTGTTGTTGTTTTTGGCTGACACCAACAAAGTTACAGCCAAGATCGCTTAGCGTAAACTAAGCTTACAGTCCATTTCTTTAAATCCTCACACCTAAGTTACACACACCTGCGTTTGCGAAGGCGCCTGTTCTCGTTCTTGAGGCGGTAAAGTCTCTTGGCAAAGAAAACGATGATCATGAAGAGCAGGAGGAGGACAAAGGAGGATACACCCACCACCACACACAAAACCTGGAACTCAGTGACAGCCCATTCACAGCGCGTGCCTTTGTTCCAGATATAGTCCTGTACATTGCACCTGGATACAAACAGATGGAAAGCAGGAAAGGGGAAGAACAAATGTAGGCCATATTAGCCTTTATTTTCTCATGAATGTTATTACCTTGAAATACCTCTTCTTAAAAGCCAAATAATGTACCCTTAGTGTGTGTGGTCTACATCTACAACGTGACAGAGCAAGAAGTTAAGACTTTAGCTCAAAACTGATGACATGATGTCTCAAGGTCTGTCCAACAAAGCAGATTCTTCCTGCAGTCTAGCTTTTAATGAGATCAAAGGATTAGAGCATGTGCATCTAACTCTGCTTGCATGCATTGTTTTCCGTATACCTGCTCTTTACTTTCAAATGTGTGCAATTGTATTGTAATGCTTCTTGAGCATATGCAACCATACCAGTGTGTGTGTGTGCATATATGTGTGCATACAAATGTGTTTGACATTATACAGTAGGTAGGATAAGATGAGCAACAGTTTGCCTCTGAGCTTACAGTGAAGCTGCAGGACTGGACAGATGGTTGCATGCAAGGCATGCAGTCTTGAGTGTGTGTCTGTGTGTGCCTTTCTCTAATGTTTGTGTGATCCTCCCTGACCTTACTGTATTGTCATCTTGTGCTTTCTATGTGTGTGCTGCATGTGTCTATCAGCACCCCACAGACTAACACTCTCTTCACCCCCTGCCTCAAAAACTAAACTAATCCCTTGGGAATCCCGCTGTGATCTTGACAAAGACTCATGACACATCAAGCCAGGCTTCTGTCTATTCGCATTTGTTTAGTGGGTGTTTACTTGTTTATAGTGTCCTAAATATTTTCTTTTGTTTGAGAAGACAACAAGGTTGGAAATTATTCCAGTAAGACTGATATAGTAAGGTAATATTCTAGCTGCACAAACATGTGCCAGTTAGTCATTAAAAAGTCACTGTTTGTTTGTAAATTGCTACATAAAAAGTAATAACCTGTATTTCCTATTGCCCAAATTTAAGAATCCAGTTGACTTGTGAATTAGGAGAGTACGTATGCTTCTCACCTGCAGAAAGCTCCCATCCCTGCTACCACGGTGCACACTCCTCCATTGAAGCAGAAATTAGGTTCAGTGTCACATTGAGAAACACACACCCCAGGTCCAGACAGAACAAAGCCTAGCCTGCAGCCATCTGCGCCCATGGCCCCACCTACACCTAACCCGTCACTGCGGTCTGGCCCAAGCATCGGAGGAGCTGGTAAAGATGGGCGGCTGTCTGCTTTTGGTCGCACATTGTCAGGAACAGCTGGCGAGCCAGTTAGGAGTGGATTCTCATCCTCCATGTTGGTTGGAAGGGAAGGGGTGGGTTCTGGCTCAGGTGTTGTATCTAATGCTGAGAGGTCATCATCAGGAGACAGGTAGTCATAAAAATCGGAGAGCGTCCATGTGGTAGGGTCTCCACCTTTCTGCTTCTGGGGTTTGGGGGCTTTTTCCCAATCCAGAGCAACATCAGAGGGTACAACATCTGGCGCAGGACTGTGAAACTCCACAGTGATGACACCGTCTGATAAAGGACTTCCAGGTTGGTCTGGCCCTGCCCCTCCAGCAGTTAGCTCCTCTACCACAGGTGGGTCTTCCTCTACAAAATCCAGGTGGCGGTGTTTGTGAGAATGATGATGTCTGGTGGAGCTGAGTGGGAGTTTGGCCCCAATCCCTGCTCCAATCAGATGTTCCCTTTCTGCTGAGTCATCACTGAGTACCATACTGGTGTCCAAAGCTTCCTTGTTGACAGATGAATGGTTGTGGTGATGATGGCGCCTGGTTAGTGAATGTCTCCCTGTCAATCAGACATGTAAAGGTTCTTAAGCTGGTCAGTGGTTTGGTATTGCACTTACATAAATTTCAAGGACTCACAACAAACAGAAGAATAAATAAAGATTTAATGGAATTGGTTTACCAAAGGGCAAACATTGATCCCTAATGTTGATTAAGCTTAGAAAAACAAACTGTTATCTCAGCAAGCAAGTCAGACAGTAGTGACATGACCATGATACAGTATGTTTCTTTTAAAAATATATATATATGTCACCATGCAGCTCTTTTTAAATGCTTTCCTCTTGATTAATCCCAATATGCTGACTGTTTTGTTGTGTTTTGTTCTCAGTAATCCGCGGAAGTGTCTCAAACCTGTCTCAAGGTAGTTTTCATGGAAAATAAACTGCATCCTCTGCAAACTCAGCCAATTTAAAAAGGTATAATGATGACTTCAGGATAAAAATAGCTCACCCAAAAAAAGCCTTCCTCTGTCACTTTTATACAGAGAAAAGTCAAGAGTTGAAGACCTGAGGGTGTAGTTAGAATGTGGTGATGTGTGATTAGGCACAGTGACTGATGGGCCAATATGCTCTAGTGACTCAGACTTGGTGAGGATTAGATAAGGATTTAGAGCTATAAGTTAGAAGCTAAATAGCCAAGCACTCTTCCAGCACTTGGCAATATGTAGAAAAATACACACACATATACTTCGAAGCAACTACAAGATACAGGCAAAAAAAGGTATTTGAAAGTTAGAAAATTCTGTTGTGCAGCTAAGTTGAGAAGTTGAGATTGCCCCTTCAAAAAGTGACAAACGTGTAGAATTTTGGGAAGTTATAAAATAAAAGGAAACAGAAGAAATCTAGAAAAGAGTCCCTTTTGATAGAAAGGTGCTTGGCATAGCCTCTTAAAACTAGATCAACCTCCACAGTGCTGCATCAGTACTGAAAAAAAATTCTGGCTGCACCTGCTAAAATTTTTGGCACAGGAAGAAAAAGTTCTCTGTTGATCCATGCAAGATCCAGGATTAACAACCAATCAGTGCACTTGTACCATTCGATGAGTTAGACCAGTAGAATAGTACCATTCGATGAGTTAGACCAGTAGAATAATACAAATGTCATTATTATGGCTATGTCTTTTTGATATCACATTGCTTCAATCTGTAATGGCTGCATAACTAAACTCTGTGAAGCACAGTGAGGCAGTGTGGACATTTTACAAATGCTCAGGCAACATCCATAAAGATGCGACACAAGTAAAGCAAACAAGCTCACACAGTGGTGTCTTTAGTCTTTATTTTTATGTGTTTTTTTCTTGTGTTCATTATTAATTTTCCTCTGCTGACTCAGTTTCTAGAAGTTACATTTTATACTTTTTCTATTTCTCTGGCAAATGTGCGCAAATGACCGAACTCCTTCAGATACTTGGCTGGGTGGCTTCTCTCCCTCTGCCACCCAGAAATCACTGTGTCCAATAAGATCACTGCTTTCCATGTCTGGCACTTCATTCAGAGCTAATAGAAAAAACATCTGAACGGGCCTCGGCTCACGAAAACTAGTGGTGACTGAGGAGCCGTGAGATTCACCTCACAGACACACACAAACACACAGCACGGTTGCCATGGTGAGATGTAAAGAGGTGCCATGTTGAAAGGAGGAACGGAACGAGGGAGTTGCAGTGGAAACAGTGAATCCAGTGTTGGTGCTCTTTCTCTCTTGTTCTTCAATCAATGGGCAAGCCAGTCAGCTAAGTGTTTCTGCCAGCTCCATCTCTGGGAAAAGAAACTGAGGTGGAATGAACCTGAATTCTTCACCATTCATGAGAGAGACGTGCTCCAGCTGGCTCAAACTGATTACGATGGATTCAATTTGTATTTAAAGGTTCAATCTGCCAATTTGTTCTCTGTGGAGACTTAGATTTTTTATCCCGTTAGCAGCTGGCAGTCTTTATGGTGATTACAAGAGCAAAAGGCACATGAAGAGATTACAAGAGCCATGATCAAATTGAATGCATGAGCCTCTGCTGAGCTATGTGATTTCCGACTCAGAAAATGATTTGCACCTTTAACTGCCACTCAGCTCTTAACCTCTGGCATAGCACAGAGCATGTCACCATGGTAACTAGTTTTACCTGAGGTCAGTATGATTGGTTAGAGTGCAGACTCCCAGCATCATTACCAGCAGGACACAGAGAGAGTAATATAAGAACCATTTAGAGATGCTGCAAAGATTTTGACTACCAACACCTCAGTCAGTAATCAAGTGATGGTCAAATAACACTTAAATACTAGATTAATAGCACATTTTTTCTATAGGCAATTATTTTTACCATCAGTCTGTGTCATGCTCTGAGGCTATCTCTCATTTGTTTCCATTGCCTTTGATTAATGAGCCAATCTGTGATCTCCACCCATTAACACGAATGAATTTTAGATTTTCTAACTAAGAATAGCCTGCTCCTTTCCCCCCTCTGTTCGTTTGGGTGTGAACTATGCTGATGATCTGATCTATTGTGACATATCATAAGCTTTCTGAGGCTGCCAGGCAGATGGACCCGGCAGTATGCAGTCTCTCACACAGTGAACACACACACACACACCCTCACATCTTTATTTGATCCATTTTTTTTAACATGGCCACGTCAGATCTTGTCTTCTCATTTATACTTGAGCTATGTGCCAATGCGGGTGATGTAACCTATGGAATATTAGAAAAGCAAGTGACAGTTGATAAATTGTTGAAATAAAGTCAAATTGTGGTAAAGAAAGAAAATCACTGGTTGAGACTGACTCATTTTGGATATTTTGAAAAGCGATGAGTAATCAGAAATACACTTAAATCATGTGCCTAATCATTAAAATCACCCGGGCAACTCCTAAATCAACCACATATTTCCTACAACTCTCTGGTTGAAATCGTGTAGCCCTATTTGCCTGTCAATTTGCCACAGTATTAACACCTGGTTCCACATCGAGCCCGCCAGACGCAACGAACAGGCGAGGCGCGGGGTACGGTGGCTGCGCGTTCCCGCGCATGAACCCCGGCGACCCTCTCCCTGCAGGAGCCACCCTGTTGCTGGGCAGCGGCGGGGCTCATTTCTATACATTTCCAGTAGATATTTCCACAAGTAAGGGTGCGCGTGTGCGCCAAAGAAATTTTAAAAAATTAAAAAAACAGACAAAAAAGACACGGGTTGTGATGTTAAATTTTCGTTCTTACGCTCTGAATCCCGCGGGATGGACTGTCAATGAGAAGGCGGAGGAAGGAGGGATGTGGTTTGTCTGGTCCTTCTAGATGTCTCGAGTAATTCGGTGCTTTTAGCGCCATGAACTGGCTTTTTGCAACCGGACTGCTATGCATCTAATCCCGCTTTTGTCCGAGATTCGAACTGCGGTCAGTCAAACCGAAGTGTCAAATCTCTTTCTGATCATCTTGTCATGCCTCTTTTCACTATAATGATGTTGGCCTATAGTACCACTGCTTATAACACTATACATTTGGTAAAATTAGGCCTAATTAGCACAACAGCGGAGAGTTTTCCCCTTTTACACTTTGAATGAACATGATATTGGCTGAAATATGACCACACCAAGACCCGTTAATGATCACTAGCAGCAGGAGACAGAAATATGAGATTTTACTAATGGAAAATGATTGACTGGCTTTTAATGTAGGCCTACTGTGTTTATAGGTGTGAAATGATTACAGCAATGCCTAATCAAAGCATACAAGATAACCAGTCAGTGTTCAGAAAATATATTAAAGATCAGTGCCTAAGAATTCATCATAAACTCCCAGTGGGGAAAATAAAAGAATCATCAGTCTACATTTTTAGTTGGCCTCTCTGTGCTGTATCTTAGCATTTTCATCAAATCACTTACAATTCAGGTGTGATTTGATTCGCGCACGTGCGCGCCTCTTTGCATAAATGGCCACAGATAGCCTACACGCACGCACAGGGTGGGACAGTGGGCTTACCGTGAGCAGCTAAGGGGATAATGACCATTGAGATGGTCAGTAGCACCTGCCAGGTTCCCAAACGACTGTCTCCGCACGCCATCATGTTGCTTATTCCTTTGACAAGGTGATGCAAACTCCGATTCCTTCCCTCGTCTCACCGGTGAGATGAAGCCTCAATAATCCTCACAGCAAGTTTAGATCTTCTCGGTTTTAGCCATATCGCCGTTATCCTTACCAACGCTTGTGTTTGTGAGACCGGTTTATTGGCACGGGTTCGGTCCCATTGTCCCGGGCGGCTGCCCTCTCCTCCACACCTTTTGCGCGCGTGTCACTCGATCTGCGCCTAGGGTTCGTCGACAGCAGCAGCAGCCCCGCGAGGAGTTGTAGTAGTATTGCGCGCGACCAGCTCAGGATCTGCAGACGAGATTTTAATGACACAGGTCTGTCGCTGCTTTGCCTGTCCGCCTGCACGCGATTTGCGCAGCCTTTTGCCTTTGGCTACATCTGCGCAGAGGCATGACACGCGCGCGCGCGCGCAGTGCATTTGGGTGTCAAAGTGCCAGCACACACACCTTAGATGCTCGCCAGTATTCAGCCCCAGTCTATAGCTTGTGTAGAACAGGGGGTAAATGTGGGATTTGCGCCGAGTTTGTTGTCAGTGGACATCAATATGCTCCATTTTACACCTCAGCCAGTGTGTGTGTGAGAACATTATGCGTGTCTCTCGCTGGGTGGCGTTTGTATGTCAGTAGGTTATTGGGTGCATGTCGCCTCTGGCCAACTAAAAGAGGTGTGTGCGAAAATGTGTGTGTGTGCATGTGCACGTGCCTGGATAATCCTCTTACTGTTATATTGAGATATACTCTAGACAATGGCATCTGCTGCCTAATCACTTCCCCACACATACAAACACACACAAACATAGCCTATACTCTTTATGACCAGACTAATATTCCACCTTTATACATGCCCTCACATTTTATTGTTTCTTCCTCTAACAAAACACCTAAATCAAACACACCTCCCATTTTCACTCTGCCTTTGGATTACACTATACTTATCTTTCTCTCTATAACCTGACATAAAATGCTGGCAAAAACACGTAATCCCCCCTCTTTTAAATTTATTCATTTTCCTTTGTCTGCATCTCCATATCTGTCACTAACAGCTAATAAAAAGGCCTGCGGAGGACTGGCTACCTGCTTCCCCTACCAACGAGATTATGTCAAACACCATGAAACAATTAACACCAAATGCACTGCTCCTAGTGAATAAATTACTCTTTCACTCATTACTCTGTGACTTTGGAGAGAACTGATCCAGACTCCATGCTATGTGCAACATCCTGCTATTCCTATCAAAAAAGTATCTAAATCTAAAACAAGCTTATACTTCCAATTAAAAGTGGGATGTTTTTTTTTCTGTTTTTAGAGGGAGCTGGCAAGATGAGAGAGGGAAGGGACTGTCACAGCAGTGGAAGACAAAGAGGGTGAGTGTGATGTGAATCAGAGGATGGATCGAGATGGGTGAGTGCTGGAGAGAGGGAGCTGGAGAGTGGTGCAGATTGAGAAACAGAAAAATGTTCACTGATGTACTGCCAAACAGAGCAGAACAAAATTGCTTCCGCATTCGCCTACCATTCCTACAAACACACCCACATTCTCTCTCACACACACACACACACACACATACACACACGTATCAACGACGATAAAGATACACAAGTGCATACATTCTATCTTTAAGTTCTCTCTCATTCCAGAGTGAGTGACTTGATTCCAGTATTTGGCTTTTTCAGGAAGGATATAGATGATAAAAGATGTTTTCTTCTGCAGGATGAACAGATGGATCTCACTGAGGCCCAGAATGGAAGAAAGACACACCTATATGATGCCAAGCTCGGTGTGCTAAAGTGCATGTAGCACTCAGGCCATTTCGGTTTTTCCATCCTGTTCCCGTGTTGAACAGTGAGGGGTGGACAGGATGTCCAAGGTCCCTGCAGTGTGGACTCTGTGTGTCACTGTGAATGTTGCAACATTCAGTCCATACAGGCAGAAGACAAAGCTGAATCCACACCCATAAATCCTACAGGGTTAGGGTTATTATGTGCAACAGAGTGGCTTTTCTGATGCAGCAGAATCTGTTTATAAACTAGAAGCTCATCTCTTCAGTAAACACAAAGCTTCATTATATATTTCCCCACAATAAATTAACTCCATGGCACATTTTTAATGTTTACTGGCTTGTCGCTCATCAAGGGAGAGCAGGGACTGTGACATTGGAAATGGCTGAAAAACTGAATCTTTTGGATGATAAACCATCTTTTTGCTGCACTTTCATTTTGAACTTTTACCAACTCACTGCAAATTCAGGAAATGTTGAAGATGAATCAAATTAATTTACTGTTCTTTATATACAGTTTTGCTTAACCTTCTTCTTGATGTGACATTTTGTTAAAATAACAATAAAATGGGAATCACAACTCAAAGGTATTTTTATTTAATGGGACATTTCTCTGCTTTTGTGTCCATGTCCATCCTTTAAGAACCAGGAAATGCTCTTAAAGCACCAGAGTCTGTTCTCAAGTGACCCTCAGGGTTTTAATAGATTCTCAGGGACTTATCTTTCACAAACAGATGCTTCACTCTGTGGCTTAAAATCACTGATAATACACAACACTTCACCTGATGTGAGGAAAGCAGAAACAATGAATAGATAGTGAAGGCTGAAAATTTCCTGTCCAGAAACATAATTTTACCGGGTGTTTTTTAAATTCTGGAGTCTGTTATATTCCCTGTCGAGAGTCCTCCTACAGTTGTCATTTTCAGGTTAAACCTTTCCCCACTCTCTATCTTTTGCTAAATTGACCAGTAATTGATACCAAATGGATGAAACCTTGTATCTGAAATGTTCCTGTCAATATTTTCCTTTCAGAAGTGGTTTCATGGTTTCAAAGCCAATGGCACGATGAGGAGTGTCAGGACTCTGGGTTTGCCAAGGTAAACAAAAACACAAATAACAAAGCACATATGCAGATGTAGATGTTTATTTCCAAAGATCCAGAATGAGATTCAATGTAAAATGATAAACGAAAAAATAGGAAACTATACAGTGAATAAATTTAAAGAACAGGATGAAAGGGAACAGAGCTGCCACTAGGTGTTGACAAAGCTGCATGTGTGCAACTGTGCAACCACGACAGCTGAGTATTTGCCTTTCTGCATGGGGAAGCTGATCAAAAACCTGACACACCATTTATCTCATGCTGTCTATAATACACACTAACATGTACATCCAACACATTAACAACATCCACACATTAGAACACATTTTATCTGCAAAGGAGCTGAAGTGAAAGCGTGAGCTTATACTGCTTTTTGTATGTACTTTATGGGTACTTGTGTCATTTTAGTTTGGTTTCTGCTGGGGTAATAATATGGCTTGAGAGGTTTAGAGTATGTTAAAACATTTATTGACATTTAAAACATAATTTTTTAATATAACATCAAATTGTTTTTATTTCAGTTAACATCTTGGAATTTTTTTTAATTAAAGGGGCTATAAGCAGAAATTCATCATTTCTAGATTGGAGGAACTAAAAAGCTCTATATGAAGGACTAGAGGTTTAATTTAAACTGTATGGCATAACGTCACACACACAGTTTCTTTGTGTTGATATCCAGCCCTGTGTTTACATGCCGGGCCGGCTGCGTGTTCATATACGTTCATGAGAATCACCGCTTCATCTGTCCTATTGGAGCCCTCGGTCTTCTCTCTATGAAAGGCCATAGCAAGAGAGCAGTGGCAGCTCATTTTCAAAGCAAAATGACCAAGAGCGGAACAAAACATTCATCTGCAGATCACCAGGATCCGACATTACCTCTAGAAAAGATTACTGTCATTAGCGAAGTTGTTGGATAAGAAAAAAACATAACCAGGATTAACATTGGCCTTGTATTTCCAAAGTGGGAAGCACTGTGGGAGCTAAAGAGGCTACAATTAGACTTGGAGCTAGCTATTCTCCTGTACAGTAAGTAACAAGATAAACATTATAAGTTAATTCAACATGTTCCACAAAATGGTGATGTTGTTTTGCTCAGTGTGTTTGCACTTTGCACATTTATTTGCAGACGAGGCGAGTTGTGGGAATCAGGGTTTGATTAGTCTGCAAGGCCATTTATTAGGAAAAAGACAGATTTTACTTTTGGGTTATCAAATCTGTAAAAACAAATGAAGTATCTCTGTCTCACACAAACGTTTACTCATTGCTAAACTTTCCATTCAACATGCTGACTGCAAACTTTTCACAGTGAGTGTACATATTTTCAGTTTTATGTCAAATTCTCTGTCTCAATTAAAGTATCCCAAGTTTGTGTTACATTTGATGCCCAATCTGGATTTAATCAGAGGTCAAAAAAAGGAAGCTCTTACTCATAGAAAGTCATTCAGCCTCTCAAAATCAAACAGAACTGCTCTGACACTAAATGAAAATGATTTCAACTGGTGAGCATTACATGAAAATACAATGTTGTTACAATATCGTGCATTTCTGAATAATAACATAAACATACAGCTGTTGCTTAAGAAAACACTTATATTAAAACACTGAAATGAGAACAACAAACAAAAATATACAGCTTGTAAATTGCCACTTGGCTGTCATGTCATATCATGGCTATTGTTTGTTTTGAATTTGATACTTTTTTTTTTTGTCTCTTCATTTTGTTTTTTCAAAATCTTCAAACCCATCATTAAGAGTCTACAAGAAGTAGATCAAGTTATTTTTTACATGAAAAATTGTTTTATGTTCATTCGGTGTCTATGAAAGTTTTAGTACAATATTCTTAGAGGTAAAGAGAAACAAAAAGCTCAGTCACAGTACTGAAGTTGTTAATGGATCATTTTTGGATACATTTCTCCCTTTATATTTATTAGATGCCACATGTTGCTAGTTCAACAATATGTTCTCAAATACAGGAAGGACTGTGGTATATATACTGCTGATGTGATGTGCCTTAGGAACCTGTCTGTGGAAACAGCCACACACACACACACACACACACACACACACACACACACACACACACACACACACACACACACACACACACACACACACACAAAACACAACACATGGGGGAAGAAAAGGGATGAAATGGAAGGGCAGACAATGTTTAAGTGCAAACAACTTCTGTTTGAATCAGTGATATAAACCTTGTTCCTGCTGGTTCAGCTGACCATTGAACTCATTTACCTAGAATATTTATGAAGGGAGGTTCCACACAGGAGGACAATATAAGCAAATGAAAGTGAAGCTGAAAAACAGAGAAACTACTTTGAAATCAGAAATCAGGATGACTCATCGGGGGTAAGGGATTTTTCATTTATATTTTGGTTTACACATGTAGTTAAGGTAAAAAACGGAAGAAAAGATGAGGGGAAGATAGAGAGATTGGAAATACTGAAAAAAATTAAGTAACATTGTTAAGAACATAAAAAAGTCAGATAGACGGAGCTATTAATTCAGAACTACAATTTTGGGATCAGATGCAGTATTTAACTTATCAGTAAACTACTTTAGGAACTGAGGTTAACCTCAGACAAATTATATTCACACTCAGAGGAGAACTAACAACCATACATTCGAGATAATCTTGGATGGAACTTGAACCTAATTTGTTTTTTATTTCTTATTTATTCTTATAGAGAGAATATTAAGGCCCTCGTGGCAATTGCAAACACTGCAGTCAGCATTACAGTTGGGAGTCTGACCATAACACCTGCTTCTCTCGCTGTATTAGGAACAGTAATAGTAGTTGGAACAGTCGGATCAGTTTGGTTGGTAAGTGCCTGAGCAAATTACACTTAGAATTTCTCATTCATTTTGTACAACACTCAGTTTCAAGTGTCTTAATAGTTGTTTGTATTTGTTCTACAGTTAAAAAAATATGCTAAGCGCACATGAGATATATGATTATCCCGTTAACTTCAACAACTACTCCAAAATCAAGGTAATTTGGTTCTTTATTAAATTGATTTAATTTAATGATTTGATATTTTCTAAATGTTCCTTTAGAGTCAATCACAAGAACAAAACAGTCACGTCATAGATGGCTAATTATATTCTGCTTCAAAACAATTCACTTTTATCATTATTGTATAAGTAAAACAAACAGCAACATAGTGTAGCTTTTATAATTATTTTTAACATATTTAAAAAGATTTAGAAAAAAGTGTCCTGAATGCAGAAACAACAGAGGATGCAGCATTTTAAACGTTAAATTGAACTTTACTGTAATTTTATCATAGCTGTAAGTTTTTTGCTGTATAAACATACATTCATATATTTGGAAAGTTCTTGTAATATAAACATTATATACTACAGATTAATTTTTTTTTTTTTTTCAGAGACAGTGCCAATCGCTACTGGAAACAACTGCTTTGAAATTCTGCCAGGTCACATTATAGAAAACTTTTATTTAAATGTGTTACTGAAGGCAAAAATCACCAAGATAACTAAACTGATCAACCTGAAAATCACTAATGTGCTCAGAATGAAATTATGCTTCATTTACTGCTGTTATAAGCCTCGTAATTTACCTTCTTGTTTGTGATAAGAAATGAGAAATCAAAAGCAAAGCTGCTCTGCTCTTAGAAATCATGTTCAGTGCATACTTATGATTCAATAAAAACATGAGGTAGCTCAACTGTGTTTGTTATCATCTCTGATTATGAAGAAATAAATGAATGAATGAATGAATGAATGAATGAATGAATGAATGAATGAATGAATGAATGAATGAATGAATTGTTAATGGTTTATAAATACCAAAGATAAATTATAATGCATGTTTTCTTGTAATTAAAGGTGATAATTAATCATAAATTAGTTAAGTTATTGTTGTGGATGTGGGTATTGCTGTTTTTAGAAATGACCTAGCTGGTGTAGATTCTCTGGCATACAGACTTCTTTTTTCTTGGTTCTTGAAGATGTTTCATCAGTTAATAAGCTTTTTGGATGATGGATGGATGGATGGATGGATGGATGGATGGATGGATGGATGGATGATGGATGGATGGATGGATGGATGGATGGATGGATGGATGGATGGATGGATGGATGGATGGATGGATGATGGATGGATGGATGGATGGATGTAACACAGGTACATTCAGTAAAAGAAATCATGTCACACTCAGCTCAGTTTGGTGAAGGTCAGGTTTAGAGTTGTGATGATTAAGTTTCAGGACAAAGGGGGTTAAGGGAATGAATAGAGCCCTAACAGGCAAAACATACCAGACTCATCTCTCTGTGTGTGTGTGTGTGTGTGTGTGTGTGTGTGTGTGTGTGTGTGTGTACTTCCTGTTGTGAGGCAAAATTTCAACACAGTCACCTCAAAGGAACTTGCTGGGTTGGGTACAAATAGCAGATCCTCACATTGTAAATGAACTAATTCCATCTTTGATATTTGTAAGTTAGGAGTAGTGTAAGGGCAGGATTGGATAAGGAGTTACTACATTTATGGTAAGTCATCTGGAAATGTATATAAGACAATATAATGCAATTCAACAGATGAAAAAAAGCCTGCATCATGTATAGTTGCTCTCGGTGCTGCCAGACCAGACCTACCAGCTTGAGAACAGGTCCTTTCAACAGGAAACTGACTGTGTAATGCTATATTTGAATTATTTTAAAAAAATGCAAATTTCACAGCTGTGGCAAGAAAAACAGAGATGTAGCCTCAGAGTCCCTCCTGCTGCCCAAATATAAGTTCACAACATTTTAACTTCACATGGATATTTTATTTAAAAGATTCAGGTTGTTGATAATGTTTTCTAAAAGAATATTTCTTTTAATGTAAACATCTTGAAAATGCACTTGTTCTTTCTTTGCACTAAAAAAAGTAAAAATTTGTGTTTTTCAGTTTGCTAATTATAGGTTATTTTGAGTTGGACACCCCTGTGGTTGCCATCATTTTCTTGATAAAAGCGATTAAGTAAATCTAGTTTTTAACCGCCCAATAGTCTAAATTGATATAATCAATTATTATGACTACGAATGGCAATACAAGCAAGTTAAGCCCAGCAAGATTTGGCATTGCACACACATTAAGGACCAACTGCCTCAGTGTTCAAAGCGTAGGATACACAAACCAAGCAGAAAAGATTTTACAGTGAGCAGAAATATGTGGCGCTTGATCTCTGAGACATTTACCAAACATTCACATGAGAACGTTTCTCACCAGTCAGTCAACAGCTTCTTTGAGTTCACCTGTAAAAAAACTGACGACCCGTCCAGGGTGAACCCTGCCTCTGGTCTGCTAGTTGCTGGGATAGGCTCCAGCTTCTCCTTGACCCTGTATTGGACTAACCGGTATAGAAAATGGAAGGATGGATGGATTAGGCTTAATTTCATGCTCGGTAGACTAGCTTTATCTCAGTTTCTTTTTCTAAAGTAATAAAGCTAAAGGAAATTAATTTGTGATCATTTCATTGTGTATGTTTTGTCAATTCAAAATCAAATGAATATAATAAACAAGCTAAATATATGCACATTTACTATGTCGACGTTTATGTCAATAAAGTTTTAAACACATCACTAAAATACTTGATGAATTTGTTTCCATTCCATGACATCAGGAAGTGTCTGGCATTGCCATTCCCATATAAAGTCATTTTTATCCAGATTGTTCACATTTCTACCCTCTTGTTGGAGGGATGAGCAATCAGAGCAGGGGATGTCATGTCCTTTTCTATCTTTGTGTCTTTTGAAAGACTGATTTCTGCCAAGAAAACCTGATCACCTTAGATTTAGCTCCTAGTGTGTAAACCAGGGTTTCTTCCGATGTCCCTCATGTGTTAATTGTTTGAATAAGAGCATTAGGTAAATGACTAGGTTTCATATTGTGCAAATGATTCTCTGATGTGTAGATGGTATGATTTTGGCCCTGTCTTTGTAATTGGTAGTGCATCTATTTATGTTTGTTTTGACATTTCCTAGATCCAGGAATACAGTAATCTCTGGGAGGAGATCTTTACAATGACTGATGTAATCGGCATTTTCTGTTTGTCCCCAACTAAAAGGCTTTATATAATGTAACCTGGCAAATTTATGTTCCCCAAAAATAATAACAGTACATTCACAAACAGCTAAAAAATAAACAGAAACAAAGGTCAGTTTAGTATAAAAAACTTTAATGAGTCAAGCTAAGATTTTTCAAATCTTGACATGAGATCACAAATAATTCACAGAGAAAATTCAAACTGAGCTGTTGACCAAATAAACATTAACTGTGTTTATATGTTTGTGAAGTTTTCAGTCTAAAACGTGGTTGCTAAAACGTGACAGGCTTCAGTTTTAAGTAGTTGTTTCTGAACAAATTCAGCAGGGCTTTTGTCCTGGCTGAAAGCAGGCTGCTTTTTTTTTTTTATCTTGTTTCCTGGTCTGTTCAGCTGTGACTGGAAGATGCAGGACCGGTTTGAGCTGGTACTATCCCATCAGGCTGTGAGGATGGATCTGAAGAGGGACAGTCACAAACTCAAGTCAGTACACATACAGACCCAAACCAACATACTAACAGTGAATTAAATCTGTGGTAATGGTTAAAGATACTCACACATGCCATTGGGAGCTCCAGGGTGCCGAGCGGCCATGGTTTATCATTACTAACAGCTACAGCTGTGAGTGTTGCTTTTGAAAAATTCTGCAAAAGTCCCTAAAAGAAGCAGGAATTTCAGGTCACATTAAATGAGCAATAAGGAAAGCGGTTGGATTACAACATGTTCACTCACAGCCTCCTTTTCTCGATCCATGATGGTCTCCAGCTCTTCAAAGTGTCGGAGCTTGATTTCCAACTTTTTCATCTGTATCTCTACCAGCAGAGCCACCAGGGACTTGATCTTCCTCTCTGCCACTGCTGCTAAGTGCTACAAGAGGATTGAGTCTGAGGAAAAAAAAAAGAAAAAAACATTTTATTTACTGAAACTGACAAACATTTCTTGCCTCATGTGATTGGACATTTTTATGTATAAGTGTGAGGGTGAGCCTTACTTTGGCTTTTGTAGCAGCTGAAGCCAGAGCAGCTGCTGCTGCCGTGGCAACGCCGCCTTCTACCAGTTCCTGCTCCATCCCTCTCCCCCCGTCATCTCCATCCCCCTCCCTTCGGCCTATGCTCTCATCATCATCTCCCCTTCCTAGAACACACAAATCATATAATCAGTTGTGCTCACATGCAGTGCATTTATACAAGACTATGCAAACACACACTCACCATCTCTTTCCTCAGCAAGTATATTGTCTGCATGTTCTCTTTTGACTCGATCTTCTTCTTTTGAAATGCCAGGTTCCATCTTAACCCCATCCACCCTCACTGGGACCTGAAACACATCCACATAAACACATAAAAAATACTCAGTGTAAATCACAAAATTTCAACACAAACTCATTTCTAAATGGTACGCTACCTGATGGGGGTTGAAGTCTAATTTTTCTGTGTCCAACACATCTGTAAGACAGGAAGAAATTAATGAAACAAGCAACAAAAGGCTGAGTTTTACTTAGTTTCGTGTATATTTATTCATTCTTGCCTGTTTTTTCTGACTGGCTGGATGAGTCGGAGACTTTATCTACCGATTCTTCCTGCACTTTGGAGAATTCCTCTAAAGACAAAGACAAACAGTGAGCTGTATGTGTGAGATGTTGCATCACAGCTATCTCTTCATCTAGACAACATAAAAATTAAACTTCCACCCTCTGGACTCTCACCCAGTGCGGCCTTAGCAGCAGCCGATGCCACGTGTGGATCTACCACAGATGCCAGGAAGGCCACAGTGCTCATAACCGGGTTCTCTGATTGGCTGAAAGGCACAGGCTGATACGCTAGTGGGCCCAGAGAGGCCGATGAGTCCTCCAGGTAAGGGTCTTTGATTGGCAGACGAAGGAAGTGGAGGATACATTCATCCTGTGTTCTGGAGCCCACATGCTCTGATACTTTGTTCCAGTCATCTCTGTAGACCTCTAAGGCCTGAGAGAGATAAAAAAATAATGCAAAATAATCCATCTTTTCTCAAAACCTGAAAAATCATTGTTCTGCAGCTCCATAGTCGATCCCAAGATGAACAGTTCTGCAGCCATTTTAAGCTTTTGTGCAGGACTTCAGATATAATCTGAGGGATGTTGTTCCACCAGTCTTTAAGTGCTGAACATGACCACAGTATATGCAGTATAGAAGCACTACTCTCTCCACATCTCCAGCAAACATTTACTGGTATTAAACCCCATTTGTGAAGTTGTTCTGGCATCTGATGCTATTATTTTTTAGCTGGATGATCAGTTGATAGGTTCCCCTCCAATCAGGATTTGCTTATTATTCCATAAAGGTGCATGAGGGGACTTGGAAAAAGTCCCAGTGCCCCACTCTATGCAGTTTATGCCACAATAATTTAGAATTAGCAATAATAGGGTCATCATTCTGTAGCGGCGACTTTATGTCAAATGGTCCAAACCAAGGAGATAACCCCCCACTTATTTCCACCTCTATTTGAAACCAGCTCGGCTTATCCCCCGTCTCGTCATGAGGTAACCATATTCTTTTATATTTCATATTAAAAGCCCAATAGTACCATCTAAAGTTAGGGAGAGAAAATCCTCTCCTTTATTATCTGGGCCTGTGATTTTTTTTTTTCCCCAAGCAGTAATGTGAATTATCCCAGAGAAAGTCTAAAATAAGTGTGCCAATATTTTTAAAGCAGGACTCAGGGATGTTCACAGGAAGTTGAGATAGTATGTAATAAATTACTGGCACAGTCATTTTAATAGCATGGATTTCCCCCAGAGGGAAAGATGAATTTTGGTCCACCTACTGAGATCCGATTTCATTTTCTGGAGTAGTGGATTAATGTTCTCTCGGACCATATCTTTATAGTCAGGAGTTAGTGAACTAGTTTAGGTGCAAACAACTTCTGTTTGAATCAGTGATATAAACCTAGTTTCTGCTGGTTCAGCTGACCTTTGAACTCATTTATCTGGAAAATTTATGAAGGGAGGTTCCACACAGGAGGACAATATAAGCAAGTGAAAGTGAAGCTTAAAAACAGAGAGACTACTTTGAAATAAGAAATCAAGATGGATCTTCAGGTATAAGAGATTTTTCATTTAAATATTGATTTACATATGTAGTTAAGCCCCCCCCCCCAAAAAAAAAAGAGGGGAAAAAAGATAGATGGGAAATATTGAAAAATTTTAAGTAACATTGCCAAGATCATATAAAAGTCAGATAGACATAGCTATTAATTCCAAAATTTTGTGATCTGATGTAATATTTAACTTATCAGTAAACTATTTTAGGAACTGAGGTAAACCTCAGAGCCACACAAATTAGCTTCAACCTGAAAAGCTGGTACTACTACACATAGATAGCTAATCATGTTCTGCTTCAAAACAATTTACATTTATTATTTATGTGCAATTAATACAAACTGCAACATGAAGTTTAGGTTTGAAATTTTTTTTAAAAATTTTCAAATAATTGTTCGGACAGAGAGTATGTTCCTGCGGGGACTGAAACGAAGATATCCAACTTCACTCCCGCTGGCTTCACTTATGCGGGGTCCTCAGCTTTTGCCACTGTTGCTCCTGCAAACACCTCCGCTTCACCCTGTGGCACTAGCCCCCTTGTGCTTCAAAGTCCCACAAACCTGTAAGTTGTCACAAACATCACTAACTCTGCTCACCATCTATTCCATCAACACCCCTCAGCTTCCACTGTTATAATAAATGC